>NC_042619.1:105196590-105496590 GCF_901001135.1 Rhinatrema bivittatum | reverse complement strand
TATACAGGGATTGCCAGAACTTCTTTAGGAGGATCCACAAATTGTAAAACCTCTAGGGTTTTTTGTCTGGTGTCCTCTTTTGTTGCTAATTGAAAAGGAATGGTATCAGCCGTCTCTCTTACAAAGTTGGAAAAAGAGAGGTCCTCTGGAGGGGATTTTCTCCTCTCTTCTGGAGGGTAAGGATCCAATAAAATATCCTCCGATGAAGTATCGGTGTCTACCTCATCCCAGGTGTCCAAAGAAGGTCGTCAAGGAGGAGTGGAGTGAGGATGGGGTGGTGGCATCGAAGGCATCGATGGTTTCATCGGTGGCATCGATGGAAGTAATGGAGAAAAGGAAGGTCTCGGATGTGATGTGCCCGATGGACCTGGTATTGGTTCAGGCATGGTAAACTCTTCAAGACATCATCATCGCTAGAATTGGGAAGTGGAGTCTTTGATCCTAGTGGTAAAAGTTGAATTGGAATGGCACTAAGAAGAGCATCTAGCTTGGCGAGTATCGGTGCCAATAGGTTCAATCAGACATCAGCGTCAGTGCGGGCATCTGTACTGGTGATGGTATCAGCACCGGTGATGGAATCGGTACTTGTGATGGAGTTGGTGTTGGTGCTGGCAATGGCATTAATGGAATCGCCCATAAAGCTTCTTTAACCGCCTGGTGGATGAAGCCATCCAGTTCCGCCCTTACAGCTGGTGAGAAAAAGGGCACTGAGGTCAGAGCAGCTAAAGAGGTGGCAGTGAAGGCAGAACCGGCACTTCCACAGATCCCTGTGGTGGCACAGTACCCGGCACCGATATCGGTGGGGATCGCCTGGGAGTGATAGGCATCGATGGTACCGATGGCTTCTCTATCCAAGGTTTTTTCAGAGTCGGCTCGATAGGTATCTATTGCCCCACGGACACCGATTCCAGAGCTCTTCGATGCCAGTGCTGATGTTTCTCCCGATGCTCAGCGCCCTTTTTCTCGAGCATCGAGGTGGATTTTACAGACGACTGAGAAGGAGTCGGAGATGAACTGTCACCAGCTTCATTGGGATGACGCCGTGTCTTAAATACTAACTTTTTTGCCGCTCCAGCCAGAGAAGAGTGTGTTGAGGGTCGATGTCGATGGCAGCAACTGAAGATGGAAAAGATTCTCCATCTTATCCAGATGAGCCCGTCTGCCTTTTGTTGTCATCTCAGCACACTGCGGGCATGTTGAGATATCGTGTTCTCGCCCAAACACAACACACATTCGATGTGTGGGTCCGTAATGGACATGGTGCGAGGACAATTTGGACATTCTTAAACCCGGTAGCCATTTTGAAGGCCGGACAGCTGTCGAGGGCCTTCTGACTAAAATATCTGAAATAACAGTATGACCGGGAAAATGTACTAACCGGAAGGTGGAAAAAGGGAGACCCCCTATGGAGGGGATAACTTTGAAAAACTTTTAACTTTTCCCATTAGGAAAAATAGAGTGAGAAAAACAACCACACAGGCTCCTTCACCACAAGGCTAATAGCAGCACTGAAAAAAAAAAAAGACTGAAGGGAGACCCCCGTGGCTTGAGGGATCATGGCATGCTGGGCATGCTCAGTTGGCTCAGTGTGCCAGTCAAAAGTTTCTAGAAACTTTGACAGAAGGTTTTCCGCGATAGGGCTCATCCAGTGACGTCACCCATATGTGAGGACTATATCTTGCTTATCCTGGGATAAATATAATACTGTTGCTCAATTAGCAATTCTTTAATCAGCTGGAGGCAGAGAATACTGGCTTTGTCACTGCACCATACATATGGTGCAGTGACAAAGCAAGTTCTTGTCAGATCCAAGCGCTGCCCTGGCGTGAACCCTTTTCGCGATTTTCCGACTTCAGGGTAGCCTGTTCTTGGCTTAAATCAACTGGATAGGGGAGTAAACTGAATTGCTCTGGAATGATGTAGCAGAAACCAATGGAAAGAAGATTTTTGAATAGTGCTAAAGAAACCAAATTTTTTTTTTATCTTGAACAACAAATACATTTCCACAATGGCACAATCCCTGCCATCTCAAAATCCTCGAAATTAAAGTTTCCAGGCATCTTGTAGGCAGAGAGTTTGGCTGGAAAGAATAGCAGACAGATAGAATAAACCAGAGTAACATTGAGCACACAGCTAGGAATATTCTTACAGCTGCAGGATATGGAATTAGCAAGGCAGTCACATTTAGAGGAAGGATTAGATCCTAATCCCAATAATCAGAAATTGTCCAGAGGTCAGCAGATTAACTTCTAAACATGGAGGATATTCATGAATAACCATAAAGGGAACTAAGAAAGGAGGAGACGAATGGCAGAGTAAATATTTAAATCTCATGGTGTATTCATGAAATGAAACATTTTTATAGAAAATGGCTAAGCAGAAGCGGTAAGAAACCAACATAGTTGAATGTTTGATTGTTCATTGAATTAATGGACATGGGTTGATCATTTTTTCCAGTTTCAATAGCAAAAATTAAGAAGGTATGATATATTAATTATGGGCATGATTTCAGTTCGATTCTTATCCTATTCAAATAGCTGGGAGAAAGTCAGGTGTCAGTATTGAAGAATAGAAAGTGGAATGCATAGGGAATTTTGTAGAAGCCAGGAGAAGAGAAATGTTAAGAGCTGCAATACTTCTGGTTTTCTTTATAGAATTATACTTGCAACTGAGGTACAGTACCTGAATGTAATCCACTTTGAAGTGGCTGAAAAGTGGAATATAAATTCAAATTAATAAATTCAAATCAATAACATTTAAAAAATAAAATTGCTCAGTTACAAAGTTTAGTAATTCTATACTGTTAATATAATTAAAAACTCTGTGAATATTACATTTACTGTTTAAGCTAATGCATTTTTGGTTTACAAGGCTTATTACACTATCAGAGATGCTAAATCATTACAAATCCTGTCATCAGAAAGAGATTTCAGACAATTTAGGCGTACCATACTGTAATTGAAGAAATCAGATACTGGTAATGAGCTGAATGAATTATAAAGTAGCTTTATTAAATATTGAGGATGGGGGAGGGTATCACTCATCCCATACAGAAGAAAATATTAACTTACTTAGGGAAGAATACAGATGCCTCAGGGATCTGTATTGGGACCCTTACTGTTCAATATATTTATAAATGATCTAGAAAGAAATACGACGAGTGAGATAATCAAATTTGCAGATGACACAAAATTGTGCAGAGTAGTTAAATCACAAGCAGAGTGTGATAAATTGCAGGAAGACCTTGTGAGACTGGAAAATTGGGCATCCAAATGGCAGATGAAATTTAATGTGGATAAGTGCAAGGTGATGCATATAGGGAAAAATAACCCATGCTATAATTACACGATGTTGGGTTCCATATTAGGTGCTACAACCCAAGAAAGAGATCTAGGTGTCATAGTGGATAACACATTGAAATCGTCAGTTCAGTGTACTGCGGCAGTCAAAAAAGCAAACAGAATGTTGGGAATTATTAGAAAAGGAATGATGAATAAAACGGAAAATGTCATAATGCCTCTGTATCGCTCCATGGTGAGACCGCACCTTGAATACTGTGTACAATTCTGGTCGCCGCATCTCAAAAAAGATATAATTGCGATGGAGAAGGTACAGAGAAGGGCTACCAAAATGATAAGGGGAATGGAACAACTCCCCTATGAGGAAAGACTAAAGAGGTTAGGACTTTTCAGCTTGGAGAAGAGAAGGCTGAGGGGGGGATATGATAGAGGTGTTTAAAATCATGAGAGGTCTAGAACGGGTAGATGTGAATCGGTTATTTACTCTTTCGGATAGTAGAAGGACTAGGGGACACTCCATGAAGTTAGCATGGGGCACATTTAAAACTAATCGGAGAAAGTTCTTTTTACTCAACGCACAATTAAACTCTGGAATTTGTTGCCAGAGAATGTGGTTCGTGCAGTTAGTATAGCTGTGTTTAAAAAAGGATTGGATAAGTTCTTGGAGGAGAAGTCCATTACCTGCTATTAAGTTCACTTAGAGAATAGCCACTGCCATTAGCAATGGTTACATGGAATAGACTTAGTTTTTGGGTACTTGCCAGGTTCTTATGGCCTGGATTGGCCACTGTTGGAAACAGGATGCTGGGCTTGATGGACCCTTGGTCTGACCCAGTATGGCATTTTCTTATGTTCTTATGTTCTTACTCACACATCTTACATATTTAGAGCATGAGAAATTACAGAGAGAGTTATATAACCAAAATTATTCTTTAGCCTACAGCTCTAAAGAGGGGAGTGACAAATCTTATTAATAAACATATCTTTGCATTGCACAAGTCTGATCATGATAGTCAAGGACATATGACTTATGTTACTGGGGAGATTAATCAAAAGAATTCCCATTCTAAATCTTTATATGCTCCAAAAGGGCCCAAGGAGTCCTTCTTCCACACAACCTTACTCATTTTGATGTATGGCTCAAGGATTGCAGCTCATGTCGGGGTTGGGGGGAATATGAAGTGTGCTTTATATTTAATTGATAAACCTGTAAATTAGAAGCTTATGTTCTTCCGAAGGGTGAAATCCTGACTGTGTGTGTTAATGATTTTAATTAAATGACCTCTGACAAATTTAATTTCCGAATGTGTGGGATTATATTTGCCCAAATATGGAACATTTTCTAGGTTGGATCCATTACTATAAAAGAGGATCAAATAAATGATAACAAAAACAGAAATTATTTATTTTTAATTGTAGATCGCGCAATAATGTCTTGCATCTTGGCTCAATTCTTTTTTGGATTCTACTCATGAGAGAAATTGGAGGGTCAATATACCCTTATTACAACAACATCAGTTCAGGCTAAATGAAAGGATGCTTGTGATTTATTTACTGACACCAATGATAGGAAAATTAGTTCTTACCTGTTAATTTTCGTTCCTGTAGTACCACAGATCAGTCCAGACTGTGGGTTGAGCCTCCTTTCCAGCAGGTGAAGACAGACTAAAACTTGAAGGATGCCCTATATCAGGACAGAGCCTATCCTCTAACCCTTCAGTATAACGTTTGTCAAAGCAGAAAACAAGACGACCAAGTAGGATCAAGCAAGTAACCAGAAAGCTCAAATGGAGCAACTGTACAAAATGTAAGGAACATGGTCTAACTACTCGCTCTTGCATATTCTTGGCATGAGAACAACCAAGGCTTCCGGTGTTTTTGCTCAATATTTTTGTACAAAAACGAGATAGACTCTGCAGAACTGCAAGAAAACAACAGCTTCGAGGGGACAGAAAAAGACAAACAGGAAAGGGCATCTGGACTGATCTGTGGTACTACAGGAACGAAAATTAACAGGTAAGAACTAATTTTCCTTTCCCTGTACATACCCGGATCAGTCCAGACTGTGGGATGTACCAAAGCTTCCCTAAAACGGGTGGGATCAAGACAGTCCCACTCGAAGCACTGGTAGCCCAACAGAACCGAAGCAGAGCTTACACATCTAGGCGATAGTGTCGAGCAAAACGAGATAAGGACGCCCAAGTATGAACTGTGCAAATCTTCTACGGAGAGAACAAAGTAATGTTCGCCCAAGAAGGAGCTCGAGAACACAAAGAATGAGTCGGAAGACCCTCGGGGAACTGCCAGGCCATGACAAAGAACAACCGAGAGATCACTTCCTGCAAATAGCACGCTATAGTGGACTCAGAAGCCGGCTTACCCTGATTGGACCCATTCAAGGGAACAGAAAGATGGACAGATGCATGAAAGCCATTGGGGACCAGGAAATAGAGCAAGAGAACTCATATGGAAGCGAGGTAACGGAGACCCGTATGGCACCAAGATAAGTGGGACCGTCACCAGACACAGGAGAAAGCAGGGAGCTCCGCCGACCGAAGGACAAAGAAGTTAGACGAAACTTCACGAAAAAGGAAGGACCCATACGAGGGCTACCCTGAAGTCGGAAAAGGGCTCGCGCCAGGGCAGCGCTTGGATCTGACAAGCAGAGGAGATAAAACCAAAAGACAGTCTTAAGCATAAGGGCCTGCAGGGTGACGCGATGGAGAGGGTCGAACAGGGCCGTACAGAGGGGTCCGCACAACCGAGTGAAAAGTTTACGACGGACAAGTGGGCGAGAAGGTGGATGTAGATACTTGACCGCCCCTGAAAAGTCCAAGTCGCAAACGGGTGGCCGCACAGGGATGACCTGCCACTCGACCCAGGAGAAAGGCGAGGGGGTAGACTGGTACGCGCCGAGAATGAAGGAAGGATCCTCGGAGAGACTGCCTCAGAGAAGAAAAGAATAAGGAGATTGGTGCGGAGTAAGTCGAAAAAACCCGACTTCGCACAAACAAACTCAAGCACGTTCCAGATGCGCACGTACGCCAGAGCGTCGAACCGTTTCCGGGCCCGAAGGAAGGCAAAGATGGCCTACTCTGAAAACACTCACACCGGAGACATCACCGTTCAAAAAGGCAGGGCGCTAGACAAGTGTGAACGGCCTGGTCGAAAAAATACAGGGCCCTGTCTAAGGAGCCGAGGAAGATGGCGTGGCTGCAGGGGGTCCGACCGTCGCTAGGTTGAGAAAAAAAACGTGAGCCAAGGCCTGAAAACGCTCCTCAGGTGCTACCAGAACCATGGGACACCGGTGAGAACCATCCGTCTAAGAACTTTCCCGACCAGAGACCACGGGAGGAAGGGGGGGGGGGGGGGGGGGGGGGGGGGGGGGGTGGGGGGGGGGGAAGTAGAAAAAGATGTAACGCCGGCCGAGGGAGAGCCAAGGTAACTACGCCCGCCGAGTCATGGTCCCTCCAGCGGAAGAACCAATCTACCATGGTATTGAGAAGAGTCACCATGAGGCCCAGGTGGGAGGGGACCACCTGTCGATGAGGAAACCATGGTTGAGCCAAAAGTCCCCACTCCCCGGGATCTAGCGACTAACGACGGAGAGAGCAACCTGAACATTTCCCTAGCCCGCGGAGTGGGAGGCTGCCGGGCACTGTAGGTGTCGCTTTGCCCAGGCTAAGAGAAGGCTGGTGTCCAGGGCCACCCATGGACTGCGAGCACCCACTGAGCGATGGAAGCAAGCCACGGAGGTGGAGGTGTCGGGCAAGACCCATAGCGTCTTGCCGCGTATGAGAGAAAGAAACTCCAGAAGAGCCAGGAACATCACCCAAGAATCTGTAATGTGCCAGCGAGACAGAGACGTTGGCCAGGTCCCCTGGGCATGCTAGGAGCGGCCGCCCACTCCTCAGTCTGAAAGACTAGCATCCGTGGGCACTATCGTCCACTGGGGAACTTGGAGAGGTTGGCCCGGTAGCAAAAGAAAAAGCAGGGGAAATCCACCCCTGCGAGACGGCGACGGTAGAGCCCAAGAACGGGAGAACTGTGTGAGACTGTTCTGCCAGTGGCTGCCAACGGGACATCAAAGTTAACTAGAACAGTCGTATTGGAGCAAGGACCCAAGGGACAAGGGCGAGGGAGCTGAGGAGCCCGAGACATACAGGCAGACACAAGCCATCAAGGAAGGGAGCATGGGGAGACTCTGAGACCGGCCAAACAACTTGAGGGCCCGCACACAAAGCAAGAAGACCTTGCCTACCCAGGTGACGAAGTGGAGTCTCAAGGTACTCTAACTCCGGGAAGGGCTGAAGATTGCTCTAAGAGAAATACAATATCCATCCCAGGGACGCAAAGAAAGCTAACCCGCGATACACCGACTGCCGACAAGAATCTCCGCCTTGACCCTGACACACCAGACGCCTAGATAAGAGTAGACGAGGAGTCCTGCCCAGCAAAGAGCTGCGACCATCAACACCTAGACATTGGTGAAGATGCAAGGTTCCGTCGCGAGATCAAAGGAAAGCGTCCAAAACTCGGAGTCCCGGCGGAGGACGTGAACACGAAGAGACTAAGGCAGCCACGAAGAAACGGAAAGTGGATTATGCCACTGAGAGAAACGAGTGGGCCGAGGAATGCCCCGGGGGGAGGACGGCATGAGTATGCTCTCAGGGAGTGCATGTGGAGAAGCGGGAACTGAGAGCCCGGGGACTCTTGTGAGATCCAAGAGTGAACGAAGAAAATAGGATAGTGGCCTGTGGCAGGTACGTTGGCTGGCAGCGGGGCCTCCGTGCCTAGACACAGGAGCATGGCGGGGGTTAGCTGCACCGTATGTCGCAGGGACCGACCACCAAGGGAAACAGACAAAAGGATCCTGCCAAACACGAGGAAGGCGAAGACGTGCCCGTGTCTGAGAATGTCGAGGACCCCCTGGTCCGACCGGAGCCCGACCCAGTCCGCGGAGAAAGGGAGAGGCAACCACCTCAGAAGGGGACCGAGGCAAAGATACTCCGGAGTATGTGCAGGCGTAAGGATTGAGCGTGTGGGCTAACCCTCGCGCAGAAGGCGGCACCCAACAGAATGCTGCGACAAAAAAAACTGCCAGCACGAAAGACAAACACCCCTGAGGAGACACCGTGCCCACGTGGGGTATACCAACTCTGGTCCCGAAAGCATGGACTAGAGGGTATAAAGGACCAGGATGGTTGCAGAAGGGCCACCGACAGCTGATGGCCCCTACCATGCCCTAAGGAATCCAAAGTCTCTCAAGGTCCTGGACAAGGAACAGCTTACCTCTGAATGGCAACGTACCCCACCGGGCGGAGGAGGCCGGAGCGGCCGACCAGTGGCGCAGCTACAGGAGTCAT
Source organism: Rhinatrema bivittatum (assembly GCF_901001135.1). Classification (NCBI taxonomy): domain Eukaryota; kingdom Metazoa; phylum Chordata; class Amphibia; order Gymnophiona; family Rhinatrematidae; genus Rhinatrema; species Rhinatrema bivittatum. The sequence continues at coordinate 105,487,925 of NC_042619.1, read as the reverse complement.
GTGGCGGACATCTCCGAGGCAAGCACCTCCGGCTAGAGGCGGCGAGGGTCGAATGCGCAGCCTCTGGCCACGGGAGATCCCGGGCGCAGAGGAATATTGCCGACTCCATAAGAGACCTGCGCACAGCAGGAACTACAGCAAATAGTGGAACACATCCACGGCGCTAAAACATCAGAGTGCACTTCAAAGGAGCCTCGCGAACCGTGGTCAGCAGGCAAACTGGGACCGCTTGAAAAACCGGAAAAACCCTCCTGAAACGCGACCGCAGAGGAGTCCACGGAGTATTGCGGGTTGTTTTTTTTCCCAAACAAAGCATGCCACCTAGAGGGGAGCTCGTTCAGGGCATGGCCCGACCGGGGAGCCTGCAAAACCGCAGACACAACTGTTTGGTCGGGCGGGAAGGAAGGAAAAGGCGCCTGACAAAACCAGGATCCCGCCCGGACCGGGGCCACATCCATGGACAAGAGGCGGCACCAGGAAGTTTAGCTAACGCACCCGGGTTGGCTATAGGATCCGGGAGTACCGGGATCTGTCGGGGGACAGGGGAGGGGGCACCTCCGGGACCACCCGCACCCCAAGGGACCCCGGGGGCTCAGCAGGCCGGCCGAACTAGCAACGGCACAGAGCAGGGAATTTTAGTTTACTGATGTAATTAATTAATTCAATTTTTTTAATTGATTTGTCCCCGGGGGGGGGGGGCAAGGGGGGGGACCTTCCACCTCCTCCTGCATGCCCACTAAAGGGAATTTACACAGGAGGAGGGAAAAAACGACCCCAAAAATCCTGGGTGGGGGAGGGGAACGGGGAGGCTAGGGGGTGGCAAGAATCCCTTCCTGGGGGGCTCAAATCGGGGGGTAGCTGCAAATAAATCGGCCCCCCAGCCCCAGGGAGCTCCGAAAACGGAGCCGTTAAAAACCCAAGATGGCGGCCGTTCCCGGGCTTACCCGACCCAGGAAAGTCCTAGCCAAGCTCTGGGGACTCGATCCCCAAGCTAAATTTGCCATCCCTGCCGAGGAGGGACCTTCCCCACCCGGCAGGGAGGCATAGAAAAGCCCCTTCGAAAAAAACTCAAAGGGGGCTGCAGAAAAGAGGCAGGCTGCCTGCCGAGGCAGAGCAGAGCCACGGCTGAAGAAAAAAAAGCTTTGATTGACAGCCTGCACAGCAGGAGAGAGCAGGAGGGAAACCTGCTGCCTCCTGCCTGTCTGGCTGCCGTATCTAGGCCTGCTATGACCAGAAAAATTAAAAATGCTGGTCAACTGCTGCAAATAAGTTAGAGGTACGTGAGTACCTGCAACTTATTTAAAGTGTAAAGTTTAAAACTGTTCCTTTTTTTTTTTTTTTACTGAGCGCAGCAGCGGGTTCAAAAACCCTCTCGGCAGCCAGAGGGGGGAACGAGACCCCGAGAGCCTCGGTCCCCACACTTGGAAGCGTCCACGGACTCAGGCTATGCAGGGAACCCCCTCCTGCAAAAGGGGCAAAGCCCCCCTGAGCCGGGCAAGAGCTGGGAGACGGAACCGTCTCCCACACAGAAAAAGGAAAAATCACTTAAAAAAAAGGCAAACTTTCCTTTCTCTGTTTTTTGTTTTTTTAAACAAGCGAGAACCAAAAGAGATACTTACTTGAGCCTAGCAAAAGACAGAAGAAAAGGCTGACTAGCCTACAGCAGAGAACCGTAGAGGAGATGCTACACCTGCTGGAGACAGACGAATACTGAAGGGTTAGAGGATAGGCTCTGTCCTGATATAGGGCATCCTTCAAGTTTTAGTCTGTCTCCACCTGCTGGAAAGGAGGCTCAACCCACAGTCTGGACTGATCCGGGTACGTACAGGGAAATAGATGATATTGCATCTGACTGTGAAAGCCTTTATGAGGTATGTTGATTGAACTTGTAGCACTGAAAAAGAAGGAAAGAAACTGAATTGGCAAGTTTATATAAAGAATTAACAGTGCCGCAGCAAAAGTATAAAATATTTGGACATAATTTATCAAGAAATGATAAAAGTATGGAATAGAAAAGATAATATTGAGGTAGGCAGATCTGAATACCTGATGTGTCTTACAAAAAAAACATTTTGGAGCTCAGTAGTAGGTGAGCAAATTGCTTTCATGACAACTTAAAAAGCAAATTAGTCTTAGAACTATTTTCTCTGTTTTTAATAGTAAGGGTGATAAGGTTCATTGTAGTTTAGATATTTGTAAGGTATTTAAAAAAATATACTCAGAACTCAGCCTGGGGAAAGAGGATGTTTTAGAATATATAGCCAGTTCTAAGATGCTCCCAACAGGGACAAATACAAAGTAAAAACCTATACTGTAAAAATCCGTTAGGAGATTACTAAATTTTAAGAGCCAAAGTCCACAGGCAAACTTTTGTTAGGGAAGGCCTCAGGGAATTATGGTTTCCTGGGTTAATTTTATAGTGTAATGAAGAGAAATGTAGTTTTATCTGCATAGCCCTTGCCTAGTTCAATATCTATAACTACCATATCTCTCATACATAAGGAAAGTAAACCAGCTGATTACTGTGCCAGTTACAGACCCATAGCCCTCAAACTGTGACATGAAGATTTCAGCAAAGATAACTGCTTTTTGAATTGAGAATATACTCCATACAATAGTATATTTTGTACAACAGGCTTTTTTCAGGATAGGTTAATGTCAGACAGTATTAGAAGAATGGTTAAAATTATTCATGCACTTCAGAGGGAAAATTATTTTACCTTTTTGTTATTACTTGATATTGAAAAAAACATTTGATAGAGTATTTGTTTGCCTGCTTAGAGAATTTGAACTTTGGAGGTAACTATCACCACTTGGATCAAGGTGCTCTATCACAATCTCATGGCTATAAATTCTGGTTAACAAGTTAAGTCAAAGGAATTCACATTAGGGAGAGTCATTGACAGGAGGGTCCACTCTCACCTTTACTGTTTGAACTGATCAAGCCATTTGACTGCAGGATCGAAATTAATGCAAATATACAATCTATTCAGGTGGGATCAGTGCAGTACTGAAACTCAGGAGATGCTGCTACACTATTTATATTTTTTTATTACAGAACACTGGCTGCTGTCCTCCTTTGCCAGCAGAAATCCAAAAATGCTGTGTGTCTGGGTTTAAGGTTAATGATGAGGAGACTTCTATTTTATCAATTGGCCATAGTAAGAATATCTCTTCTTGTGACCTACTCTTTGGAATCCTTACTCAAAATGTAAAATGTTTAGGAATCAATTTGTTCTCTGACTTATCTCAGCTTTACTATTTGAATTACAAACCATGTTTGTTTACATAAGTGGGGAATTGAGGAGATAAGGTGAATTAACAATCAGGTGGATAGGTTAGATAGCAACACTGAAGATATCTAGCCTTCCTATGTTTTTTTTTCTTTTCCATGCTATCTATTAAGATTTCAAGAGTGTTTTTTTTTATTAACCTAGACAAAGTCATTTCAAAGTATGTTTGGAAAGGAAACAAAGTCTGGAGGTATTAGATAAGATTACAACATCCAATTGATTCTGATGGTTTATCTTGCCCAAATTTTAGGTTATATTACAAGCAGTTGTTTAGAAAGCTAAAACATATTTCCATAATAACCCTGTACATATTCTTTGGTTTCTTCTAGAATCTCCTTAATTACCTGATGGGTCTTTGTGGGAGAAAATCAAGCTCATTTGGGATCAAATCTGGGGATATGAATTTGGGAAGTAACAAGGCCATAATAAAGATGGTGATAGGCACTTAGAGGTCCATATTCAGGCACAGTCTGGATTGTAAAGTTAACTGGTTAAACTTATCCAGCTAACTTTGGAGGTGTATTCAATATACTCTTCCCAATCTGAAGATCCCGGTGGTGGCAAGGAGGAAAGCACGGGCAGGTAGGCCGCAACAACTAAGCCTCCAACAGCAAGAGTCCGCAGCAAGGACGCAATGGGAGCACTCCCCCCCCCCCCCCAAAAAAAAAAATCAACGAGGGAGAGGAGGGACCTGCCAGTGCCACAGTGGTTTCCCACAGCTCACCCACTGCCTGCCCTCCTCCCAACCTGAAGATCCCGGTGGTGATGAGGAGGAAAGCATGGCCAGGTAGGCCACAATAACTGAGCCTCTACCAGCACTGGGGGTTGTGGCAAGGATGTGACAAGAGAGCTCCTCCCCCCCCCCCCCCCAGTTCGATGAGGGACCTGTTGGTACCACAGCCCACCCACCACTCGCCCTCCTCCCGACCTGAAGATCCTGGCAGTGATGCTGGAGGCACTTGTGCTGAGAGGCACATGCCCTTGGTGTGCACACGAAGGTACACAACAAAGGAGCTTGCCCCTTTGTGCGCACCCAATGTGGAGCCCGAAGTGGTCATTATAAATCACCATAAACACCGCACCACAATAATGGAAGGACACCAACTAATCGAGCCCATACTAGGTCAGGGTACATATGATAACCTTAAGAGATTACCAAGAAACAACCAGAGAAAGAGAGAAAAGACAGTCTTCACCACTATAGGTAACAACACTCCCAATATATCCTCCTGCCTAACATTTACACTGTCATTACTACATGTCCAGGCTCTGTCAAAAGAGATTCTACTGATAAATTATCTAATAGAGGAATTACACCCCTACTATCTTCTGTATTACAGAAACCTGGTTCAATCACAAAGACAATATACTAATAAGTCAAATTGCACATGCCAACTACGACTTAAACATAAAGGAGGAGGTCTACTAATTATCAGTAAAAATGAACAAACTAAAACCCTATAAAATAGAGATTAACCCACCCTATGAATTAGCAATACTGAAATCAACACAACTGAACATCAGGGGGGAGTAGATCAACCCTAATTTCTCCAAAATGACTGCTCACCAGTAATCAAAATATTTACAAATGTGTTTCCATCTCCTGTATCCACCTTAACAGTAGGAGATGTTAACCTACATGTAGATAAAACTCTAAACCTACAACTTGTGAAACGTTCCTAGAAACAATGGAAGCAATGGGATGGCCACATTTGCTACTTATCCCATGCATAAAGGAGGCCACATACTTGAACTAATATTTGCTAATAATAACTGTCTCATCAACACATCCCATACTATGCTGTCCTGGTCCAATCACCAACTAATCAAAGCAAAAATAACCTTTCCCAACGAAACACAAAAAAATATAAATTTAAATCAACCTTTCAGCTACAGAAAAAAAAATTGAATCAGACATACTAGCAGAAGCTATTAATAAACCAGCCAAATTCAATCAGATGAATGCCTCTTCAGCATTTGATTCCTGAGATAAAACTGTCAATTAAATAGTTGTCAATTTAAGACCAGTCCAGACAAAAATACTGCTAACAGAACAAAATGCCACTAAACAGAAGAAACCATGGTACAAACAAAAACTAAGACGTACTAAACTAACATTGAGGAAACATCAGAAACAATGGCAGAAATGCCATACAACAATCGCCCTAGGAAAATACAGATCCCTCATAGCAAAATACCGCTCATTAATAAATAAAGCAAAAACAGAATACTATGCAAAACAGATACACGGAGTCTTATTCAACTCTACTCTTCGAAGTTGTAAAAAATTTAATCAATTTTCCTCCATTTCAAATAACCTCAACTTCTCAAAGAACGCCTGCAATGATTATGCAACCTCACTACAAGAACAAATCAATAGATTTAAAAAAATCAAATTACCAACAGCTCACAAACAAAAGATCTGGATAATATTCATGAGCAAGCTAATTGGGCCACATTTGACAGAGTAAATAAACTTGAAATCAATCAAATAATTTCTAAAATTAAACCTGCAAGACATCCACGTGACCTTATCCCAGCAAATGCTTTGAAACTGGTAAATGAAGTAATCACCCCAACAATAGCAACAATTATCAATCACTCACTCTCATAAGGACTGATACCAAATGGGGCAAAACAAGCAGTGATAAAACCAAACCTTAAAGACAAAACCAGTATAACTGATGATTGGGACAACTACCTTCCAATATCCAACCAATCTTTCCTCTCAAAAATACTTGAAGTGCTACAACAACTTGAAAACCACCTAGAAAACCATGACATCCTACATCCTAACCAATTCAGAACCAGAAAAAAATTGCACAACCAAGACTTTACTCCTATCGCTAATGGACCCCATATTACATGGGTTTAATGACAATGTGTCCTATATTCTAGTGCTAATAGATCTAACAGCAGCCTTCAACATGGTGGATCATACCCTGCTATGCCATCAGCTGAGAAAAATTGGATTAGATGGCAGAGTCCACAAATGGTTCTCTTCATTCCTATCTAACAGGGCATTCCAATTAAAACTGGGAAACAATATATCTGACACCTTCCCCATCAATACATGTGTCCCCCAGGACTCAGTACTCTTGGCTACACTATTCAACATCTACATGCTTCCTCTGTGTAAATTACTAATAGAATTAGGAATCACCTTCTTCTTACATGCGGACAACATTCAGTTCTACATTCCATTCGACTCCTTTTTTGAAAAGACAGCATTGACGCTCACAAAATACATGAAGGCAATACAGCTAGAACTCTAATCTAAAGCTAATACCCAATACAAAAAAAAAATCTGAACTCATCTGGTTAAGGAGAAATTTTCCCATTTTTAAACTGCCATCACTAAACCTAGATAATTTTGATATTACACCCTCAAATTAAGTCTGAGATTTAGGAATTCAGGTCACCAAAAATGTTAACATGAAAAGACACATAAACAAATTAATCACTACAGGATATGCAAAACTGCTCATTCTACATAGACTGAAACCATTACTAACCACAGAAGACTTCCATAAAGTTCTACAATCGCAAATTTTCTCTAATATTGACTACTGCAACTCCCTACTCCTAGAGCTCCCAAGCAGCCAATTAAAAAACTACAACTACCACAAAACACTACGACAAGACTTTTAATGGGAGCCAGGAAATTTGATCACATCACACCCTCACTTATAGCACTGCATTGGCTACTGATATAATACCGAATATACTACAAAGTTCTATCTTTAATCTCTGATTCCATACATAACAATAACCCAGGACTAACAGGTGTGAAACTTTGACAATACACTCCTCAAGGAACCCTAAGGTCCCTAAACAAAGGACTATTAACTGTATCTATGATCTGGAGCAGACACCTGCCACAGATAAGAGATCGTGTGTTCTCCATAGCAGATCCTAAACTATGGAACTCACTACCAGAGACTGATCCCAGGAAAAAAAAGACATTTAAACATTAACTAAAAAACACGTTTTTTAAAAACACTTATAACCTAATTTAAGTCCTATCAGACTGCAGTGTCAACAAGAACTTACAGCTTAACTTAAACTCACTCTGAATGCAGTTAAAAAACAATACCAAATAACGAGAGAACAAAGTAACTCATGACAACTCCCCTAAAACCTTGTAAACAGATTCCCTATCCTACTAACCTTTTGTCCCTTTCCTCAGTTGAGACATATAAAAACATCACCCAAGATTCACATGACCCTATAAAGTTCTTCCAATGAATTTGTCTTACCAAAATATGTACCTTCAAAGTATATGTAATACCAAAATGTATTTACTATAGTATGTGTTAGATGTAAGGACATAAAGGACAAATGATACTTTTGTAAACTGTTGTGATCTTCAATTGGAACAATGGTATATAAAATAACTAAATAAATGTAATAGATAATTAAATAGTGCACCGCACTATCGAATATAGCCGGCTATCTTAAAATTAGCTGACTAATTATAGCCGGCTAACTTTAGAACAGGTCTATGGCATGACCAGACTTAGCTGGCTAACAGGGTAATTTATCAAAATGCGTATGGCGTCAGACCTTATTGGGAGGATTGTCTGATCTCAAATTGCCTCATGCAGAAACTTGGAGAACTGGCTAAACTCTCCATTATAACTAAATTGCAGTACATGTACACAGGGTTATAAATCTTCATTAGTATCTAATTGCAAGGAGCTACATATAAGTTGATAACGGTTTCCAGTAAAAAATGCAACTTTTACTTTTTTTTTTTTAATCTTTTTATTTGCATGATAGCTGATACAACAAATAACAAAACAATGACATTATACATTAAAACTACATTAGAAATGATGAAGCAACACATCAAAAATAAATTTTACAAATGCAATTCACCTAAATATACTAAGGATCAGGCATCATGTTTTTCACAATTATAACTGTACTCTGTGAGCTCCACACCCAGGAATTCAGGACAGGCCTGATCTTATTCTCTAGCAGAATGCTCTAAATCGTTCTCCCAACCGCAATGAAAATAACACAGGCAAGATCACAAAAGTGATAGCTTCCACAGCTGTAGATGAAGCATAGAAAACATATCCTCCAAAATAAGTATATAAAATATTCTAGAATAATTTATGTGTGTTAGAAAGAAAGTGTAATCTTACTCACCCTAATGTAAGTTCTCCAAATATCTAGTACACACGATTCTTGGATAACTAGATTTATCCACTTATCACAAGTTTCCACATAGGCGGTATCTAAACATTTCTAAATAATAAATAATAACTCTTTTAAAAATATTGCATCTTTGGAGGTTTACAGTCCTCCATGATCAACAACTGTATTGAAATCCCCTCCCAATATTAATTTTATAATCTATATGTTCCATTAATTTGGCAACCAGTTCGATATAAAACTCATGCAAGTATATACTAGGTGCATATTCATTTCCCAGCAAGTATTTAACTCCATTTAATACACCCAGCATAAGAAAAAAATCTTTCCTCCTCATCCTTAATTATTTTTTTTCCAGCATGAAAGGCAATGTTTTGTGTATCAATATAATTTCTCTTGATGCCTACAGTAACAGGAGAGGCTATACTGACTTAATCCAGTTTTTCTCAATTTGGCATGCTGTGCATCAGACATGTACGTTTCTTGCAGATATGGAATCTAAGATTTGCCTTCTTTAACATAGTGAGTAATTCAGTATGCTCTATAGATGAGCATATTCCATCCACATTTAAAGTAGTTATAGTTACATTAGCCAAATCCCCAGCTGACTTTGATTGGAATGTTTCATTCATCTAGCCTAGACAGATAGTATATATATTTGGGAACCTTTGTTTTCAGTTATTTTATTTTTCCCAGAAATTTAAGCATGTTTATAATAGCAAATAAAAATGGGAAAACAATAGTGGGAAAAAAAGGACTAATTTTTTCCATTGATTTTCTCCCACTTTGTTTATTATAAACACGGATAAGTTCCTAGCAAAAATATAAATTGAAAATGAAGATATATATATATATAACAAAAAACACTCTATACAGAGTGGGCTACAAGCACTTCATATATTCTAAGGTCATTACTTCATATTCATCATCAAGACAGACATTTTAATTAAAAATACTTTTATTACAAAACATGTTATTCAAAAATACTTATTACAAAAATTGTTTTGAAATCATTACTCATTACATTAAGGGGCAGATTTTCAAAGGGTTATGTGCGTAACACCTGAAAAGCTGCCCTTGCCTGCCCTGCGCATGCCGAGCCTATCTTGGATAGGCTCGGCGGTGCGTGCAAGCCCCAGAACACGCGTATGTCCTGGGCCTTACAAAAAGGGGCGGGGCATGGGCGGTCCGGGGGGCAGGGAAGGGCATGGCCTGTGCCTGGGATCGCAGGCCAGCCATTGGTCAGCGCGCATAACTTCTTCAACAAAGGTAAGGGGGGGTTCTAGGTAGGGCTGGGGGGCGGGTTAGGTATGGGAAGGGCGGGAATGGAGGCAGGCTGCGCGGCTCGGTGCGCACAAGTTGCACAATTGTGCACCCCCTTGTGCGCGCTGACCCTGGATTTTATAACATGCGCGCGGCTGCGCGTGCATGTTATAAAATCGGGCGTAGATTTGTTCATGCTGGGTTGCGCGAACAAATCTGCACCCGCGCGCAGGTTTTAAAATCTGCCCCTAATTGAACATATCTCCTTTAGATCATTAATTCATAGATACCATCCAATTATATTTCACCTACATTTAAAAAAACATTCATTCCCATTCACAACCCCATACTGAACCACTCATTCTAACGCTCATAAAAACACAAGTTAATATCTCATTTGTTAAACACATCAGTATCTCAAAATGGATACACCAATGATAATGCTCTTTCTTTTAACACTTTTTTTTTTAACAAATATATCATAGAGTCCCTATTCCCCTTATATTTCCCCACACCACTAACAAATATTTTTTAAATAGTAACCAACACTTCCATGTGTCCTCTTAGTATATTGTAATATGTCCCAACAAGGTCCTTGTTTCGCCGGATCGGCTTCTTCAGGGGAAATGGATTTTTTAAGAGGACCTCACTCGTTGAAAGCAACAACTATAAACATAATCAATACAAAACAATTTTTCTTTTAAAACCATGTAATTTATATCTATGAACCTCCCTTTTTTTCTTTTATTTATTAATCACACTTATAAATCAACGATTAATAATTAGCCTTAAACAACTTCGTAGTATGTTGAAAATGACCAAATGTTTACGTTCATTTAGAGTCTTTTTTAACCTTCTCCAACTCTTAATGACCTAACAACTGTTGAAATGAATAAACACAATTATTACTCACTTATACATACTCATCAAAGCTCTAGCTTTAAATATTCTCCTTATAAAAACTATTACAATCACTCATATCTATTAGTAAAGCACAGGGAACCACCTACAAGTGTTCCCATACCTATACTTTAACCACACCGCAGACCACAGCCGTACCTAATCAATTTTTATTTAACAAACATTTCCTTGCTATTTTTAAAAAATACTAACCTATCTCCCGTAAGGAAATGATACCTATTACCCTTAAACTCCAACCACTCCGGATATCTCACTGCCCGCCTGTTCACTAATACAACTTTTTCTTGCCGACCTCCAGGCTCTGGTGCATAGATTCTCAAACCATTCACATGCCAAAAAAACAATAACACTTATTCATATGGCAAAAGTAAACTTCACCACTGATCTATCCATATATACAAAACCCTAAAAAGAGTGAGCGTTAAGACTCTGAGAATGTAATAAATCTAAGGGCTAAGCAAGCAGTGCTGTTGTGATAAGACTAATGCGGTATTATTTAGGGTTATGTATATATGGATAGATCAGTGGTGAAGTTTACTTTTGCCATATCAACAAGTGTTGTTGTTTTTTTAGGCAAGTGAATGGTTTGAGAATCTATGCGCCCAGAGCCTGGAGGTCGGCAAGAAAAAGTTGTATTAGTGAACAGGCGGGCAGTGAGATATCCGGAGTGGTTGGCGTTTAAGGATAATAGGTATCATTTCCTTACGGAGATAAATTAGTATTTTTTAAAAATAGCAAGGGAATGTTTGTTAAATAAAAATTGATTAGGTATGGCTGTGGTCTGCGGTGTGGTTAAAGTATAGGTATGGGAACACTTGTAGGTGGTTCCCTGTGCTTTACTAATAGATATGAGTGATTGTAATAGTTTTCATAAGGAGAATATTTAAAGCTAGAGCTTTGATGAGTATGTAGAAGTGGGTAATAATTGTGTTTATTCATTTCAACAGTTGTAAGGTCATTAAGAGTTGGAGAAGGTTAAAACAAGACTAAATGAATGTAAACATTTGGTCATTTTCAACATAATACGAAGTTGTTAATGTTAATTATTAATTGTTGATTTATAAGTGTGATTTAATAAATAAAAGAATAAAAGGGAGGTTCATAGATATAAATTACATGGTTTTAAAAGAAAAATTGTTTTGTATTGATTATGTTTATAGTTGTTGCTTTCAACGAGTGAGGTCCTCTTCAATAATTCATTTCCCCTGAAGAAGACGATCCGGCGAAACAAGGGCCTTATTGGGACATATTACAATATACTAAGAGGACACATGGAAGTGTTGGTTACCATTTAAAAAATATATTTGTTAGTAGTGTGGGAAAATATAAGGGGAATATGGAATCTACAATATATTACTTTAAAAAAGTGTTAAAATAAGGAGCATTATCATTGGAGTAACCATTTTGAGATACTGATCTATTTAACAAATGAGATATGAACTTGTGTTTTTATGAGTGTTAGAATGTGTGGTTGAGTATGGGGTTGTGAATGGGAATTAATGTTTAAATGTAGGTGAAATACAATTGGATGGTATCTATGTTCAATTAAAGAACTGAATAATGATTTCAAAACAATTTTTGTAATAAGTATTTTTGAATAACATGTTTTTGTAATAAAAGTATTTTTAATTAAAATTTCTGAATTGATGATGAATATGAAGTAATGATCTTTCAATATATGAAGTGCTTGCACCCCATTCTGAATAGAGGGTTTTTGTTGTAATAATTGATAAGCACAGTTTAATCTTGATATTGCCTGATTTTTTTGTTTTCTATGCGCCAGTGCCGTTGTGTGTCCTGGATACATTGGGAGAAGACGCACAGTTTTCGGTTGAGGACGGAAGCTTTAAGAAGCGACATGTTAAGTAAACACAAGAAGGTGTAGCAGGTCACCCGGGTAGTGCATTCATCAATCTTCTAGCAGCTTCAAGTTGTTTATGATTTCTACAAGCCTTTAAATCCCAGGTAGAAGTTTAGGTTCTCCCTGTAACAGCAGGCGGGGGCAGGGGGGGGAGGGGTGTGTGATAAGCATTTTTGGGGTGTCCTGGCTATTCGTTTGTTCCCCTGAAGAAGCCAGTTTGGCGAAACAAGGGCCTTGTCGGGATATTATAACAGCAGACATGAGGAACACCTTCATTATAATGGGTCTGTGTGACAACATATTCAAGATGCACATCTGACTTTAAGTTACCAGGATAGATATGTTGTAATCATATAGAAAGTTTACAAATTGTTATTAAGTATTTCCTTTTCTATATATAAGTTTGGTGCACATATTGTATGAATGGTATGGTGTAGGATATGAATGAGGAGTCTATTGTCTTCCATGGGTATGTGGGAAATATTTAGTATGAATGTGTTTTGTGTGACTCACTAACAAATTGTTGATTGTCATTCATTTGATGTTATGTGTACTTTTGAGAAAGCAAATGTTGCTTACCTGATGTAACAGGTGTTCTCACAGGACAGCAGGATGTTAGTCCTCACAAATGGGTGACATCGAGGATGGAGCCCTGTACGGAAAACTTTTCTGTCAAGTTTCAACAAGCTTTGACTGACACTGGCACACTGGGTGCACTGAGCATGCCCAGCCTGCAATTATCCCTGTGAGCCACAGGTGTCTCCCTCAGTCTCGTCTTATAGCTAAAAAGTGCAAGCGAAACTAAAATAAAAGTATACAGACCCAACTCCGCGGGGTGGCGGGCGGGTTTCATGAGGACTAACATCCTGCTGTCCTGTGAGAACACCTGTTACATCAGGTAAGCAACATTTGCTTTCTCACAGGACAAGCAGGATGGTAGTCCTCACAAATGGGTGAGTACCGAGCTGAGGATGCCCGGGAATGCACCAGATACACCGCAGATGCGCAAAGGCGTAACGACTGAGGTGGAAATGGGAACGGAGGGCATCCGCAACACCATAATGGGTTCGTGGAAGGATGTTGGGTAGTGAATTGAAAAAAGTAAGAGTAGGCGGACTGGCCAAACATGGAGCATGCCGGCTAGTCAAATGTAAGCAATAATAGGCTGCGAAGGTATGGAGAGGACTCCAGGCTGCAACCTGATAAAAAAGTACAAGCAGCAGTAACCAAAGGGAAGCTGTTAAGGCTAAGACGGACACAACAGTATGTGGATACCCACAGTGTTGTAGTGAAATGTCTGCTTGTTGGTAGGAAAGGAAATATAGACCACTTAATCAGAAGGATTAGGTCTGTGTGGCCACTGGAAGTAGCAGCTTGACCCTTGCATGAAGGAAAGAGTCAAGTGGAATTCACATGGAATGCAGTGCAATGTAGATAGAATGTAAGCGCAGCATTACTGTCCAGGAATGTGGAAAACCCAGTCTCTCCCTAGGGCGAGAGAGAGAGGTTAGGAAAAATTAATAGAGTATTTCCTGAGGAAAGGAGATACATCATCTACCTGAAAAGGATAGAAAGTTGAATGCGTAGAACTACTCAGTGGCAGAGGAACGGAGTCAGGTGAGTATGGAAAGAGTGCATAACTCACGGACCCTGCTGGCAGGAATGACATTAAGAGGGAAAGAAGGAGACCACGTGACCTGATGAGTGGGTAGGCAGCACGCTCACCGCGCTCCCGGCTCCCCCGTCCAAAATAGCCTTTAAACCGGCGCTTTCTCCGTGCATCGTGGCGGTTCCAGCGGACGTACATCCATATCAAACCACCCTCGATTCTTTCTTCAATAGTGGTGACTCCGGGATGGCGTCCAAGCCGCAACGCCGAGAAAAAATCACGAGTCGGCAGGCTGATGGCAAAATGGCCGCCGGACCTCCGAGCCCCGGCGGAACCTACGGACCTTGTGGGAGAGGTTACAAAAGCGGTGGTACATGCCTTGGAACCTCGATTCACGGAGCTGGCTCAAAAAATTAACTCCGGTAATGAAACTTTACAGGAAATAAGAACTCAAGTGGCTGACACGCAGCAGCGCATAGCTGATGTAGAAACGGAAACTCAAACCCTCCTGCAAAAACAAGAAAAGCTTCAAAAACAGGTACACTCCCTAGAAGATAAAGTGGAGGACTTAGAAAATAGGTCCAGACGAAATAATTTAAGATTTGTTGGATTTCCCGAGGTGGTGCCTGATAGAGAGCTGACGAAAGTTTTGGAAACCTGGTTGCTCACTGAATTGGGCCTAACGGAGCTCCTGGGCAGCGTTCATGTGGAAAGAGCGCACAGAATGGGGATCAAAAAACCAGACGCCATGAGGCCTAGGGTGGTGATTGCACGTTTTTTAAATTTTTGTCATAAGACTGCGATCCTACAAGCCTTTAGGCGCACTGCCACACTAACATATGAAGGTTGCAAAATCATGATCTTCCAAGATTATTCTGCGGCTGTATCTGCCAAACGCCGAGAATATTCCCCATTGTGTGCCGAGTTGGTGAACAGAAAAATCAGGTTTATGCTCCAATACCCGGCCAGACTTCGGTTGGAACATAATGGGACTTGGCAGAGTTTTGATTCAGTAGATGCTGCCAAAAATTATCTGGCGAGTGACACCACTCCTCCATAAAGCTGGAATAGACATTGGAACTATAAGCACTACCAGTTTCATTTCCAGTAATTCTTCTCTCCGCACAATGTTTGTAATAGAGAACTCCAGCTCTGTTTGTTTTTGGTACGGTTTTGGGCTCGGTGAATTACTTTATATATGATGGTTGACGGGGGAGCCGGTATGGCACAATTGTGGTCTTCGTCCTTCGTTTTACGAGGGAGATAGGGGATATTATCTCTATACGGTTGGGTACAGGGGGGGGAGGGGGTATTGGGGGAGCGCTCTTTTATGTTATGCACTAGTACTACATGTTTTGTGGATGTATGGGAACAGATTATATAGACCAGGTTGGTACCAGACCATGAGCTTATGGACCCGGGTGGCAGCACCTCTAGGCTGGGAGGGGTGCGCTTCACGGGCTCTGTTTTATGGCCTAAGGACTCCCTACATGGTCAGCTCAGAGGGGAACTATGGCTGAAAAGCTTCGTTGTATCTCTTGGAATGTGGCAGGTCTGAATTCGCCCGTTAAGAGGGCTAAAGTTTTACAAGCCCTGAGGCGGCACAAGGCGAAGATAGCCTTTCTGCAGGAGACACACCTGACCGCTTTAGAAAGCCAGAAACTGTCCCGGGACTGGGTGGGTAAGGTATTTTATTCTCCTGCGCTGAACAAAAAAGGAGGAGTAGCCATTTTAGTGGGGAAGAGTGTGGTGTTTGAGGAGACTCAAGTACTGGCGGATGGGGAGGGGCGTTCTGTGCTCACCATAGGGAAACTATTTGGTGAAGAAGTCACGCTGGGTAGTATTTATGCGCCAAACGTATACCAGCACAGTTTCTTCACAAGTTTAACTCAACTCATTACTCAACATAGCAGGGGGCTGGTCTTATTGGCTGGTGACTTTAATCAAGTGGCAGACCCGACTATAGACCGATCCACTCAATCCTCTCACTCTAGGCATACCACTCGAAAAGGGATTCCATTTCTATGTAATCAATTACACCTAGTAGACCCTTGGCGAATATTGCACCCAGAAGAGAGAGACTATACGCACATTGCTCGAGCACATGACTCAATGTCCCGCCTAGATTATATATTCACTACATCACACGGCTTTAACAAAATAGCTAATGCAGAAATTGGGCCTGCAGAGTGTTCTGATCACGCTTTAATATGGATAGAGGCATATATTGGGGGTCCAAAAACTTCTAAGGCGCGATGGCGCTTTCCTGATCATCTCTCTGAGGATAAAGATTTCAAAATATATCTTAAAGAGAAGTGGGATAACTACATGTACCATAATTCCCAACATCAAAATAATCCAACTTTATTATGGGAAGCGGGGAAAGCTACTATGAGAGGAGAGGTGATTGCCTATGTTATCCGACAACGAAAAGCCGCTAGCAAACAATTAATTGATTTAAGTCACGCTGTTCACCAGGCGAAAAAGTTCATGATAGCCCATCCTACTCCCCAAGCCAAACAGAATTACAGGGACCTAGCGACCACCTTAAATTGTTATATCCATCAGAGAACACAGCATGACATTCTTTTCCACGCCCATAGATTATATAGGTTTGGCAATAAGATGGGTAAGTTATTGGCCAACCAAGTGAGAGCACATAGAGGAACAGCTTTTATAGCAGCTCTTAAAGATCCGCTGGGTGCCAGACACACGTCAGGCCCTAAAATCTGTGCATTATTCAGGGAATTTTATGAAACTCTGTATGCAGAGGAACCAAGACCCCAAGCGAAGCAAATCGAGGACAATTTTTTTAGCTCTATGTCCTTGCCTACTCTTTCTCCGAATCAATTGGATTTCCTGAACGCCCCATTTACAGAAAGAGAAATTTGGGACGAAATAAAGGCCAGCCAATCTCACAAAGCCCCTGGCCCGGATGGTCTTAATGCGGATTATTATAAATTATTGAAAACTGATATTGCGGGGCCCCTTCAACTTTATTTTTCTTCGGTAGCACATACAGGGTTCACTACGGAAGCTACTATGGCCTATATCACAGTACTTCCAAAAAGTGGTAAAGACCCATTGAGCCCAGCTTCGTACCGCCCAATCTCACTCTTAAACTATGATGTTAAACTATTTGCTAGGATCCTTGCCACCAGGATGAGTGCCATTTTACCCCTTCTCATCTCATCTAGTCAAGTGGGTTTTGTCAAAGGCCGGAAGGCTAGTAAACATATTTTAAGTCTGTGGGCTGCTATGACTTATTGCACGACACATGCGCTCCCAGCCTTGGCAGTAGGCTTCGATGCTGAGAAAGCTTTCGACCGGGTAAACTGGGAGTACATGTTTTCTGTTTTACAAAGATTTGGTTTTCAAGGGTCGATTGTCCAAAACATATCCAAACTTTACCAGCAGCCACACTCCATCATTGTGGCTAACGGTTTACTTTCTGCCCCTTTCGAGTTAAGTAGAGGAGTTAGACAGGGATGCCCGCTCTCCCCCTTATTATACATACTCACCTTAGATCCCCTTCTCAGGGCTATCAATTCAGATCCGGTGGTAGAGGGTTTAAAAATAGGAAGAATCTGTTTTAAAGTCGCGGCATTTGCTGATGACGTGCTCATATTTGTTACTAATCCCTTATCCTCATTGCCCAGGGTACTGGAGTTGCAAACTCTCTTTGGTCAGTTTTCTGGTTTAAAAATAAACGTAGACAAATCTGAGGCTATTGATGTTACTAATCAGGTGCGCAGTTGCTGGCAGGGGACCTTTCCGTTGCGGTGGGTAACAGTCACGATGAAGTATTTGGGAATTCACATTCCGATTGATATTAATAATCTTTATGATGCCAATGTCCCACCTTTACTTGCCAAAACAAAGAAGAAGCTTAACGATTGGATGGACCTGCCGCTTTCGCTTTCTGGGAGGATACAACTTTTCAAAATGATTGAATTTCCAAAATGGTTATATATATTACATATGTTGCCCCTATGGATAAAACGTCAACACATCACGGACTTACATCAGGCACTTCGCCGATTTCTGTGGAAAGGGAAAAAGGCCAGACTTAGTCTGTCGCAGCTCATGCGTCCCTTGTCGGAGGGAGGTTTGATGTGCCCCAATATACATTTATACAATGTTGCTATGCTATCATGTCATCTTCAGGACTGGGTTGCCGCCACGGAAATTTTGATTCCAGGACCTCTCCTTCAGGCCTGATGTAAACCTTTTAATCTGTGCAATATACTGGTGGCGCCACAATCTGTGCTACCGGCGCATATTAAAGTTTTTCCCTACTTTACAGCTTGTCGAATGGCATGGAAAAGGCTATGCACACAACTTCATACTACCTGGGGGACCTTCACCTTTGCGACCATTGTGGGCTTGCCGGCGTTCTCCCCCAGCTGGGAGGTTTCCGCTTTTGTGCAATGGGCAATGGCTGGCCTGAACCGCGTGCATCAATTATGGGATCCGGTGAACAATCATCTCCACTCCTTCGAGGATTTACAATCTCGCTTTCAGCTACCCTCAGCCACATTTTTCGCCTACTTACAAATTCGACACTTTCTGCAGACAAGAAGTCGGACATGTCCTACTATTATTTTCTACGAGCCATTGGATCAATTCCTCGCATCTACATCGCCCACCAGGAAATGCTCTACTATGGTAAAAAAACTTAACCTCTTGACCATCTCGGATAAGGCTACCAATTGGCAGAGATGTGGACTCAAGACTTACATAGCCCGGTCTCTCCCTCTCATATTACTCATGGGTTCAAAAGCATAACCAAATGTGTTGAAAATGTACAGCTTAAGGAAACCCAGTTTAAACTGTTACATAGACTCTACATTCCACCTATTCTTGCTTATAAATGGAGGCTGACTCCATCAGCCGCTTGCATTAAATGTGGCTCGGAACATGCAACCTTGATTCATAATGTTTGGGACTGTGCGGTAATTCAGAGGTTCTGGGCCAAGCTCCTTCATTATTTGAGTGGCCTTTTGGCTTTACCATTGCCTATGAACCCGCAGCTATGCTTACTACATCTCATCAAACACCAGCTGGCCGGTCCGCCGAAGTCTTCGACATGCCAATTCCTCTGCAAAGCCTTCTTGTTAGCCACACAGACAATCCTCACTCAGTGGTTGGCGAGGGAACCTCCCTCTCTGATACAGTGGAGGTTAAGGCTGCACAGACTTGCTATCTTCGAGCATATGTCAGCAAAGTCTTCGCCATCCCCACGTCGTTATGACCTTTACTTGGAAATATGGAACCCGTATCTCTTATCCTTGAACCCTAGAGCTCGCAGTAAAATACTGGCCTCCGCAGTTTG
The DNA here is from genome assembly GCF_901001135.1 of Rhinatrema bivittatum. NCBI lineage: Eukaryota > Metazoa > Chordata > Amphibia > Gymnophiona > Rhinatrematidae > Rhinatrema > Rhinatrema bivittatum. The sequence continues at coordinate 105,468,480 of NC_042619.1, read as the reverse complement.
ACTTTGCAGGTGCTCTCCATGTCTCCATGCCACACTGCAGTTTCTTTATCCCTCATCGCCTAATTTTGGACTCTTCAAAGTCGATTTCACTCATTCGCTCTCCATATATCTGACTAACACAGCTCTCTTCCGAAGACCACATGGACTGGTTGCCAACATGGAGACTTGAGGTAGTCTTTAGTTCTGCGGTACAGAATCACTTTGACCACTGTGATCCATGGACTAATGGACTTTGACTTTTCCAGGTCAAATGTTTAATTACTATTAAGATATGCAGGAATCTCCTTGGTTTCTCCACGAAGTCACTATTTGAAGTTTGTGCTACTATTTTGTGCGGGTCGTGCTCTTATTATTATCACTCTTATTATTATTTATTGATCTGCTAATTTAACTAGCGCTCGGGGTGAGGGGGGGGACGGGAGGGAAGCAAGGGGGGGGGGAAATTTGAACACCTGCTTTACTGATGATTGGTGATTTGTTTCATGTTATTGAAAATGTTATAAATAAAGGTTTCAAAAAAAAAAAAAAAGAGGGAAAGAAGTTCCCTTGCCAAACTGTGGAAGAGAGGAATGGAAAGGCTCAAACGTAGAATGTATGAGACTCATAAGGAGAATATATATGTTCATTCCGTGATTAGAGAAATAGAGGCGGCTTGATCAGTGGATAATCCATGGTAAGCCGACTCAGAGAGGATTACCGAAAACGGGAACCCAACTCCCAAAACGATACACCTCCTAAGAGAAAGGTGTATCTATGTGGAGGATGTCTGGAGAACAGAATCCGAGGGAGTAAGAAAAAATGGTGGAAAAGTAAAAGGGGTAATACCTCTTTTTTTTTTTTTTTTTTTTTAGCGTCAGGAGGTAAAGCCTGCCATATTAAACGGCAAGATTTATGTTTAGAAGGTTTTGTGACGCTACCAGAACCTAAGAACATCAGTAAGTCTATAATTTGGGACTGACTGGTGAGAGAATAAAAGGTTACTGATATGATGGATTGAGAAGTATGGGAAAGCATACTGATCTCAGTCAGGGAGTGGGGAAAAGAATACTGAACCCCATCCCAGTTCAACATTAGAAGAATGCTGGCTACGAGAGGCAGCAGAAGAGATATATTGAAGAGGCCTTTGATGGAAGAAAAGGCATCTAAGGGAACGCATAGGAAACATGTGCAGGGAGCAGAACCTGTGCATCGTATGGAATGATGCAGACGCCGAGGAAAGTTTAGTTAAACTCAGCGTTAAAAGATTTGCCCTGTACACATGTAATTGAGACCATTCGAGAGGATAGAACCTACGTGGAGAAGGTCTGATAGAGCGTTCATTAAATCTCTTACATATGTGGCCCAAGGACGCATGAAGTGAACAAGGGCCAAGGGTAGAGCTGCGCAGCTGTCTAGCAGAGCAGCTAAGAGGTAATGCGTGCTTATGAGTTGGAAAGCACATTGTCCCTATGCTGTCTGTCTGTATGCACAAAGAATTGTTGCAAAAGCAGTACTGGAAGGCATAAGGGCATAACTCATGGGTGCAACGTCCAGGAAGTTTATGAGAAACTATGCTGGAGTGCAATAGATGCATAATGGGTTGACAGCTTTCAGGAGAAACTTTATAACCCTAAGGAATTGCGAGCATGAGTCGAAGGAGACTAGGTCCTAGTTCAAACTGGGATAAGAATAAGGGACGAAAGCAATGAAACCACTTAGGTCCATTGAGTATAGAATGTCACTGAATATAACCCATAGCAGTTTTGAATTATGAGAAAAATGCATAGTGGGAAGAAACCCCATAGCCCAACCATGAAAAGTTGAAAGGCTGAGGTTATGGAAAATATGCGCAGGGACATATAACAATGTATCAGAATGTCTGTGCGCATGCTGGACAAGAGGGTCTTAAGACTGTGGTGTCCAGAAGTGTTACAGAAGGGATTTATGGCAGTGACAGTAATCCCAGTTAGTAAATGTATAGTGAGTCCTGAAAAAAGTGAGAGCTCCTTGCATGTACTGAAAGTGGTTAGCAGTAGTCTATGCAAGGAACGTGAATGATGTTACACTCCGCAGAGAAAACAGCATTCACCAACAGTGATGCAAGAGACAGTTCACTTACCGAAGCTGGTGCCAGCGGCAGAGCTTGGGGTTGTAATGTTGACTCACCATAAAGCACATAGAAACATTAAAATAATGTACTTACTGCAGTATGGAGTGATGGAAACTAAAGATACCATTGTACCTGTGACGTCTAAAGAAAGTTGGATTTTCTTAGGTCCAGGATGTGCGGAGAGTAACTATTTTCTGTTAAAAGAAAGAATAGTGCAATTAAAACTCCCCAACCCCCCTCCCTTCTCCCCTCTGCACTTCGTAGCGCCTGGGGGAGTGTACCGGGACTTTGGTACAAGGTGGGGTGGCCGCTCTGATATCTGACCAGATGGGAGACCAGGAGGTGTCCCAATGGAGGATATCATGTAGGCTCCTGCAGGTGTGTGAGCGGTAAGTGGTACCCGCATTTCTGTATGCTGTACAAGGAGACACTGAGACCTGTGGCCAGGCCTCAAGGTGGACTTGTACATGGGGCAATGGTTGCTGAATCTCATGTTTAGCAGATCAGCCAATGCAGCTGGACGTTGGTTGGGAGGGAACCAAGAGTCAGAGCATTGGTCGGCACAGGGACTTGTTACTGACAAGAGAAGAAGCCCTGCTGCAATCCCAAGAAGATAGAGGGGTTCTCCTGATATTGTGGCTAACATAGCTAACATAGCGATATGTGACACTAATACAGTTCTAAAAGGCACATGACCCAGAACTTTTCGAACCACCGTCCGAATGGGAGAACACAACTCTATGGGAATGCCGCCGAAGCGGGTACTTACCATCCGATGTGGATCGCCGCAAGACGAGCCGGTGAAGATTGTTGACTCCGACGGTCTCCGGAGTCCTCAAGGGTAAGGCCGGGGACGTAAACGTCCATCTCGCTCTGAAACCCGGTATGGTGGCACAGGTACAGAGGAGACAGGCCAGGCGTGAGTGGCGTTTAGACTGCTAAGTGTAACAGATGGCCATAGTCCCACACCACTTGACGGTGGGGCACGCCAGGAACAGAGGAGCCCTAACGGAACTCATGTTCCCTTCCCTCGTCACAGCGGCTCGATGTGTCGTGACGCCAATGCAGAAGCTGTCGGACCTGGATCCGGAAGTTCTGGATCACCAAGGACTGCCAAAACTGTAGGAACAGTGCTGATGGCAGTGGTGATGTCGCTCTGCCCGAGCGTTGTCCAGCCTGGAGAAGGATGGCACCGATGTGCTGGATGGCGTCAGCGGCGGACGATCACGATGTCGGCGATGATGGGTGCCACGGTGCTCGGCCCGGTCTTTCCCCAGCGCCGAGATGGAAGCCCTCGTCGTCCTGGAAGGCGATCGATGACGAACTGTCAGCACGCCTGCTCTGCTCCTGACACAATGGAGTGTCTTAAGCTAATACGGGGCTTAAAAAAGAACCCAAAGTGTGGAGCAATGTGAGGAGGCGAGGGTATTATGTGGCGGTGCTATGTCGGTATTGACGATATTGAAGGCAACCTAAGGGGCTTCGAGGATATCATCAAAATGGGTATGAAAAATCGTCGATGACTGGCCAGGAGAATGATGACAGTGACGGGCACTGACAGCAGTGGCATAGGTATCTTTGAAACGATGTGGAATCGAATAATCGAAAAACATTGCCGTTATTGAAAAAGATACCAGCATCGACTGAGTCAAAGTCGAATCAATAGGGCGTCAAGGACACCGAAGGAAAACGGAGGTGTCGAGGGCATCGATGCATGGAGGCGGGCATTTATGCCGTTTGTGGCATGGCCACGGGCATCAACTATAGGGCCACAGACGTTGACGGTATCGATTTGGACAGACTCAGATTTCCAAGTGTACATGGCATCGGTGCCCCAGACACGTGTGTTGGTGGCATCGATATGGACACGTATGGAATCGATGGCATGGATCTCCCAGTCGATGAATTCCATCCCGGCATCAACGCCAGTCCTGGAATCGGCATGGGCATCGATGCCAGCCATAAGGCTGGCATTGGCATCAACGCCCATCCACGGAATCGAGCCGGCATGGATACCCACCGATGGGACCCACCTGGGCATCGAATTTCACCGATGGGAGCAGCCTGGCATCGACTGCCCTCGATGGATGCATTCTAACATAGATGCCCATGGATGAAACACCTGGGCATCGGTGTCCATCGATGCAAAAGGACCTGGCACCGATGCCATCGACGGACGGCCATCCGGCACCAATGCCATCGACGGACAAGCCATCCGGCACCGATGTCCATCGATGGGGACCATCCAGCACCGATGTCCACCGATGGGGACCATCCGGCATCGATGACCATCCGGCATCGATGCCCACCGACGAATCGATGTGGCACCGATGCCCACCGATGGAAAAGGGCTGGACATCGGTGGGGAGGATGGGGCATCGATGGCATCCCCAAAAGGGGGGGTGGCATCGATGAAGTGACCCTGGGATCGTTAAAAAGTGTCTCGGGCAGCGGTGGCGGCGACCCGAGTATGCATGGCAGTGACTAACAGCGTGTGCGTCAATGGCATGCATCCGGGTAGGGACGGCACCGAGGAAGCCCAAGGAAAAAAAACAGTGCGTAGGAGGAAAAAGCCTGGTAGCACTGAAAAGCAAAAAACATGGATAAAGGCATCAGGGCACCGTGGGGGGAGGGGCGCTGATGACATATAAAAGCCCAGGGCGGTTTAGGAGGGTCCCGGTGTAGCGATAGGGCATCGACTGCGTGAGGGTACCAGGGAACGAAGGACTTGAAGCTACAGAGGTCCTAAAGTTAAGGAAAAAATCCCTACCCCACTAGCATAAGCAAGCAGAGTGTCACAGAGATACTCGCAAGCTGTTTAAAGCTAACTGAAAAATGGGGGAAGGGAAGGCTTCAGTCAGTTAACAGCCTTAAGATAGTGACAGGAACCGACCGAAAAATAAGAATTAGTACTCACCGAGCATCGTAAAAACGTACGCGGAGGGAGACCTGTGCAGGGAAAAGTGTTTTTTGAAGTGAAAAGTTAAGTGTTTCCATGAGGTAATTAGTTAAAAAATCCTCACAGAGCTCCAACCGCTATGCTGACTGCAGAGCGGAAAAAAGAAGACTGAGGGAGACACCTGTGGCTCACAGGGATAATTGCAGGCTGGGCATGCTCAGTGCACCCAGTGTGCCAGTGTCAGTCAAAGCTTGTTGAAACTTTGACAGAAAAGTTTTCCGTACAGGGCTCCATCCTCGATGTCACCCATTTGTGAGGACTACCATCCTGCTTGTCCTGTGAGAACTGTATTTTATTAGGATGATGCAGGATAGGTCATATTATGTATCAAAGTACTGCTTGACATAGGTATATGATTAGAAAGATCTTTTTTGTAAATCATTTTTGTTGATTTGTTGATTTATTTTTTGTTGAGTTGCAATGAAAGTGCTTTTGTCTCACTCTGTTTAGAGTGTTTTTCCTATATAAATTAAGCACTGGTTATTGATACATATTGCCTGATTTGTTTGTTTGATATATATATATCATATATGTTTGATATATATATATATATATAAAAAAATAGAACTCTTTGCTATCCCAAGCCTGAGCAAATGAAAGTATTGACAATAAAACCACGTCTCATAAGATAGTTCCATATTCTTCAATAGCACAGTCATCCCCAGTAGTCCTGTTCAGACCTTCCCAACTCCATTCCAATCTATTCCCTCCCTTAGCAAGCTTACCTAGGGCATACACTCCTGCATAGATACATGCCAATCTATGATCAACACCACAGAAAATAACATGGCCGCAAGAAACCCCTGCTTCTAGTTATGTTCTTCTCTTCCCTCTTCATTTTACCCACATATCCTAAAAGTTGTGCCCAAGGAAGAAATCCCATTTGCAAATAAAATAATCAATTATATCATGAGCTTCAACTTATTGACTACAAAAGATTTGTGATTTCATTGGCTCTTGAATAATGTGTACAATTCTGGTCACCGCATCTCAAGAAAGATATAGTTGCGATGGAGAAAAGCAACCAAAATGATAAAGGGGATGGAACAGCTCCCTTATGAGGAAAGGCTGAAGAGGTTAGGGCTGTTCAGCTTGGAGAAGAGACGGATGAGGGGGGATATGATAGAGGTCTTTAAGATCATGAGAGGTCTTGAATGAGTAGATGTGACTCGGTTATTTACACTTTCAAATGATAGGACGACTAGGGGGCATTCCATGAAGTTAGCAAGTAGCACATTTAAGACTAATCGGAGAAAATTCTTTTTCACTCAACGCATAATAAAGCTCTGGAATTTGTTGCCAGAGGATGTGGTTAGTGCAGTTAGTGTAGCTGGGTTCAAAAAAGGTTTGGATAAGTTATTGGAGGAGAAGTCCATTAACGGCTATTAATCAAGTTTACTTAAGGGTAGATTTAAAAAAACTGCGCCCGCGCAAACAAAAGTACGCCGTATTTTAATAGATACGCGTGTATCTTTTAAAATCCTGGGTTGGCGTGCGCAAGGCTGTGCAAAATCGGCAGCCTGCGTGCGCCGAGCCGCGCAGCCTGCCTCCGTTCCCTTCGAGGCTGCTCTGAAATTGGAGCGGCCTCAGAGGGAACTTTCCTTCCACTCCCCCGCACCTTCTCCTCCCTTCCCCTACCTAACCCAGCCTCCAGCCCTATCTAACCCCCCCTACCTTTGTTGGAACTTGCGCGCGCCGGGTTGGCCACCGGTGCACGATTCTCCAGCCCGGGAGCAGTTTCGGAGGCCTTGGCCATGCCCACGAAATGCCCTGGGCCAGAACCACACCCACAGCCCCGCCCCCAAATGATGCGTCACCACGACACATGTCCGACATGCCCCTGACACGCCCCCCCCCCCCCCCCCCAGAAAAGCCCCTGGACTTACGCACATCCCAGATCTTGTGCGCGCCACCGAGCCTATTCAACATAGGCCTGGCGCGCGCAGGGGGAACTTGGGGCAGGTTTTCTGGGGGTACGTGCGTATCTTACATGCATATCCCTTTGAAAATCTGCCCCTTAGGGAATAGACACTGCTATTAATTGCATCAGTAGCATGGGATCTTCTTAGTGTTTGGGTAATTGCCAGGTTCTTTGGCCTGGTTTGGCCTCTGTTGGAAACAGGAAACTGGGCTTGATGGACCCTTGGTCTGACCCAGCATAGCAATTTCTTATGTCCTTATGTTCTCTTGCCAAGCAGTTAATCTGAAATAGCAGACAAACATATATACTCAAAACACTCTCCCACACGTATGTGCCCTCACCAGATACATTAGACTATATGGTTGCGCAAAAAAGCAAAATTGCTTACCTTGTAATAGGTGTTATCCCAGGTCAGCAGGATGTAGTCCTCACATATGGGTGACGTCAGTAACGGAGCCCTAGTGCGGGAAAACTTCTGTCAAAGTTTCTAGAAACTTTTGACTGGCAGCCTGGGGCTACTGGGCATGCCATGATATTCTGTGCCACAAGGGACTCACTTCAGTCTCGTATGTAACAATAAGCATTAGCAAAATAAAATTAGGAAAATAGGAAGGCCCAACTCCGTGGGGTGGTGGGTGGGTTCCGTGAGGACTACATCCTGCTGTCCTGGGATAACACCTATTACAAGGTAAGCAATTTTGCTTTATCCCAGGACAAGCAGGATGCTAGTCCTCACATATGGGTGATTAGCAAGCTAGAGGCTGAATAATTTAATATGAAGGCAACAGTGATGTGTTGTTGTGGAAATGAGTCAGCCGAAGATAGCATGAATTTGGTTGCAGAAGGAGTTGGGTTTAAACTGGAAACAAGTTCTTTAAGACAGATTGTCCATAGGCCGAATCTTGTTTTCCTTGCTTGTCCAAGCAGTAATGAGCTGCAAAAGTGTGAAGAGAAGTCCATGTTGCTGCTTTACATATGTCAAGTATTGGCACTGAACGGTAGTGTGCTACTGAGGTTGACATTGCTCTTACGGAGTGTGCCTTCACTCGCCCTTGGAGAGGAAAGCCCGCTTTTTCATAGCAAAACTGTATGCAATCTGCTAGCCAATTGGATAGAGTGTGTTTACCCACTGCTTTACCTGGTTTGTTTGGATCATAAGATACAAAGAGCTGATTGGATTTCCTGTGAACTGCAGTGCGGTTGAGATAAAAGGATAAAGCACGTTTACAGTCCAAAGTATGCAAGACTGCTTCTCCTTGGTGAGAGTGAGGTCTTGGAAAGAATGTGGGTAAAACTATGGATTGGTTCAAGTGGAATTTCGTGACCACTTTGGGAAGGAATTTTGGATGTGTACGTAGGACCAGTCTGTCAAGGAAAACCCTTGTGTAGGGTGTGTACGTGACCAGTGCTTGTAATTCACTAACTCTTCTAGCCGATGTAATGGCTATGAGGAAGATAGTCTTCCATGTGAGAAATTTAATGTCACAGGAGTCTATGGGTTCGAAAGGAGAACGCATAAGTCTTGTTAATACCAGATTCAAGTCCCATTCTGTGACTGGAGGTCGAATTGGTGGTTTGAGTTGAGTTAAACCTCTCATAAATCTGACGAGAGGTTGTGTGGAAATTGGTGCATCTCCTACCTTATTATGGTAAGCTGAGATTGCACTTAAATGAACTCTTACGGATGAAGTCTGAAGACCAGAGTCTGAAAGATGGTATAAGTATTCTAGTAGCGAGGTAATGGTGCAAGTGAAGGGATCAATGTTGTTTGCTTGCACCAGTAGGTGAATCTTTTCCATTTGGAAGCGTAATTCTTTCTTGTGGAAGGTTTACGTGAAGCTATGAGTACTTGTGAAATATGAGTTGAAAGATTGAGTGGTTGTAATATCAAACTTTCAACATCCATGCTGTCAGGGATAGGGACTGAAGGTTGGGATGTCGTAACCGGCCCTGATCCTGAGTTATGAGAGTGGGAGCTATGCCCAGTCGAATTGGATCCCTGACTGAGAGGTCCGACAGTGTGGGGAACCATACCTGTCGAGGTCAATATGGGGCTATGAGTATCATGGACCCCTTGTCCTGTTGTAGTTTCACCAGAGTTTTGGTTATGAGCGGTATTGGAGGATATGCGTATAGTAGGCCTGAGTTCCAAGGCCGAGCAAAGGCGTCCTTGGCTGGTTGGTTCTTCTGTTTGTGTAGAGAACAGAACTTGTCCACTTTGTGATTGAGATGTGACGCAAAGAGGTCTATTGTTGGTTAGCCCCAACGTTGGAATATCCTGGCTGCTACTGCAGGATCCAGGGACCATTCGTGTGGTTGGAATTGACAACTGAGTCGATCCGCTACGACATTGTGTATACCTGCCAGATAAGTGGCTCGTAGGAACATTGAGTGATTCAGGGCCCAGCCCCAAATTTGTGCAGCTTCCTGACACAGGAGATACGAGCCCATACCTCCCTGTTTGTTGATGTACCACATGGCTACTGTATTGTCTGTTTGAATCAGAATAGTCTTGTATGAAAGGCAATCCTTGAACACATGTAGTGCATAACTTATAGCTCGAAGTTCCAGAAAATTGATTTGATATGTTGCTTCGAGTTTTGTCCAACTTCCTTGAGTTTGGAGATTGTCTATGTGAGCTCCCCAACCCAAGGTGGATGCATCTGTAGTTAAAGTAATTTGTGGAACTGGTTGTTGGAAGGGTAAGCCCTTGCGCAAGTTGTATGTGTTGATCCACCAAAGGAGCGAAGAGTGTAGTTGGTGGGTTACCTGAATTGGAAAATGTAGTGGTTGAATGGCTTGGATCCATTGTGACCGTAATGTCCATTGGGTTACTCTCATGGCTAGTCTTGCCATAGGAGTGACATGAACTGTGGAGGCCATGTGGCCTAGTAAAATTAGAATACGATGAGCTGTTGTCTGCGTGCTTGAGAGAATCGAGTGTGCTAGGAAGGCTAATGTTTCTGCTTGATCCTCGGGTAGAAAAGCCTTTGCAAGGACGGTGTTCAACTCTGCTCTTATGAATTGGAGCAAGTGAGATGGTGTGAGGTGGGACTTTTGATAATTTATGAGAAATCCCATGGCGTGAAGTAGAGCAATGGTTTGATTGAGAGAATTGATTGCTCCTTGTTGAGACTGACTCCTGATGAGCCAATCGTCTAGGTATGGGAAGACATGAACACCTTGTTTGTGTAAGTGTGCTGCTATTACTGCCAGACATTTTGTGAATACTCTGGGAGCAGAGGCGAGTCCGAAGGGCAGTACTCTGTATTGGAAATGTTGATGACCTACCATGAAGCGCAGATATTTGCGGTGAGGAGGAAATATTGGGATGTGAGCATATGCATCTTGAAGATCCAGAGAACAAAGCCAATCTTCCTTTTGGAGGAGTGGAAGCATGGTACCTAGCGAGACCATTCTGAACTTTTCCTTTTTTAGAAATTAGTTTAGATTTCTGAGGTCTAGGATGGGCCGTAGGCCTCCTGATTTCTTTGGAATGAGGAAATATCGGGAGTAGAATCCTCTGCCCTGCTGAGACTGGGGCACTGGCTCTATGGCCCTGGATTTCAGAAGGGTGGATAATTCTATTTGAAGTTGAGGAATGTGATTTCTGTTGGGAGGAATCAGTGGTGCTTGCTTGAAGCTCTGTAGGTATTGTTAGGAAATTGAGCTTGTACCCATGGAATATGATGGAAAGAACCCATTGATCTGTCGTTATGGTTTTCCATGTGCTGTAGAAATGGGATAATCTTCCCCCCACCGGTAAGTGTGAGTGAGGATTCAGAGATTGGCTGGGTTCTCTGGAGATGTTTTCAAAAACCAGCTGTGGGACCTGTTTGAGCGGCAGGTGCAGGTCTGGTTGTTCTTTGTTGGCGAGGTTGTGGCCTGTGCTGGGATCTTGGTTGGCGAGGCCTAGTTGCCGGTGGATAGTATCTTTTAGGACGGTAATAGGGCCTGCGAATATCCCTTCGCTGGGTATGACGTACAGCGTGGGTAGTGGTATCATGAGGCATGGAAGATAACTGCCTTAATGTCTCCGTATGCTCTTTTAGTTGAGAGACCGCTTCTTGAACTTTTGTGCCAAATAAGTTATCCCCTGCACAGGGTAGGTCTACCAACTTTTCTTGGACCTCTGTTCTGAGGTCTGATGCTTTTAGCTAGGCCCATCTGTGAGCACTTATGCCAGAAGCTGCCACCCTTGAGGCTGTCTCAAATGAGTCATAGGCTGCTCTAACTTCATGCTTGCCGGCTTCAAAAGCTTTTTGAATGAGATGTTGTGCTGGCTCTCTGAATTCCTGGGGCAAGGATGGTATGAACTTCTTCATCTGCTTCCAGAGGTTCCTTTGGTACTGTGTGATGTACAATTGGTAGGCTGCAATTCTAGAATTGAGGATTGCACCTTGAAAAACCTTCCTTCCAAATGTGTCCAAGAACCTATTATCCTTCCCTGGAGGATTAGAGGAGTGCACTCTTGATCTTTTTGCTTTTTTCTGTGCTGATTCTGTGCTGACACCACAGAAGAATGCGGCAGTTGTGATTTCTGGAAACCTGGTGCAGGTTGGACTAAATAGGTGGAGTCCATTCTTTTATTGATGGGAAGAACAGAGCAAGGATGTTCCCATATTCTTTGTTGAAGTTGAAGAAGAATATCATGAATAGGTATTGCCATGACTTGCTTGGGGGGGGATCTACAAATTGTAGCACCTCAAGAGTTTGGTGACGGAGATCCTGCTCAGATTCTAATTTAAATGGAATAGAGTCGGCCATCTCTTGGATAAAAGAGGAGAAAGTAAGGTCTTCTGGTGGAGACTGCTTTCTTGGATGAGGAGGAGACGGGTCAGACATGAAAGTTTCTGAGGTGTCAGATTGTGTGTCGCTCCAGGAATCATATTCTGGAGTATGAGGACCTGTTTTTTTTAGCTGGATGTGGAGGAGGTACACCAGAGGGTCCTGGAACGTGTTCTTGTGGAGAAGCCTCCTCTTCCACCGGGTTTGAAGGTAAAGAATCCAGGAGATCCTGATATTTTTTCTGACGTATTGAGTATAATCTTGCTTCAGATGATGTATACTCTGTAGAAGAAAGTGGCATCGTAGATTTTGTCTTTGTCATCGCTGACATCGGTGTCTTGTCTCTCGATGACTGCTCGGTACCCATGGTGGGTATATACGGCGATGCCTGATGAAAACGAGCATGAAGCATCGATGGTATACTCGATGAAAAAATAGGCATCGATGAGGGCATCGAGGTGAATGTAGTCGTTCGCTCTGGAGGGAGGAACGAATCCGGAAGCCGGACGGGGCTTTGCGCTGCTATGGCTGTTGTCGACATGGCAGTGAGTGGCATAGATCTAGTGGCCGGTGTCGAGGAAGCCTCCGTTGTCGAGGCAATGGCCGGCATCGGGCTCATGCCCGGCATCGAGAGAGCACCCGGCATCAAGACAGGTCCCGGCAACAGGAGAGCTCCCTGCATCGGGTCGATACCCAGCATCGGGTCAGTACGCGGAACTGCTGGCACCATTGATGGAAGAGAACTCGGTACTGATTGTACCGGCATCGGTGAAGTCGATGTTAAAGGGGACGTCACCGGCATCAGCGGAGGTGTCGGCAGGTGTTCCTTAATCGCTTGTAAAACTGCCTCTTTTATGTAGGCTGTGAAGTCCTGTGGCATCGACGAAGGTGGTGCCACCGGTGGAAGTGTCGATGCCTCCGTATGCTGTGGAAGTGACGTCGGAGTAGGCCCTTCAGGCACCGAGGCTATAGTAAGTTTAGGCCATTTCGGAAACGGTTCTCCTCGGTCAAGTGCCGACGGTGAGGTCGGGGTGTGTCTGTGGCGATGTTTATGTTTAGGCCGGACGTCTACTGCTGAGCGTATCGACGATGTCGACGGAGTAGGGGAGGATTTATCTCCGGAACCGTCAGCTCGGCGCTTTTTTAACAGTACCTTTTTCGATACTCCGGATGGCGAAGATTTCGAAGAAGTAGCTGGAGAAGGAGTCAGTTGTAAGCTGAATAGCTGTTGGATCTTCTCCTGGCGGAGCTTACGGCCTTTTGGCGTCATCTCTTGACATTTCTCACACGATTAAATGTCGTGTTTTTCCCCGAGACATCTAACGCACTCTTCGTGCGGATCGGTAACCGACATTGTGCGGTTACAATTCGGGCATTTTTTGAATCCTGAGGACATCTTGACATCGACTGCCATTGATGATAGAAAATGGAATTTTGTTTGTTTTTTTTTGGAAACCAAAATAATTCACCAGCCGGTGATATATGAAAAAATTTTTGAGACCCCTTAATGGAGAGAAATATATACTAGCATTGTAACACTGAGGTAACTCAGAGGGCTCCGATATCCGTGCTGCTGTCCAGCTGCGCGGAAAAATGAAGACTGAAGTGAGACCAATGTGGCACAGAATATCATGGCATGCTGGGCATGCCCAGTAGCCCCAGGCTGCCAGTCAAAAGTTTCTAGAAACTTTGACAGAAATTTTCCCACACTAGGGCTCCGTTACTGATGTCACCCATATGTGAGGACTAGCATCCTTCTTGTCCTGGGATAACCCTTTGGTCATGAAAATATATAAGCAAAAGGTAAAAAGGAAAAATGAACTTAAATTGTCTAGCATATTTCAATATACTATAATAATACCATTTGATTAATCTTGCACCCTCCATCTTAGCACCGCCATAGCTTGTATAAAACACCCATAGAAAAATCCAGAGCATCTACTCTTTTATAGTAACTGCATCAAAAATTGTATACTACCACAGGTAAATCATAACAGCATCTGCATTATATTTTCTGCTAGCAAGCCCTGAAACAAATACTGTTGAAAGAGGGTCTATAATTTATCCAGTACAAATATTCTTAGACAAAAAAATGTTGAGATTACTTACCTGATAATCTCCTTTTCCTTAGTGTAGACAGATGGACTCAGAACGAATGGGTATAGTATCCGTGTGCTAGCAATTGGAGACGGATCTGACGTCAGCACGCGTGTATATATACCCCCACAGGAACCGCAGCAACTTAGTAATCTTCCTTGCAAAAGCTGTTATGGATGTGTGTACTGATGCTCAGTGAAAAGTGAAACAGGATTCCCCTGACCAATTGATAGTAGCTGGAGACCGCCAGCATTCCCAACCGGAAGGCGTTGACACCTGGTAGAGTGTACGCTCTTATGGAACATATGACATGGCTTACCTTGAATCGGTGAAAACCCATGTATACAGGCAGCTGGGCGGGATGCTGAGTCCATCTGTCTACACTAAGGAAAAGGAGATTATCAGGTAAGTAATCTCAACATTTCCTGGCGTGTAGCCAGATGGACTCAGAACAAATGGGATGTACAAAAGCTTTACTCCCAGCCTGGGCGGGAGGCTGCCTGAGGACCATGTAGTACCGCCCTCGCAAATGCTGAGTCCTCCCTGGCCTGGACATCCAGACGGTAGAACCTGGAGAAGGTATGGAGGGAGGACCACGTCGCCGCTTTACAGATTTCTGCAGGCGACAGCATCCTGGATTCCGCCCAGGATGCCGCTTGTGCTCTGGTAGAATGAGCCTTGACCTGTAGAGGCGGAGACTTCCCGGCCTCCACGTAAGCTGCTCTGATAACTTCTTTAATCCAGCGGGCGATGGTGGGCCGAGAGGCCGCTTCCCCTTGTCGTTTCCCGCTGTATAGGACGAACAGATGGTCTTGTCTTTCCTACTTCTTGTGTCATTTCCAGATATCTGGGCAGCAGTCTGCCTATGTCGAGATGGTGTAGCAAACGCCCGTCTTCAGATTTCTTCAAACCCGCCGTGGTAGGCAAGGATATAGTTTGGTTAAGGTGAAATTGTGAGACCACTTTAGGTAAAAAGTAGGGGACCGTGCGAAGATGGATAGCCTCTGGAGTGATTCTCAAAAAGGGATCCCGGCAGGACAGTGCTTGTAGCTCTGAGACGCGGCGTGCTGAACACACCGCCAATAGGAACACCATCTTCAAGGTCAGAGAACGAAGAGACAGACCCCGAAGGGGTCTGAAGGTGGATCCCGCGAGGAAATCCAGAACAAGGTTGAGGTTCCACAAAGGCACCGGCCACTTCAGTGGCGGACGAATGTGCTTAACTCCTTTCAGGAAGCGAGAAACATCTGGGTGTTTGGCAATGGTCTTGCCATCCCTCCTGGGACCATAGCAAGACAGTGCAGCCACCTGCACTTTGATGGAGCTGAGGGAGAGACCCTTCTGAAGCCCATCCTGCAGGAAATCCAGAACAATAGGAATTGTGGTCGCATGTGGATTGGTGCCATGAGTATCGCACCATGCTTCAAATACTCTCCAGATCCTTACATAGGTGAGGGATGTGGAAAACTTGCGAGCTCGGAAGAGTGTATCTATCACAGGCTCCGAGTAACCTCTTTTCTTCAGTCTAGCCCTCTCAATGGCCAGACCGTAAGAGAGAATTGAGCTGGATCCGCGTGGAGGATGGGACCTTGACGTAGAAGGTCCCGGAGAGGAGGCAGGGGAAGGGGCTCCCCTGCCAGTAGTCTTCTCATGTCTGCGTACCAGGGTCTTCTTGACCAGTCTGGTGCCACTAGAAGAACTAGGCCCCGGTGGTTCTGAATCTTGTGGATGATGGCGCCCAGCAGAGGCCACGGAGGAAAGGCGTATAGCAGGGTCCCTGGAGGCCATGGCTGCACCAGGGCATCGATTCCGTGGGAGAACGGATCGCGCTTGCGGCTGAAGTATCTGGGTACTTGAGCATTGGACTTGTCCGCCAGTAAATCCATGTCCGGAATCCCCCAGTGATCTACAATCATCTGGAAGGCTGTGGGTGACAGCTGCCACTCTCCCGGATTTAGACGTTCTCTGCTGAGGAAGTCTGCCATGGTGTTGTCCTTCCCGGCAATGTGGACGGCGGAGATGTCCTGAAGATTCGCCTCTGCCCAAACCATCAGTGGGGCGATCTCCAGAGATACTTGTCGGCTTCTGGTTCCGCCCTGACGGTTGATGTATGCCACCATGGTGGCGTTGTCGGACATCACTCTGACTGCTCTGTTCTTCAGTTTGTGAGCAAATCGAAGGCATGCCAATCGGACTGCCCGAGCCTCTAGACGGTTGATGTTCCACACTGATTCTTCTCCGCACCACCGCCCTTGTGCGGTGAGTCCTTCGCAGTGTGCTCCCCAGCCGCTCAGGCTGGCATCTGTGGTGAGCAGAGTCCACGTGGGGGAGGACATCCTCGACCCCTTGCTCATGTGGTCGGACTGCAGCCACCACCGTAACTGTGTCCGGACTCTGGCAGGCAGAGTTAGGTGCGTGGAATAGTTCCGTAGACGAGGGCTCCAGCGAGAGAGCAGGGAGTGTTGTAGAGGTCTCATATGGGCCCTTGCCCAAGGTACCACTTCCAGAGTGGATGCCATGAGACCAAGAACCTGCAGATAATCCCAAGCTATGGGCCGACTGGCTCCCATCAAGTACTGGATACGTGTCTGAAGTTTCAACCTTCTCTTGGTAGTGAGACTGACTGTGTCTGCCTGCGTGTCGAACTGTACTCCCAGGTATTCCAGTGACTGGGAAGGCTGTAGGCAACTCTTGCTGAGGATGATTACCCAGCCCAAGCTTTCCAGAAGGGCGATCACTCTGTCGGTTGTCCGATGGCTCTCCTCTCGTGATTTCGCCCTGATCAGCTAGTCGTCTAGGTAGGGATGGACCAGAATTCCTTCCCGTCTGAGAACCGCTGCTACCACGACAACCACCTTGGTGAAGGTCCGCGGTGACGTGGCCAATCTGAAGGGCAGAGCCCGGAATTGGAAGTGGTGACCCAGAACCTTGAAGTGTAGGTAGCGCTGATGATCCGGATGGATCGGGATATGGAGGTAGGCTTCTGACAAGTCCAATGCCGTGATTTAGAAAACACGCTCAGCGAGCGTGCAGGCTCTCCAAACTGCTTTGGAGACGGAAATTACTAAGTTGCTGCGCTTCCTGTGGGGGTATATATACACACCCATGCTGACATCAGATCCGTCTCCAACTGCTAGCACGCGGATACTATACCCATTCGTTCTGAGTCCATCTGGCTACACGCCAGGAAATGTAGGTTTGAAAATTGAAGCCATAATAGTCACTGATACAACAACCAGTGAGCACAGAGTAAAATCTTGTCAGTAAGTATCATTTTCACATCAGAACTGTCTAATTCAACATTCAAAAAGGACAAGTCTGTACCATCCACGTGGAAAGTCCTCTTGGCTTATTCAAAATTAATCTCTTAGCTACCTTGCCAGATTTTACACAACTATTCCATGGTATATAGAAAGACCTCATGCTGATATAAATAGGAGAGCTGGATCCAAGATGATAGCATAGTGCTAACAGCATGGTATAGTTCCTCCATTTGTGCCTAAAATCTGTTTTCTTATCTGCAGATATGCTCATGCTGGTCAGAAGAGGCGGGATAAGAAGAGGGCTTTCTCTGTGGTCAATCAAGAATTTCCTCTTACTGGTGGGGTGGCCAACTTTTCCATGGACCATAACTGGACACCCCACATTATACTTCATTCTTTGGGAGGGGATGTGGGTAGGGGGGTGTTTACAGACTGTCAGTTGTCGATCCACTCGTTATTTGGCTTTCAAGCACCACCCTCAATATACTTTGTTTTATAAAATGTTATTTCAACTACCTTCATAACCATATCAACTGCAACCTCTCTCGTGCAGTTTTTCTCTCTATCACAACTAAAGACTTTCTAAAACACATCCATATCCATACTTCCCCATAAACACACAGCCTCCTATCTTATACACACGCACATTCCCAAACACATAGGGCCGGATTTTAAAACATGCACGTGCACATGTACGCCCGATTTTATAACATGCGCACGCATGTTATAAAATCCGGGGTCAGCGCGCGCAAGGGGGTACACAATTGTGCACGTTGCACGTGCCGAGCCCCGCTGCCTTCCCCTGTTCCCTCCCAGTCCGCTCCGAAATCAGAGCAGCCTCGGAGGGAACTTCCTTAACCCCCCCACCTTCCCCCATTACCTTCGTTGCTTTTTTTTTTGTTTGTTTTAAAACTTATTTCAGCCCTGAGGCTGAAGGAAGTTGCGCGTGCCAGCCGACTGCCAGAGCGCGATCCCCGGCCCAGCAGCCATTCAGAGGCCTCTGGCCATGCCCCCGCCCTGC
Organism: Rhinatrema bivittatum; assembly: GCF_901001135.1. Classification (NCBI taxonomy): domain Eukaryota; kingdom Metazoa; phylum Chordata; class Amphibia; order Gymnophiona; family Rhinatrematidae; genus Rhinatrema; species Rhinatrema bivittatum. The sequence continues at coordinate 105,450,342 of NC_042619.1, read as the reverse complement.
CCCCGGACCGCCCTGCCACGCGACTGCCCCTTTTGTAAAGCCCCAGGACTTACACAGGTGGTTCTCTCCCCCTACCCTTAAAAACTTCCTAGCCTTTCATCTCTGTCTTCATTGTGCCACCTGACTTTCAATATACCCTCCCTCTCCTTTGTGCACTCTTCTCTTGAGCAGCCCTCCTGTCTCTAGTTCCCTCCCTCCCTTTGCTCGTCTTTCTCTCCCTCCTTTTTCCCTCCTGTGTCCCTCTCCTCCCCAGAGCATCCCCTTTCCTCCTGTATCCCCTGTCTCCTTTGTACCTTTTTCTTTCTTCCCTTCTCCCACTGTCTCCCTCCTTCTCTCATGCTCCCATTGTGCCTCTCCCCTTCCCTGTGACCTTCCTTCCTTCCATACCCCTTCTGTCTCTTTCCTTCCTTGCTCCTCCCTTGTGTCTATCTTCCTTTCCATCCCCTTTTCTCTGTGTCCCCATCTCTCTCCTTTCCTCACCCTATGACTGATTATTTCTTCCCCTCCTGTTTCTGTATTCATTGGCTCGCTCGCTGCAGTCACTTTCTCAGGCCTTGGCCCAACACTCAGAGAGGGAGAGGGAAGGACCCAGAGGGCACTGCTACATAGATCTATGGAGCCACTGGGAACTGAGGCTGTGCTGTGCTCTGCCTCCTCTCCCTATCCCATCCAATCACAACACAGGAAAGGAGTAAAGAGGGTGAGGGCTAGCTTAGCACCTGGCTCTGTCTGTCCCTGTAACCAGGAAGCTGTGGGAAAGAGGGACCTCTTGCAAAATATGGATTTTCAGGGTCCGGTCAGTTCTTCTGACTGGACACTATACAGCACCACTGAAAACCTGGCTGGTCCAAAACTGGGCAATTGGCAACCCAATTGACACCCATGTTGTTCGGAGGATCACAGTATTGGGTGATTAGTCATTGGGGGGTATGCGAGAAAGAGCTGTACTCTTTTCCTCCCCAGATTCGGCAACGTTTTCCCCGATAAAAAGAATAACCTCCACCCCACTCGTTAACCCCGCAGTAGCCCAGGAACTGAGTCAGTGACTGGATTCATCACAGGCTGATGATGCTGACACAACAGAGCTCCAGACAGAGATCGCTGAACCAGTTGGGGTGGCTGGACTGTTTGGTCAGATCATCTTTGGAGATGTCAGGGCCATTCCTAGCTTGAGAAGTCAGTGAGCTGTAGAAGAGGTATCACCACAATCTATTCACTCTGTAGCAGGAGTTTTGGCTTTTTCAGAACATTTTTCTTTGGTAAGACCTGTTGTATTTTACAATGGAAGAAATTTGAGAGGCCATATAAGGTCTTGGGTTCTCTATTACAGCACAATTTAATCTTATGGTCTCAAAAATTTCAGATCTTGAGAGCCATGTGCAAACCTTGGAATCTTTTAAAAATAATAAGAGGCAACAAACTATTATAACAAGAAACTGATCATATTAAACACCTACAAGACGCTTTAATGAATGAAAATATGTTCCTGTCTAACAAATAGGAAAACCTGGAGAATTCTTTGAGAGGGAAAAACCTCAGATTTATTAACTTTCCTAAGCTACCCTTAACATCACCAGATGTGTTCAAAAGATATATATTGGAGGTTTTGAATGTGCCTGAACAAGGTGTTCCTCCAATTTCCAAGGTATATTTCTTGCCTGTATATAAGAAAGGAAATAATGTGGAAATGCTAACTGAAGTTTTGATACAAACTAATTCGAGTAATTTCAATATTTCCACTAACCTTTAGACCTCAGACAGTAAATTGGCAAGTTCTGTGATTTTGGTGGTCCCTTTTGTTCTCAAGCTGGATAGAGATTGGATATTAAGGATATTTTTTTTGACAATGAACCAAGATCTTTTTGAATTGTAAAGTTAAGGTCTTTCTTGAAGGGGCGAGTCAAACAGAAAAAGAGGAAACAACTTCTTATTATGCAGCCCAGAGTTTTATAATTAGTAGCACTTTTCTTCCCTAAATTATCCATGTAAATGTCACATAAAGTTAAAGATGTATCTTATATTTTCTTTCAGAATTCTCATTTTCTTAGTGGCAAGAATTTTCATGGAGATACTCCTGTTTCCACCGTTTCATGATTCTCTATATAAACTGGAAAATTTGGTTCTTTATTAGATAATTTTGATCCCTCAGAGAGCTATCTGTTTTTCTACTCTGTATAATTATTTCCTTGGATTAGGTTTTGGATTCCTTCTTTTTTTTGTGGACTTGGATTGAATTGGACATGTTCATTATTTCTTTAAGTGCCATGTCTAAATTATGTTTTTTCTTTTCAAGTGGATTCTTGGAAATTGTAATTACGAAACACATAAATAAAAGGTTTTAAGAAAGACCTCATGCTGAACTTGAAATTTAGCTGGAAAACAAATGCACAAAATATTTTTGAAACAACTCAGAATGTACAGGGGAAAGGTCTTTGTGTTGAACATCCACTTTGACTAATTCTTTGCCCTCATACTTCATTGCCTATTTTTCTAAGAAATTCTCAAAATAGCTTTACATTGTCAGTTCAGTTCAAAATTCTTGTAATAACTGGTCTTGGAAATCCAGCATTCTCTCACAAGAAGCCCACTCTAGGTCTGATTCATTAAAGTGCGCCCAGCCTAGCGCACAGGTTTAAGCACGGTTGGATGTGTGTGTGCTAGACTAATACCCAATGCAATAAGGAGATAAGCGCATCCAGAACGTGTGCCCAAACAAATGTGTAGCCGATAGAGCTCATCACATGCAAATTCCATGTAGATGAGGCTTATTAGCTCTTACTCCCCAATGCACAAAATCACTGGGCTTCCAACGCACACTTTTTTATGTTTAAACGGTTTTTATTGAATTTTCAACATGAAACAATACAATCACCAGAGAAGAGTGAGTCCTGCTCTCCTCCGGACATAACACCATACATGGCTGGTAAACCCGTCAGCTTCCCTCCCTCCCTCCCTCCCCCCGCCCCAAAGTAACCATGATTGCACCAATATACAGTAGAGTCACTCCTTGAGAAAGATCAAAGCAAGGGGAACACACATGAATTTGCTCTTAATCATTGAGCACATAACTTCGGGCACGATGCGGGAGAGATTGAATGTATGGTTGCCAATGAACTAGAAATCGTCGTCGTTGCGTGGGGGAAGTCCGGGCCGCCAGATGTTCCATGGTCATCATAAAATGGAGGCCATTCCTCCAGGCCCAAAAGGACGGGCTATCCGTGGAACGCCAACCAGCTAGAAGTATCTTCTTACCTACAAGGCAAGCCTTCAGTAATAACATTCTTGAGCCAGGATCTCGAACACGAACCGGGGACACACAGCCAAAAAGCATCCAGTGGGGCGTCACCGGAAAGGCCACATCTAGCAGGTCCGCCAGATAGTCCCCCACCCGTCTCCAAAACCTCTGCACTGGGGGACAGGACCAAAAAGCATGGGACAAAGTGCTCACGGCCACTCCACATCTCTGGCAGCCTCTGGTAATATCAGCGCCAAAATGACAAGCCACATTGGGTGCCAGATACCAACGCACACTTTTTAATGTGGCAAATTTTACTCCAGTCCTGGAGCTGGCATTACAACAACCTGCAAGTCAAAGGCTCATGAGAAATTTAAAAATACTATCCTCTGTGATTTCTCCTACATCAGATTTGTTACAACACTTAAATCTACTGCTTGGTGTTTAAAAATAAAGGTATAATGTAATGGCTTAGAGGCCAATTTCTAAAAGCTGGCACACACCAATCCCAGAGATATGCGCATGGCCGGGCTGCATGCATGCCAAGTGCATTTTAAGAGCGGCCCGGCCATGCGTGTATCTCCCAGTACACATGGAAGTAGTGAGTTTTATAAATAGGGCTGGGGTCTGGCCGGGATGTGGGCTGGCCTGGCAGCGCCATAAGGCACTGTCCCAGTAAAGTGCACGCCAGCAGCCGGCCAGTGCACGGAACTTACTTCAGCTCCAGACAGGAAGTTAAAAAAAACAAAAAAAATTTTAGAAAAGTTAGGTGGGGATTATGGGTTGGGGAGGAAAGGGGAAAAGGGAGGAAGGGTAGTTAGGGGGTTAGAGAAGGTCCCTCCCAGTCCACTCCTTTATAAAATCGAATAAGCATGCAGGTATCAGATTTTATAACATTCATGCATCGCTACGTGCATGCTATTAAATCGTCGTGCACACATGAACGCCCAAATGCAGCTCTGAAAATTTACCGATTAATATAAAAAAATAATTCTAGATGCACACTTTACCTGCAAAATATACACACACAATAGCAAGGGATGAAATCGGCCTGAAGCAGGATAAACTGGACATGTGCCCATTAAATTCTGGGCGCCCATTATATTTGAGTGCTAGGAATGCACAGTTTTTCCCTAGCACATCCTTTTCAATGCTGCATCTCATTTTAATACTACATTGGGCACCCAGGGGATGTGGATGTACATGCTTTAGGAAACAGGGCATTCAATACGAGCACCCATTTTAATGCACATCTTACTGCATCGGCCCCTTTGGTACTCATTCACATTTAAGCAGATCAGACTGCATTTTGAGGTCTAAATTTTCCAGCAACCATTTCTCAAAGAACGGATAGTTCATATTCTCTTACCCTCTTAGATAATTCAATCACCGTGATGTTATTATAATGGCCCCTGTTCTCTTCGTCTTCAGTTTTCTTAATTAGTCATTCATTCTCTTTCTTTAAGTCTGCTGATCCATGCAATCTACCCAATTTTCTTGTGATGCAATTTTCTGCTCTCTTGATTAAATCTTTTGTATGTGCATCTCAAAATTTTAAATTATTTCATCTACAGCTAACTGTAGTTTTCCTAGTCCATCCTCCAAAACCACCAACATACTTTTTGAGATATTTGTAATCACTTCATCTAACACCACATCAACCATTTTATTTCAAAAATTCCTATCCGCTTCTGATGTCATTATATTTTCAGTTTCCTTGGTCTTCCTGCCCGTTGTTTGAAGTGATTTTCAACTTGTATCACTATTCTGTTTAAATAAAAACTTGTCCATAAGTGCAGGGATATGAATCTTTACTGCTTGATGCTATCTGGAAAGGCATAAATATGGTAAATGGAACAATTTTGGGGGGATTCTCCTGGAGCTACCTCCAGCTCAAATTCAGTCAGGCATGTGGCATCATTGGACTCTCCTCCCATACAACTACATCTTCTTGAAAAAACAATTCCTCCCTTTAGTTGAGGCATTGATGGGTGACTGGCTGTTTCTTCCACATATGGTAGGACTATCAAAAGATACACATTTATTTTGGGAAAGGATATAAAATCAATTAAAGAAAAACCTGGCCCAACACTCAATATAGAGAGCAAACTAGCACACTTTTTAGCTTTAGTCACATCAAGTATTGGTGTCGAGCTCAGCTTCTTGAATAGAGGGAGATCTTCCTTGGCTGCTCAGCTCAAACTATGGATGCTGTCTCTCCTGGTGAGTTAAAAGAAGATTAAACTGCCAGCAATTACTCTAAATGAGAAGACTCTACTGGTGGACAAGTACAGAGTAGAAGGCTTAGACAAAGCATCTGCGGCTTTTATCTTTAAAACTAAGTAGGACAATGATGGCGTTCAGGCTTTGAGACAGATGAAAACATTTCATGAAGGAGGAGCAGTTAGATATATTATGACATGCTTCCATTCTCCATGTTGTAGTCCATAACTGACATATTTTGGCCACATGTTGGACACCTGTTCAACTAATTATTATTTTTGAGCCATTCTTAAACAGATGGCCAAAGTAAAATCAAAATCTATAGGGTGCTACACCACCTTTCAAAATGTTCACCTTCTGTTACCTTATAGCTTGGAAATAAAATTAATTAAAACAATGTTTGCTCCTTGTACCCGCACATCCTACCTCTAAACTGGCAAGTGAAAAAAAATTGTACAGAATTCCTAAGAAAATGAAATATAAATAAAATCATGGAATAGGTTGGTTGGATACTTGTCCATCCTCCTTGTATTTCCATAGCAATCCTAAATACTTAAAGCTTTGGAGCCAATCATTTTCAAAAGCATACACCAAGGGCCGGTTTTATGCGCCTTGGTTGGGTAACGCGTGCCGGGCCTATGTTAGAAAGGCCCGGCAACGCGCGTAAAGCCCTGGGATGTGTCTAAGTCCTGGGGCTTGGAAAATGGGGTGGGGAGGGGCAGGGTCAGAGGCTCCCGGCACAGCGGCCATTTGTCGTTGTGCCTGGGGATCGCGTGCCATCAGGCTGCTGGCGCACACAGCCTGTGCCTGTCTGGACGCAGGTGCAGAAGGTAAAACAAAGGTCGGGGGGATTTAGGATAGGGCTGGGGGGTAGGTTAGGGGTAGGAAGGTTAGATTAGGGGGTTAGGATGTTCTCTCTGAGGCCGTTCCGAAATCGGAGCGGCCTGGGAGGGTACAGGTGAAAGTCGCAGGTGCCGGCGCGTGCAGGGTTCATAATTGTGCACCCCATTGCGCGCACCAACCCCAGACTTTATAACATGTGCGAACCTGCGCGCGCATGTTATAAAATCAGGCGTCCATGTGCGTGCGCCGGGTAGCGCGTGCACATGGACACCCACGCATATCTTTTAAAATTTATCCCTAAGTTAATTGGCCCCATTTTTGCAAAATTGTACTGATTCACATAATGATAGGATAAGTTCAGCAGTTCCTCTTGGTTTTCTCTGCTGGGTAGTGGATTTCAAAGCAAAGACTCAACTATGAGCACCATGAAGCTGTCAAAAGAACTCTAGAACAAAGTTGTGGGAAGGCACAGATATTTATTTTTTTATTTATTTGTTTGTTTTTCTATACTGATATTCACAAATGAGTATCACATCGGTTTACATGATAACTTGTGGGATAATTTGACAACAGGTCATATTATCTTTACATTGTAACAACAACCGTGTCTTATTATCATAACAATATAACCGGTAACGATTACAGTATAACAGGTGAACTTATAACAGGTAAACATCTTAACAATGTAACAGGTAATATTCATAAACGGTTTGGTGATTCGTTTGGAGTCTTATGTAGTAATGTAACTGCATTAGATCATTGAGGTGACTGTGAGCTCTTGGTATGAGGTATGCAGCTGTTCTGGGGGCAGGGGGCTTATTTAGATCAGTTGGAGGTCAGATTTGCGTTTTATTGTGGTCTTGATAGGATGTATGAGATATGAGGATGGGTATAAAAATATTGCAAACTCTTTGAATATCCCTCAGAGTATGGTCAAGAAGATTATTAGGAAAGGAAATGGCATAACCAAGAGCCTTCCTAGATCAGGCCATTCTTCCAATCTGGATGGCTGAGCAAGGAGGACATTGATCAAGGAGGCAACGCAGAGACTCTTTCAAAGTTTTCCATTGCAAAAATTTGAAAGAGCTACAGACTTCCATGGACAAGAATGGTCAAAATGTGCATGTGACAACAATATCCCAAGCAATCCACAATTCAGGCCCCTATGGTAGAGTGGCAAAAATGAAACTATTACTCATGAAAGCACACTTTGAATCCCATTTGAAGTATGCAAAGGAACAGTCAGTAAGGATATGCATTTGTTTGAAATGAATGAGTAAAGTATAATAAATAAGGCCATTTTCATTTAATCTGTGGTCCCTCAAAATGAATGTTGGGTACCCACAAAAATAATTTTAAATTGTCTCTAATAGTATATGCTTCCCATTAAAGTCTATGACACAAGTAAGACAGTGGCAGCTACATTATCCTCCTTCTCTTCAAGGTAACTTATCAACCAAGCAATGCCAGTGAGGTCAAAGGCTGAATGGAACCAAGACAGGAAGCAGCAGGTTAAAAGATAACCTATCAAGGTCAAGCATTTTTTTTAACCAGCTATAGTTGGAACCTGTGTCAAGGGACACTGATGTCCTTCCACTAAGATGTCTGAGCATGTGCAAACTCCATTTTAAGATTTATTTTTCTGGTGGATTTCACAGGGGAAGGCTGCATTTTCTGAAACTATGTCTGAATGAAATAAAAAGTGAAAACAGAGAAAAGGGGAGAGAAGTTGGGGAAAGGAATGGTTTCCTTATCTTCACTGCTGCAGTGCTTTCTGTGCCACAGAACAGAGGCGCTAGAATTCTGCCTGCTCACTTGGATAGGGATGTTGGGAGAAGCAGTGAACAGTGGTGTATATATTATAATGTTTTTCTATCTCACTCCACTCTACTGCAGTCTACTAATCTGAAGCTACTACTAACTGCAGCGATTACAATGAACAGAACAACCTGAACCCTGAGCCTTGGCTGAGAGTTTTTATGTGCATGCAAAAGGAGTCAGCAATATAAATAAACTGTGCATGTGCTTGATATATTTATGTACACACTGAGCATTAATGGGTGGGCTTGCTGCTACACTACCTTGCTGCCATGCCCTGATGCTACACAAATTGGGGGTCTAGCTGCCAATCTATCTTGCTGCCATACCCCAGACTCTATAACCTTGGAGGCCTGTCACTCTATCTTAATGCCTCTATTCCATTTGCCATATCATACACTCTACCTCTTGGGGATTTCGAAGCCTCCTTGTTGTTTACCATATGTAACCCGTCACTCAAGTCACTTTCCCAGCCCTGAGGAGAATTGATCCGGCTCAGTCAGAGAGTGTGTGTGTGGGGAGGGGGGGGGGGGGGGGCGGTAGTTCACACTCTACAGGTACTGTGATTTGGGAGGCAGAATCGCAGTCCAGATGTATTCCATGAATTAAGAAAGGTGGGAGGAAGGCAAAATGATTACTGGCATAGTTAAAAGGTGAGGTGAAAGAGGATATTTTAGCAAAAAAAAAAAAAGCATTTTTCACAAGCATAAGCATTGTCAACTTAAGTGTAAAACATTGATAAGTCAGGCTAAGAGAGAATTTGAAATGAAGTTGGCCGTAGAGGCAAAAACTCACAGTAAAATCTTTTAAAAATATATCTGAAGCAAGAAACCTGTGAGGGAGTTGTTGGACAATTAGATGACCAAGGGGTTAAAGGGGCTCTTAGGGAATATAAGTCCATTGTAGAAAGACTAAACAAATTCTTTGCTTATGAGTTTACAAATGAACATATTGAAAAGATACCAGTTCCAGAGATGGTTTTCAAGGCTGATGAGTCAGATGAATTGAACCAAATCACTGTGAACCTAGAAGAGTTGGTAGGCCATATTGACAAACTAAAGAGTAGCACGCCGGGAGGGTCAAAAGCGCGTTCCTGGGCCCAAGCACCATCTTCCTGCTGCCTCCATCTGCTGGCTGCCTCATCAGAGGCTAGGATTACCTGCCGCGTTTACTTGCATCTCCTAGATACGCTCCTCGGGCCCTGTCCAAACTTGCTGCGCCCTTCCCCCCCGGCTGACATCACCAGTGCGCCGGGAGGGTGAAAAGCATGTGCCTGGGCCCCAGGTGCCACGCACCAAAAGAGCGCGACTAAGGGGCCTGGACTTTTGAAATCTAAACAGTTGCAAATATGCTTACTGTATGCCCCTCCTGCCTTAATTGAGCATAACCCATCCCCATTAATTGAATTCCATTTGAATAACATTGACCTTGACATCCCCTCTATCATTCTTGGCAATTTTAATTTACATGTTGATTCAGTATCGTTATCTTCCAGCTGTGAATCATTCTTATCCACTATGACAGCTATAAGCTTTCAGCAAACCATTAATCTATCAACACATAGAGCGGGCCATACTCTGGACCTCTTATTCATTAATCAACAAATGTAACTTATAAAGCCACCAAGAACCTGGCCCATTCCATGGTCTGACCACTATTTGATATCTGCATCTATTGCCCTACAAAATAAAATCTAACATTATCACCTCAAAAAACATACATCGAATATAGAAAGACATGTACCCCAGATAATCTAATTGAACTCCTTCCTGAAGCTCTCAAAAAATTAAACCTGTCTGACATCAATACCGCTGTTAACTCCTGGATGGAAATTACCAACAACATAGCTAACATCTGCTGCCCTTTAATCAAAAAAGAGATCAAACCATGTAGTAAAAACAATTCCCCCTCATACGCCACAGAATAGGTAATACTACTGAAAAGGCAATAATCTTTGCAGTGTGTTTTATCTTTCCTAGATTTTAGAAATCTTTCTGTACTTCATGGATACCATTTCTATTGAGTTGATTGGTCCCCAGATGGATAACACTGATATCAAATTTCTTACTTTCTTCTTCAATGACTTGAACTATGTGGTTTGCATTTTTCCTTGCTGAGGACCATGGAAGGCATTTAACTGTTGTGTCACCATCAAAAAGTGGTCCCAATTTGGTTCCTCTGATGACTGAGCCTCCCAACAGAAGCAGCTTTCTTTTATGACATTTGATTCTATTGAAGGGCTTCTAGGTGATTAGGTGACTTCAATTTTAGAAATCACTTCAAAATCTATTGCTAAGGTTTCCTAATTCTCTAATGAAGAAAAAACATCATGTAGGGGTAATAGTGGGGAGAGTGTCTCTTCATCACAGGCCTTATTCTGCCAGAGCCTACTGTTATCCAATTGTTCCTGGGTTTTTTAATCCTGCATGCCCGATATCACTGTGGGAATGGGACTTGATGCACAGGATGCTGTAAAGTTGAGGAAGGTGGGTGACTGTCTTGTTCTACTAGAGCCCACTGTAAACCATTTTTTCTTGGGTTTCAGAAACCTCTGTGGGAGATGGGCAAGAGGTATGGATGGTTCAAGGTTAATTGAAACCTAGACAATTCCTCCCTTAGATAAATTAGCTCCATTTTAATTGCAGACAGCTGAAGACCAAAGGGACAACCTTTGAATCTCCAAATGATAGGACTTGAGATATAAGCACCACAATTGATGTACTGAATTAAAGACATTTTGTTATTTATCACTGATTCCTTAAAATTATATAGATAAGGTAAGGTAAAATTTAGGCTCTAGCAAATAATTTTAACAGGTATTTGAAATAAAACAAACTATCAGTGTTTGGCAGCAAAGATTTATAAGAATAATGGGAAAACCAATTTTTACAAGCAATATGACAGTTTAAGTTACTATTATCTGAGCAGTAAAGAACTACTATGTAATGGGGGACAAAGTAATTGAAGCTAATTATCTAAGACTCCAGGGAAAGAAAGGTAAACCCAGGGGTAGGTGGGTAGAAGAGTAGGGAGGGAGGGAACTAAACAGTTGAGATTACTTGCAGGGATTTTTTTTCTCTTTTTTCTCAGATAGCTCGTAGCTGTCTCAGCCTGAAGGAAGAGTTTTTCTAACACAAAACACACACTTTATGCCTTAAGCTCTCAAGTAAAAATAAATTCCCCACAAAGGCACAACATTTTTACAAAACCCAGACAAGAAATATACTCAGCCCAATAAAGAAGAGGCTGGAAACTACAGGTCAGTTAGTCTGATCTCTGTGGTGAGCAAATTAATGAAATTGATGCTAAAACAGAGGATAATGCAATTTTTGGAATATAACAGATTGCAAGATCCAAGGCATCATAGTTTTAACATAAGTAGATCTTGTCAGACGAATCAGATCAATTTATTTGGTTGACTAGAGATTTGAATCAAGGGAGAATGCTAGATGTAGTGTATTTGGATTTCAGTAAGGTTTTTGACATGGTTCCACATAGGTGACTTATAAAAAAAAAAAATTAACCGTTCTAATATGGACTTAGAGTGACTCAATGGATTAGAAACTGGCTGAATGGGAAGTAACAAAGGGTAGTAGTAAATACAGTTTACTCTGAGAAGGGGGGTTTCCAGTGGTGTATCTCAGGGATTGGTTTTTGGACCAGTTCTTTTCAACATTTTCGTAACGATTGTTCAGAAAGATTTGTCTTTTTGCAGATGACACCAAAATCTTCAACAGGATAGACAGCCAAGAAGTTGCAGAAAAAATGATGAGAGATATCGTGAATCTTGTGGCATAGTCTCTGTCTGGCAGCTAAGAGTTAATGTTAAAAAAAAATGCAGAGTAATGCATCTAGGACGCAAAAAACCCAAGGGAGAGGTACAGTATTTGGGGTGAAATTCTTCTAAGCTCAAAAGAAAAGTGGGAGGGGGTCATCATATTATGATCTCAAAGTGGCCAAATAAGTGGATAAAGCAATGGCAGAAGGCAGAAATGTGCTTGGCTAAATAGGGAGAAGAATAGTCAGTAGTAAAAAGGAGGTAATGTTGCCCCTGTATAGGTCTCTAGTGAGACCTCATTTGGAATACTGTGTACAATTCTGCAGTCCACACCTTCAAATGGATATTAACTGGTTGGAATCCGTCCAGAGGGTGGCTACTAAAATGATCAATGGTCTTCGATCTAAAGCATATGGGGATAGACTTATCTAAGCATGTATACCCTAGAGGAAAGGTGAAATAGGGGAGATATGATAGAGACATTTCAATATCTCAAAGGTTTCCATGCTCAAGAGGGGAGCCTCTTTCATTGGAAATGAGGTTCTAGAATGAGGGGTCATGGGATGAGAGTGAAAGGGGGTAGATTGAAGTAATGTTAGGAAATATTTTAGAGAGAAGGCAGTGGATGCAATGGAGGTGTTGGAGACAAAAATGGTACCTAAATTCAAGAAAGCATGGGATAAATACTGTGGATCTCTGAGTGAGTGATGGGAATTATAAAGTTAAATTACTTGGCCAGATTAGATGGGCCATATGATCCTTTTCTGTTATGTTTCTATGATTCTGTATTTCTATTTCTTCTGCCCAATGTTCCAGGAGTTCTTGAAGACAGTGTGTAGGGAAATATGGAGTGGTGGGAGAAGTAACAGGCATGTTGACCATGAGTAGACCAAGGATATTTATTTTAGGAACTCCTCCATCAGACACACTTCATTCTGAGGTTACAGTTGTCTGGTAGTAGAAATGTTTTAGCCAGATAAAAGGAAACACTTCCTCCATCATTTTGTGCATGGTTTCATAGGGCACTGAAGACCATAGAAGTAGACATAGGGGTAGATTTTATAAATTTGCGCACCAGGCGCGAACAAGAGTACGCAGGATTTCAATAGATACGCACGTAGCCTCACGTATCCATTAAAATCCGGGGTCGGCGCACGCAAGGCTGCTCAAAATTGGCAGCCTGCACGCGCCGAGTCACGCAGCCTGCCTCCGTTCCCTTCCCCTACTTAACACCCCCCCCCCCCCCCCCGGCCCTATCTACACCCCCCTACCTTTGTTGAACAAGTTACGCCTGCTCGAGGCAGGCGTAACTTTATGCGCACCGGGCCGGCTGCCGCGTGCCATGTTCCGGTCCGGGGGCTGGTCCAGAGGCCACATCCACGCCCCTGGATTGCCCTCGGAACACGCACCGGCCGCGTCACGCCACCCGACACGCCCGCCAATGATGCGCCAGTCGCGACACGCCCCACCCCCCCAGGAAAGCCCCAGGACTTACGCACGTCCCAGGCCTATGCAAGATAGGCTCAGCGCGTGCAGGGGGGGTTTGGGGTAGGTTTTCAGGGGTTACGCACATAACCCTCTGAAAATCTACCCCATATTGTCTGCAGATCTAAATAAGAAAATTCAAAGTACACACACGATATGCATGCTTTTTATTGCAGATTTCATAGAAAGAGTTAAGGAATGATAACTGGAACAAATTTCAGATGATACCTTGGTTCAGAGATCTGCTTTCTTCAATGGCTGAAGGTGGAAGGGTGGAGAAGGGCTGAGAAAGGTAAAGGGATGGAATTTTTGTTTATAAAAAAAATATATCTCTGTACACCTTAAATGGACTATAAACTTTTCCAGTTAGCTAGACAAACCCAGACTTTGAGTATTTCTCTTCATTCTTCAACTAAATTTTGTCTAGGAAACTTGCTGCCTGCACAAAATTTAGTTGGGTAAAAAGAGGTGGTGCTGAAGCATTCCTCAGGGATTGTTTCACTTTATCTGGGAAGTGCTGAAAACCTCCAAACCTCTTCCTTTCTGTGAAGTATCATCAAATCACCAAGTAACGACTAATGTGAAATTTTATACATTTAAAATAGACAACTGTTCAGTTTTGTTTCATATTTTTATCACAATTGTATAAAGTAGTATGCCATATGTAAATTATATTTTGTGATACATTTTATTGAGTAAAAGAGCAATTTAATACACTTTGAAAGATGAAAAAGCTGCAAAGCAAAAGTCAGAAGCACTGGATTGTTAAGATTATAAATACTAATTTTTAAAAAAAATATATTTATGTTGGAAAGATTATTTCATAAGGGGCAATATTATACAATAAATCCAACAGAGAAGGAATTATTTTCATTTATTGATCTTTTAATACAATTTAAAAGTGCAGGATCTTATGCTGTAAAATAAGTTATCTGATTGGATGATAATTTCATTTAGCTTTATGATATCTATTCAAGATATCTTATAGAACTTATTAACTTACAGCAAGTAATAAGAATAAGCATCTAGAAGGATGTAAGAAGAGGTTTAAAAGTTGGAAAAACATTTTTTTTTCCATTTTTTGTACTTTTCCTACTTTTTGGGTACTCCTCCATTATATACTGTGTCTTTAATGTAATTAGTCATTTTTTTTTATCATTTTTTTTTTTTCTTGTATGTAATTATCTTTGGTTGATTGTTGTTCCTCTATACAAGTATATTCTTGTATTTAATTATTATGAAATTATAAATTACTCATTTTAAAAGAATTTTTAGGAGTTGGTCTGAAAAGCTTACAATCAGTTGTAACGAATATCAAACTTGTACTATACGGCTAGCTGAAAATCACCATAAATATATTCATTATAGATGCCTAGAATAGAAAACAGCAGAAGATCATCAGAAAAATGCAAGTTACTTATGGATCATCAAAATCATTTATTATTAATCAAATTTCCCAGGAGTTTATGGGAAATTATTATTTTGAAATAATTGAGAGAAAATCCAGGGAAAGAAGAATCAATTTTTAAATAAAATTTCTTGTCATATGCTTACTGCCTATTCAAGAATGCTTAGCTTCTTTACATGACCAGTAGTTCAATATTGCTCACCAAAAGCCGTGTTCTCCTGGAGTCTTGGATGTGATCCAGCTTTGAAAAACTCTTTCAGCATCTGCAAGCCCAGGAACTGGAACGCTACAATAGGCAACATTGGGCATTTCATTCTAAATCTACCAGCATAATGCCTTACCAGCATACACATGCAGTTAGTGAATGCCATCAAAAGCAAATTTGCTTACCATAGATGGGGTTCTCTGTAGAAAGCAGGTTGACACATGGGTGGCATCATCCAATGACACCGAACAGACCCTTCTCTCCTTGCTCATGGACCTTTTAGTCTACTGATTATGTATGGGTGCTGCATTGTGAGATTTAGCTTGGTAGTTAATTCTCAGGGAGGAGGGTGGGTCTTAAACATAACTACTTCATCCTATCCATGGAGCATGCCATTTATGGTAAGCAAACTCGTTTTATTTATTTATTTGCTTTTATATACCGACATTCAATATGTGTTATCACATTGGTTTACATGGAGTGAGATAGAGGAGGGAAAGGTATGGGGGTGGGGGGGATGGAAGGAAGTGAGATGAGTGTTGGTGGTCCTTAGTATGCTACGAAGGCTTTTTGGAAGAGCCATATTTTTAGCTTCTTTTTGAAGGTTTGTTTCATTGGTTCAAGTCTTAGGTCTGTGGGGAGGGTGTTCCATAGGGAGGGTCCGGCTATGGAGAGGGCACGCTCCCTGGTTGAGCTGTGGTGGGCTAGTTTTGGGGACGGAATGGTGAGATGGCCGGTGTTTGTTGAACGTAGATTCCTTTTGGTGTTTGGAAGTGTAGCGCGGGATTCATCCATTCTGTTTTGTTGCTGTATAGTGCTTTGTGGATAAGGGAAAAGGTTTTGTATTGTATCCTGTAAGGGATCGGGAGCCAGTGTAGTTTTTTGAGAATTGGTGTGATGTGATCTGACTTTTTGCTGCTGGTGAGAGATCCTGCTGCTGCGTTTTGTAGGAGTTGAAGTGGTTTGAGGGTGGAAGCTGGTAGGCCTAGGAGTATGGCATTGCAGTAGTCTAGTTTGGAGAACAGGAGATCTTGTAGTGCCATTCTGTAGTCTTGTGGGTGTAGGAGGGGTTTGATTTTTTTTAGGACTTGGAGTTAGAAGAAACCTTCTTTTATTGTGGTGTTTATGTGCTTCTTGAGGTTCATTTCACTGTCTAGCGTGATTCCTAGATCTCTTGCAGTGAGGATGATTTATTTATTTGTTATACAGGTAGTGAGTTGGGGGTCAGATGTAGTTGAGGTTCTGTTGCATATGTAGAGTATTTCGGTTTTGTTGTGTTTGAGGGTGAGAGCCATTTGAGTTAGTAGTTGTTGGATTGCTTTGAGGTGGGTGGCCCAGAGTTTTAGGATATCTGTAATGGTGTCTCGTATGGGGAGGAGGATTTGGATGTCGTCGGCGTATATGTAGTATGATAGACTGAGTCCAGATAAGAGATTGCATAGAGGTAGGAAGTAAATGTTGAAGAATGTGGATGATAATGAGGATCCTTGGGGGATGCCGTGGGGGAGGGTTATTTGCTTGGATTCTGTGTTCTTGGTTCTGAATTTGTATGATCTGTTGGAGAGGTAGGATTTGAACCAGCTGATTGTAATGTCGCATAGTCCAATTTCTTTTAATTTGTTCAGGAGGATGCTGTGGTTGATGGTATCAAAGGCTGCTGATATATCGAGGAGTATGAGAATGTATTTTTGGCCGTTGTTTAGGCCTTTGAGGATTGTGTCTGAGAGGGATAGTAGTAGGGTTTCTGTACTAAGGGTGCTCCTGAATCCGTGATGTGCTGGAAAGAGTATTTTGTGGTTTTCTAGGTGGTCCAAGAGTTGCTGATTGACAATTTTTTCTAGTGTTTTGGCTATGAAGGGGAGGTTTGATATGGGTCTGAAGTTGGCGACATCAGATTCATCAAGGTGAGGTTTTTTGCGTATTGGTTTGATGACAGCGCATTTAAGTTTGTCTGGGAAGATGCCTTCATCTAGAGAGAGATTGATTATGCCGGCAATAGGCCTGGCAATGATGTTGGGAACTTGTTTAAGTGTTTTTATTGGGAGGGCATCTATTGTGTGTGTTGCAGGGTTCATTTTTCGGATGATGGTTTCAACTTTGGTGGAGGCTACGTCTTTGTTGACAAGCAGAGCTGAATTAGCCATAAAACATGGGGAGTCCCAAGCTGAGAGCTGCCGTAGAACAATTACTAAAAACAGTAGCCCAGACTCCACTATGGAGAGTGGTCTACTGGGGGAAAGCCTGTGCAAAACTGTTTGTCCAAATTTATTGTCACTTCCTGATAGACTGTCAAACAGTAATGGAATGTGAAGATGTTGAACTGATGTCCAAGTTTCAGCTTTGCAGATATCTTTGATAGGCGAGGCTCTAAAATGAGCCACTGAGTTAGCAATAGTTCTCACCTAATGAGCCTTGATAGAATCTGTGATCTGCAGGCCAACCAAAATGTAGCAACGTGCATTACAATCCATTAGCCAGTTGGACAAAGGGAACTTGGCAACTGTTAAGTTTGGTCTGTTAGAATCATAACAGATAAAAAGTTTCAAGACCTGATGATGTGATTGAGTTGTCTTCTGATGGTAAGCCAAGGTTCTTCTTTAAGTCTAATGAATGAAGGGCCTTCTCATCTTTCTGTGTATGTGGTCTCAGAAAGAACAGGGGCAACACAATGGCTTGATAGATATGAAAAGTCAAAACCACTATTGGAAGAAAAACTTGAGACGAGTGCAGAGCACTGCTCTATTGTGGAAACTGCATGCATAGTGAGAAAGGCACTAATATCTGAAGCTCATTGACTCTTCTAGCTGACATAATAGCCTATGAATAATACTTTTCCTGTGAGGAACTTCAAGGATGCTGACTCCTACGGTTCATAAAGAGGCTTCATAAGCTGCACCAGTACCACACTGAGGTCCTATGCTACTGGTGGTATGGCTACCAAAGGTGTTGTATGCCATAAGCCTTTCAGGAACTTCAGTTCTAAAGGATGAATGGATACTGGTTTTCCACCTACTTGAACACAATAAGTTGCTATGGCTCTAAGACTTTGATCAATGAGGTACTGAGGCTCGAGGAGAAAAACTAGAAAAAGTATTGAAGCAACTCTCTTGATTTGCAAGCGAAGAGGTCCAGTGACCTGTCTTGACACCATATCTATATCTGAAAACCACATCAATTTAAAGTTGTGAGCACTTCTGATTGAAGGCTTCCTGGTGGAAACTAAAACATCTTCAACTTCCTTGGGTAGTGACATGGAAGCAATTAGTGAACACTCAACATTCATGCTGTCAAATTGAAAGAGGGGAGGGTTCATATAATACAGACGAACCTCTTCAAGAATTAATAATGTTGGATTGAACCCCAGAAGAATCAGCGGATTGCTGGACAACTGGACAAGGTATGAGAATCACACTTGTCTGGGCCTTGCTGGAACAATGAGAATCAAGTGAGCCTGGTCTTTGAGCACATTCTGCACATTCTGGTGGTTAGTAGAAGTTATGGAAAAAAATAAAGTAGATCTGTATCCCATTTGAGCAGAAAACAGTCCAGAATGGATTTCCCTTGCTTCAAAGAACGGAGCAAAATCTTTTCACTTTCCTGTTTGTGTCTGACAAAAATAAATTGATTTACAGACCCCAAAGATTGAATAACTTGTCTGCCACTGTATGATGTACAGTATACTCGCAAGATTGGAACATCATTCTGAGGTGATCTGCCAATGTGTTGGAGATCCCAAGAAGGTAGGTTGTCTGAAGGAATGGCTCATGGGTGCAAGCCCATTCCCAAAATCTTAGGGATTCTTGGCATAGGGGGTCTATGATCCTGTGCCTCATTGCTTGTTGATATAGAACATGGTGAATTTATTGTCATTCTGGATGAGAATTCTATTTCCCCAAAGGAGATGAGAAAAAGTTCTGAAGGTGAGTCTGATTGCTTGAAGCTCCAGCAGATTGATATGATACAGAGGATCTGTTGATGATCAGGTTCCTTGGTTCAGAATGGCCCTATGTGTGCACTACCATCACCCCCAACACATCCGCTCCCAGTGTCACTTATTTATTTATTTATAGATTCTTATATACCGTGGTACGTATAATCACTTGATGGGGTAGTAAGTGAAAGGAAGCCCCCAACTCCTGAATGGTTGAGTCTAGCCACCAGTGGAGACCTCCACTGAGAATGATAAAGGCTGAATAATTGGTCCCACTGAGTATGCAAGTCCATTGAAAAATTTGCATATGGAGGCAGGTTAAAGGGACTATATGAATTACCATGTGGCCAAGGTCAACCAACATTTTCCTGACTGGACTTGATCCTTTTGTATCAGTCACTGGATCAGGGATTGGAGGAGGCAAACTTGCTCCCCCAAAAGAAAAGCTCTGTCCTTCAGAAATTCTATCCATGCCCCTATGAACTTGATTCTTTGGGAAGGGACAAGGTTCAATTTCTCAAAGTTCACAATTGAAGCAGCTGGACTGATGTCTGCAGGGACTGCAACATCACTGTTTGAGAGTATCCCATCAATAGCCAGTTTTCCAAGTAAGGGAAACCACAGATATCCTAACAACAAAGATATGCAGCTACTGCCTCCAGACACTTGGTGAAGATTGTGGGTGCCTCTGAAAGCCCAAAAGAGTGAACTCTGATAGTGAGAGAAATGCACTACAGAACAAAGATAGTGCTAATAGGAGGGAAGAATAGGTGGGTATGACAGAAAGAGCATTTTTCAGATTCAGGGCACACATCCAATCTTCAATTTGAATGTTGTGGAGAGAGTTTATTTTGAATTTCTGCCACAACAGGCTCTTGTTTAAACGTCATAACCCCCCTCTCCCCCCCCCCCCCAATATCTTGGAAATAATAAAATAATGGGAGTAGAAACCCTTTCCAAGCTGATTGGGAGGGAAAGGTTCAATTGCCTCTTGGGTGAGAAGTACTCTACCTAGAGACAAAGCTGAGTCAAGTGAGACAGATTCAGATTAAAAGCTGAACAAGAGGGTAGCACTGAAAGGCACTAGAAATGCATCTGGTAACCAGACTCTTCAATCCTAAAGACCTAAAGTTCTTGGTTATCTTTCACCTACTGGCAGAGTCAAGATCTGAAAATCAAGGTTGGTCAAAAATTAATCCCAGGTTTGGGTTGGATCTGTTGCAGCATCTTCAGCTAATGTCCCTCATGTTTACATCCGTAAGCCAGAAGATGTTGCTGTGGAAGCATAAATGGGGCATGGCATGACTGCAATTGGTGGAAAGAGTATCTCCTGAAACAGAAGCAAATAAAAGTGAAGTAAGAGCATCTCAATGAGGATTGTTTCTCACAGCCCGAGAAGAGAGACTGGACAGCCACATGCTGCACCTTGATTTGGGTGGCTGTTTCCTTAAGATTGAAACCATAGAGGTATTCCTCATAGCAGGGCAAAACCACCAACTTACTGTGTACGGCTTGGTGCAAATGACTGGCCCTTAACCAAGCTATTCATTATATTCCAATAGCTGTTGCCAGCGATCTGGCTGCGGTGTCAAACTATTTGTATACTGAACAAAGGAGATGACATTTACATTATTCGGCATCCCGAAGAGCCTGTGGATACCAGAATATAGCAAAAGCTTCAGCTTCTCTATGCAATCATGTAAGTATTGCACTATATAAAACTAGGCATTAAGCATTGAGCTCTGGAAAATCTTTTTCATAAAGGTGTCTAGGATCCTTTTCCTCTTTGCACTTTTCAGTGCTGATTCCATTATGACCAACTGGTGCAGTAGATGCATTATTCCAAACACCAAGGTTTGGTAAACCATGTATTTAAGGTCCAGTTTTCTGGCAGGCAGATGCTGGATTTTTCCATATTCTTGTTTGTAAATCTTGCAAGATCTAGTGCACCAAGATTGCTGAGGGCTTCGCTGGAGATTCCAGAATCCAGAGAAACTGAAGACTTCTGTGCAGAGGTTCTAGTCCTTGTGAATGCTAATTTCCAGGGTCTTTCCTAAGTAATCCAAAAAACATGGAATAGGAGAGGTCTTCTGGTTGTTAATAGTGTTCAGGAGGATCAGGTAGGAGGTTGAATGAATCTCCATGTATACTTCCAGTGATTTGAGAAGTGAAAGAACACTAACTCAGGACTCCAATGAATATACAGGTAACTGGGACAGTGTTCTCAGTTTACTTGGAGGGGAATATTCTTCAGAAATGCCATCCAACTGGCTGAATTCCACAGCAGAATTGGGGCATGGACTAGATTCAACCCACAGGAGCTTTGATAAGACACTTTGTGTCATGAAGGACATAGGAACTCCCCCCATGGGGGAACAAATTTGACACCTTGGACAAGAGATGTTGGAGTGGCCTTCTTGTCCCTAGCTGCCAGGAAGGCGCAGAAATTCTTCACAAATTCTTCCACCTGGTTTATGGGCTGCCATGTCCTCTGACTAGGTTCATTCTGCTCAAGACCTCCGTCTGGACTCCAGAAGGCAGAACCTTCTTGGAACAAATGAACTGAGAGGCAGGAACTGTATGGACACCAGCTGCATCAAAGAACAAAAAAGGTCAGGTGTCTCCAGATGGAGACCTTCTTCCAAAAGCCTCAATGGCGAGACTGCTCTGGAGATGGGAGAAGATAAGTGAAGTACATCCCCATTTGGATATCTTGCTTTTCTTGACTGAGTCGATGGAGCAGGTGAATGTTGCTCAGACTTGATACATAGCTGCATCAGTTGCAACAAGGGCCATTGTGTCAATGGTGTTGAGGGCCCTTGCTCTGAGCTTCAAGTGTCAATGGTGCTGAAGGCCAATGCATTGATGGTGCTGGAAACATCATCGGTGCCAATGAAGCTGGGCTGAAATGTGCCAACAGTGCCAGAGCTCAATACTTTGAAGGAACCAATTGGGCTGGGGTGGATCCTGAATGCAGCTTCAATGGCCTAACTGTACTACTGGCTCAGACACATTGTGCTTCTTTTTAGGTGCTCTTGAGCCCTGTGGGGTCAGTGGATAACTTATGGTCTCTGTAAGTGCTGTGCTTCTGCGCTTTACTCAACCCCAATGAGATGGAAGGTTCCAAAGCTTGCACCAAAATAGGGAGAGCCCTGCTCGAGGAGATCCTGCTCAACTCATCATCAGGGGAACTCAAGGAGGCTCCACTCCATGAGGAAGAGCAGCTTTTGCTTCTTACCTACCTCCATAACTTCTACATCTTCCAGGCTCTGGAACCTCTGAGTTTGCAGTGACATTTGGCCACAAGGTAACAGATGTGCAGTGGTCAGGCCTGGGACTCGGATAACAGATGTCATGGCTGTCAGTGAGAGCCATCTTCTTTCCATTCACACAATCCTTGAAGCCAGTGAGAGCCATCTTCTTAGAGCTGGACATTTTTTTTTTTTATTTTATTTTTTTGGAACACTGAAAAATGCTGTTGAGGGGCAATAAAAAAAGTGTTGAGAAGTCATAAAAATAACATAAAAATTTGACAAGACTGACGGGCTCATGAGGCAGCACCCGCACAGGAACTCCTGCACATGCTCAGTAAAACAAACACTATATGAGCAAGGAAAGAAGAGTCAATTTAGTGCCACTGGATATAATCACGTATGTGTCTTGGTTAATTCAGCCCTGCTTGTCAATGAAGAAATAAAAAGGGAAAATAAAAGAAATTTTCAGATCCTAAATAAATGAATTTTGAAAAACTGTAATTGAAAAATGGAAGAAAATGTATTTTTACTCATATGAAATAAATTTCCTGGGAATATAGGATTAAAAAAGTAAATATTGATCTTGATGATCCTTAATATAGAGGATATAATCAAACAAAAGTTAAATGAGTAACATATACATTAAAATTTTGACAAACTCCAGAAATGAAAAGTGCTTATTTCCTCCTTAAAGATTCAGATGGTAAATGAATAAGGGAGTACATGAAAAATCATGAAGACATAAATACAAAATGAAACTAAGTAGGTGAGAACAATATCACTCGTAATGGCTCCAACATTATAGAATACCTAAGATTCAAGCTATAATAAGTAAAAGCAAAACTAAACATCTAAGATAGGATTGCTACTACTCTGTGACTAAGCCTATCCCACTGAGTATTTTAATTTGAATTTATGTCACAGCAATCTACTTAAGTATCTACAGTTTCTTTACATCCTTTCAGTACAAGACAAAATAAACTAGAACTTTCCAAATGGAAAATAATATTTAGACTGCTTTGAAAATGCCTATATATTCTCAGACAAATATCTTCCATATTTAAACTATTACTGTATAAAACAAACAAAATCCTGAACACCCCATAAACGATCACCAACATCAAATAGTATGACACTGCACAGAGAACACATTCAACAAAGAATGCTCCACTAGCAGAGAATACACAAATAATATAAAAACTACAACTGGCTTACATTCTTTCATCACACATCTTTTTGTAGATGAAAAACCATAAAGTAATCAAATCTGCTAAAAAAACAAGAACAGGAAGATATATTTGCCTGAACTGGACCCAATTTAAATTTACGAAACCAGGATACATACTCATCTAGATAGGGCATATGTCTTTAAAAGACCAATAAATAAATCTTATAGGCCAGGGATGACCAACTCCACTCCTGGAGAGCTACACACAGGCCAAGTTTTCAAAATATTCACAATGAATATGCATGCAATAGATTTGCATATACTGCCTCCATTGTATGCAAATGTCTCTCATGCATATTCACTGTAGATATCCTGAAAACCAGGCTTGTTTATGGCTCTTGAGGACTGGAGTTGGACATCCTGGTAATAGGCCAATTCAAAAATTTCCAGTACATGTGAAATATGCACCAATTTAGCAGATTTGAACTGGGGCATTAGAGAACAGGCAGATGCCATTAGATTATAATAATGTGTTAAAAAACTATCATAGTTAATAAAGAAATCAATTTCCACATATAGTGCCATATCCTGTACTTCTACTAATATGTTAGGAACTTTACAAATTAAAAATATAGAATTAAATACCTAATATTTTCAACAGAATCTTCTGGCATTGGGGCAACAGTCTGCACAGCTGGAAGATTTTTGCTAGTAGCACCATTGACAAAACTTGAAGAGGATGATGACGAAGATGATGCCGAATCTACTGCACCTGTTCCAAAAACAGGTTTGTATACAGATTAAAATCTAATTCTAAAAATATAATCCTAAATTAATGGAATTATCTTTCTGTTGAGATAAAGACCTAATTTATAAGTACCTACAGTACCTGAATGTAATCCATTCTGAAGTGCCTGAAAGGCTGAATGTAAATCAATTAAATAGAGGAAGTCCCACATTCAAATGCTAAAAACAGTAGCACATTTTCTTTCAAAGTTATGTCTTCGAGGGAATTTTCAAAGCCATTTATGTGAAAACCCATTTTTATGTGCATTAATGGCTATGTTAAAATAGCCCGGGGATGAATGCATGTAAAAGTATGCACATATTGCAGTTACGTAGTACTTTTGTACAAACTGAGCAGAGGCATTCCAGGGAGTGGACTAGGGGCATAAACAGCATTTACACAAATTATTTTTTATTTTATAAAGCACGTGCTTAAGAGTATGCCCATAAGTTACGCCCTAAGAAGAGATATAACTTTCTGCCAGTAAATGTCAATTTACTCAGTCAATTATCCAAATATTTTCAAAGCAAACCTACATGTGTAAGTTCATTTTCAAAATACTCCATAAAGTGTGTGTGACAGTGTACATGCAGACTAACACTAATCAAGCTGTTTGAAAATTGCCCTTCCTATTACAATTTCATAGGGCAATTAATTTTTTGCTCGAATTAAAATAGTAAATGCATAGGTTCCATTTAAAATGGAAATATTTAAAAAGTAAAAGTAATAGCAATAATTGAAATACAACTTCCTCTTTCTTTAACCTAAGAAACAAAATCTGTACATACAGCCAAAAAAAATGCTAACACAAATTTGGAAAATAGTAGCAAAAATGAAAATAAGAAAGAAAAGTTGAACTTTATTATTATTATCCAGAGTATAAGCTTAATACTAAATTTCTGATGTTCACATTTGTCAAGATCAATGATCCTACAAGGCAGAGGCTAGGAAGATGCAGAGGAGCCACAGGAGATACAGAGGCAGGGAAAGGCCAGGGGATATTTATCACCAGTTGCCAAGTAATCAGATCAGGTCTTCCCAAACTTTTAGCCAATGTAACTTCTATTTAGCTCTTGGAAATTCACATGATGCCAGATGATGAACAAAACAAATTAGCAGGCGCACTATGGAGAATCACTATATTCTCACTCTACCTGAACTCCAGCTGATTCCTTCTTTTAGCTCCACTTTCTCCAGTTTATCCTTTCTCTTTACCTCTTCCCCTTCAGATGACCTCCTGTTTCATGAATTCTTCAGTCCATGTCTTGTTATTCCCCAACTCTCACCCTCTACAACCAATCCCCTCCTCCCCCCAAAAAAAAAAACAAAAACACCTTTTGCATCTGATTCCTCTGTTCAAACTGGCACTCCTCCAAACATCCCCTGGCCAGCATAAGCAGCAACATTTTCCTTCTGGGTCTCAGGCCAAAGGTGGATGACAACTGGTGGAAAGAGACAATAGGCTAATAATTGCAGCTGGATTCCTGGGGTGAGTAGGCCCAGGCGTGGGCCTACCACAGCTGGGACACGTACTACTTTTTAATGATTAAGAATTTTTTATTATACTTTTGAAGTCTATATGAGAGGTAAACAACGGTTATTAACATTTCTTTGATATGATAAAACTTGATATATTTTTTGAATATCACATTACAATTATAATTTATTTATTGTAGAGTATTCTGTGTTGATTGAGTTTATAAACAAGGAGAACCCTACAGATGCTAACTCTGCAAGTTTTTGCCAAATGTTAGGTAACATTTTATATTTTGAATTTAAGTTATATAATCATTTATATGGGTAACAGACGATGTTAGTATTTCCATTTGAATAATCTATTTGTTTATGATTATATTTTTTTTAGATACTTAACAATTGTAGCCCATGATAGCAGCTTTCCCAATAGTTCATTGGTATTCTCTTACAACACAACATTCTGCAGCAATAATCATTATATATCCCCTGAGGAAGCCTGTTGGGATGTATTCAAGCAGGGATGTATTCAAATATTCAAGTATGATAACCTTTCATCAGCTTTAAAAATCTGTCTTCTATTCGGGATATTTGAAACTTATTTGTTATATATATTGTCTCACTGTTTTAAAGGTGACAATGTAGAGTAGGTTTTTATGGATACATTGTTTTCTATGGTTTGTATGGATTGATGTGCAACATTAGTTAGATAGGGTCTTTTTGTATGAGAACATGCAAGTAGTGTTTTTATAGGACATGATACAGAATTAACATCAATTTTTTGTATATTGTATATATCCCTACTGTATTGTGACTATGTATGGTTATGAGACATTTTAAACTTGTTTTTGCTAATCAATTAAAGATGTTCAAAATATGTTTGTAACATATGTGATTCCTTCATGTTCAATATAATCTACCTTCACACTGTCATCCAGATTCTTTAGGCATGCCTCTTCCTAAAGTACCATTTGCTAGCATGAGAGGCTTCTAAGAAAACAAAAAAGTCATGGGATAGGGGGCGATATCCTTTCATGGATTACAAACTGGTTAAAAGACAGGAAACAGAGAGTAGGATAAAATGGTCAATTTTCTCAGTGGAAAAGGGAAAACAGTGGAGTGCCTCAGGGATCTGTACTTGGACCAGGTGAGGAACCATGGCAATCTCCACTGGTACATGAACATTCAACCCTCCCTTCTGCTCATAGCTGGTTGAAAGACAGACCATGATCTGCGATTAGTAAAACAATTAGTAAAGCAAGTCAGCATGGGGCCTATGAGCTAGTGCAAGTTCACAGGCCCTGTAGCAGCCTAGATCCCTCTGTATGCAGGGTTTTCTGTTACTACAGAAACTCAAAAAAGGGCAGTGCAGGATCTATGAGCGCGTGCTGGCTCCTCTGATTTTCAATATTAATACTGTTGTGCAACCATTTCAGGCACTTGTGATTCCAGCTGAAAGGATTTGTGACCATGAACTACAGTTTGGGAAGTCCCAAGTCAGACACACTCTTGGAAAGTCCCATTGGTTCAGAACAGGGTATGCCGTGATTGATGAGAGTATATAAGGAGAATAACAAAAACACCTTTATTGGTACAAGAGCCTCCTGGAATATATTTTCTGGAACATCTGCTTGACTGGCTTTAATCATAAGAACATAAGAAATGCCATATTGGGTCAGACCAACGGTCCATCAAGCTCAGTATCCTGTTTCCAGCAGTGGCCAATCCAAGTCACAAGTACCTGGCAAATACCCAAACATTAGATGTATCACAAGAAACTATTGCTTATTAATTAGTTACTGTAATAGAGTTTATGGATTTAACCTCTAGGAACTTATCCAAACCTTTTATAAACCCAGCAACACTAACTACTGAAACCACATCCTCTGGCAATAAATTCCAGAGTTTAACTATGCGCTGAGTGAAAAATAATTTTCTTTGATTTGTTTTAAATTAGCTACTTGCTAACTTCACGGAGTGCCCCCTGGTCCTTCTATAATCTGAGAGAGAGTAAATAACCAATTTACATTAACTTGTTTAAGTCCTTTCATGATTTTGTATCTATCATAACCCCCCTACAATACACTCAGGTTTGCAATTATGCTCCCTCTCTGTATCAGCACTGTGATCTGCTCCAATGGTCCTGCTCTACCTCCAGCTCTTTGCTCCAATGTCCTTGCTCTTCAGCCCTACTCCAATATTATAGCTGCATATCTAAACATCTTTCAAGCTTGTTTATTTGCCTTCGCTCTACCTTCATATGGCAAGAACTAAATTAACTTCTGGAGGTATTGTAGTTTCTTTTATTTATATTTTGAGTAATATACAAAATAACTTTGTTAAAATTTTCTTTGTAGACTTGATATTTTGAGGCATTAAGAGGAATTGAATAATTTAGTAAGGGGATCTATTACAGCAGAGGTTGGTTATAGGACAGCAATGAGAACTAAGCACAACTACAAGGTTCCTTTTGTTGTGCTGATGGTGGATCCTTGTCCTGAGGTGGGGTTGACACTACCTGCAAGGCATGCCCTATGGGTCCCCACCGTCGGGAGGTAGAGCAGGATAAGAGATGGAGGCCAACTGAAGCTTTACCAATACCAGCCCACATTCCCCTTAGGTTGAGCCCTTGGGTGCTGGGGCCGGCTGGACTTAGGCGGGCCTACATATGACATCTCCCAGTTGTTGTAGACACGGGTACGCCAGAAACCAGCAGAGGTACTGGAGGGCCGAGGATGGTCTGGACGAGGCAAGGTTCCAGATACCTGGACGCCAACAGGAACAATGGAAGACAGGGGGCATCCAGGCAAAGATAAGATGAAGCCTGAGAGGCCAGGTCCATAGGATACAAGAGAGGAGTCCAAGGCAAGCTGGAGTCAGGACAGGTGGCAGGAGGTGAAGTACCAGAAGCAGAGCTAAAGTCAGAGCTAGGAGATCAGATCTAACATAGTCCAGATGAAGCAGTATACTTGGATTTTCAGAAGGCGTTTGACAAAGTTCCTCATGAGAGGCTTCTAGGAAAATTAAAAAGTCATGGGAAAGGTGGCGATGTCCTTTCGTGGATTGCAAACTGACTAAAAGACAGGAAACAGAGAGTAGGATTAAATGGACAATTTTCTCAGTGGAAGGGAGTGGACAGTGGAGTGCCTCAGGGATCTGTATTGGTACCCTTACTTTTCAATATATTTATAAATGATCTGGAAAGAAATACGACGAGTGAGATAATCAAATTTGCAAATGACACAAAATTGTTCAGAGTAGTTAAATCACAAGCAGATTGTGATAAATTGCAAGAAGACCTTGTGAGACTGGAAAATTGGGCATCCAAATGGCAGATGAAATTTAATGTGGATAAGTGCAAGGTGATGCATATAGGGAAAAATAACCCATGCTATAATTACACAATGTTGGGTTCCATATTAGGTGCTGCAACTCAAGAAAGAGATCTAGGTGTCATAGTGGATAACACATTGAAATCGTCGGTTCAGTGTGCTGCGTCAGTCAAAAAAGCAAACAATGTTGGGAATTATTAGAAAGGGAATGGTGAATAAAACGGAAAATGTCATAATGCCTCTGTATCGCTCCATGGTGAGACCGCACCTTGAATACTGTGTACAATTCTGATCGCCGCATCTCAAAAAAGATATAATTGCAATGGAGAAGGTACAGAGAAGGGCTACCAAAATGATAAGGGGAATGGAACAGCTCCCCTATGAGGAAAGACTAAAGAGGTTAGGACTTTTCAGCTTGGAGAAGAGACGACTGAGGGGGGATATGATAGAGGTGTTTAAAATCATGAGAGGTCTAGAATGGGTAGATATGAATCGGTTATTTACTCTTTCGGATAATAGAAAGACTAGGGGGCACTCCATGAAGTTAGCATGGGGCACATTTAAAACTAATCGGAGAAAGTTCTTTTTTACTCAACGCACAATTAAACTCTGGAATTTGTTGCCAGAGGATGTGGTTAATGCAGTTAGTATAGCTATGTTTAAAAAAGGATTGGATAAGTTCTTGGAGGAGAAGTCCATTACTTGCTATTAAGTTCACTTAGAGAACAGCCACTGCCATAAGCAATGGTAACATGGAATAGACTTAGTTTTTGGGTACTAGCCAGGTTCTTATGGCCTGGATTGGCCACTGTTGGAAACAGGATGCTGGGCTTGATGGACCCTTGGTCTGACCCAGTATGGAATTTTCTTATGTTCTTATGTTCTTAAGTAGGGGTCAATACCAGAGAATCAGTCCAAGCGTAATCCAGGCAAAGCAGGGGTCAAATCCGGAGAATCAGTCCAAGCGTAGTCCAGGCGAAGCAGGGGTCAATACCAGAGAATCAGTCTAAGGGTATGAGGACGAGGAGTAGACAAAGAGACAAGCAGGAACAGGAACAATAACAGGAACAGGAGACAGGAACAAAGACAGGAACCAGAAACGAGCACATGAGGAATTGTGGAGAACTGTTTCCAAGGCAGGGAAAAAGTGGCTGGGCCCTGCCTTTTATACAGAGGCCCAGTGATGTCATCATCCGGGGCCGTGGGTTACATTCCCACTGCGGCCCCTTTAAGAGTGCATGCCTAAGCCAGGTCCCAAAGGAAGCAGGATGGCGGCATCACTCCATGGCCTGCCGGGTGCAGGGAGGAACCGCGCAGGAGTCAGAAGCGGCAGAGGTGGTGCAGGCGCTCAGGGGTGGAGGTGGCTGCCCACCGCCGGAAGCGAGGATGAACCAGAGCTGGCAGCTGGATTCCTGGGATGAGTAGGCCCAGGTGTGGGCCTACCACAGCTGGGACGCGTATTACCTTTTAATGATTAAGAATTTTTTATTATATTTTTGAAGTCTATATGAGAGGTAAACAACGGTTATTAACATTTCTTTGATATGATAATACTTGATATATTTTTTGAATATCACATTACAATTATAATTTATTTATTGTAGAGTATTCTGTGTTGATTGAGTTTATAAACAAGGAGAACCCTACAGATGCTAAGTCTGCAAGTTTTTGCCAAATGTTAGGTAACATTTTATATTTTGAATTTAAGTTATATAATCATTTATATGGGTAACAGACGATGTTAGTATTTCCATTTGAATAATCTATTTGTTTATGATTATATTTTTTTTAGATACTTAACAATTGTAGCCCATAATAGCAGCTTTCTCAATAGTTCATTGGTATTCTCTTACAATACAACATTCTGCAGCAATAGTCATTATATATCCCCTGAGGAAGCCTATAACAGGTGAATCAGAGAGGATTCTTCTTTGTTGGGATGTATTCAAGCAGGGATGTATTCAAATATTCAAGTATGAAAAACCTTTCATTATCTTTAAAAATCTGTCTTCTATTTGGGATATTTGAAACCTATTTGTTATATACATTGTCTCATTGTTTTAAAGGTGACAATGTAGAGTAGGTTTTTATGGATATATTGTTTTCTATAGTTTGTATGGATTGATGTGCAACATTAGTTAGATAAGGTCTTTTTGTATGAGTACATGCAAGTGGTGTTTTTATAGGACATGAAACAGAATTAGCATCAATTTTTGTATATGTATCCCTACTGTATTGTGATTATGTATGGTTATGAGATATTTTAAAATTGTTAAAATTTAAAAAATGTCATAATGCCTCTATATCGCTCCATGGTGAGACCACACCTTGAATACTGTGTACAATTCTGGTCGCCACATCTCAAAAAAGATATAGTTGTGATGGAGAAGGTACAGAGAAGGGCAACCAAAATGATAAAGGGGATGGAACAGCTCCACTATGAGGAAAGGCTGAAGAGGTTAGGGCTGTTCAGCTTGGAGAAGAGATGGCTGAGGGGCGGTATGATAGAGATCTTTCAGATTATGATAGGTCTTGAATGAGTAGATGTGAATCGGTTATTTACACTTTCGAATAATAGAAGGACTAGGGCATATACCATGAAGTTAGCAAGTAGCACATTTAAGACTAATCGGAAAAAAATATTTTTCACTCAACGCACAATAAAGCTCTGGAATTTGTTGCCAGAGGATGTGGTTAGTGCAGTTAGTGTAGCTGGGTTCAAAAAAGGTTTGGAGAAGTTTTGGAGAAGTCCATTAACTGCTATTAATCAAGTTTACATAGGGAGTAGCCACTGCTATTAATTGCATCAGTAGCATGGGATCTTCTTAGTGTTTGGCTAATTGCCAGGTTCTTGAGGCCTGGTTTGGCCTCTGTTGGAAACAGGATGCTGGGCTTGATGGACCGACCCTTGGTCTGACCCAGCATGGCAATTTCTTATGTTCTTAACCATAGACCCTGTCAACATTGTTTGCAAGAAAAAGAGAAGTGTCATCTACCAGTGCTGGATTTGGGAACATGATACTCACAAACTATAATTTAGGGACTCAGATTATGAGAGGCCACTAAATTCAAACATATTACTAAATTTCAAGTTTTAACATTTTCTGGTAATGCTATGGGGTCTCAAATTTAAAATAGCTTAGGAAAAGGTCATCTGATGTGATGTGAGCGTGCAAATATGTTTGCTCCACTCTGCGGCCCCACTCCTTCAATCACATGACATCATGGCTTTAAAAAGATGAAAAAACTGCAGAAAGATAAGCTTGGTAACATGAGAGGTGAACTTGTCCTAGTGAACCATTTTTTTCAACAATTCAGGAGCTAGATGGTAACAAAATCATTGTGAAAAGAAAAAAGTAAACCAGCACAGTTAAAAATAGCAGAAAACATGAGTAACCCGCTGTCCCCAAAACCAAACAATGAAGATCTCTCCAGCACGATGTTAACATCAGCCAGCTACGGGTTCTGTGGCCAGCCTTTCTCACCTCCTATGGCTGCCCCTGCGATGTGGAGTGCCATCCTCTCCGCAGCACGGTGGAAACACCGCCGCCTTTCCCCTTCGGGGCCTGTTTTGCGGCTGATTTGCCGCCACTAAATTCCTCCTTCTTCCGGGTTTCCCCTGGCACGCGTGTCCCTTCTCTTGATTTAAAGTGCTAGGGCTGCCTGTCCCCGCAGTTGATTTCGCTTGCCTGGCTCTATATAAGGCAAGCTCTAACAGTCAGAGCTTACCTTTGCAACAGGTTCCCTCACTTCCTATTGCCTCCAGGCTATTCTACAAGTTCCAGAGTTCTTCACCTTTGGACTGCTTTCTGAACCTCGACCATTGCTTTGACTGATTACGCCTGCCTTCTCCGTGCCCTGACTACTGCTTTGTTTGACTATGTCTGCCTTCTCTGTGCCATGTACACTGCTTCGTTTGACTATGCCTGCCTTCTCCACGCTCTGACCACTGCCTTGAACGACTACGCTACAGACTGTTCTGAGACCAGAGTTCTACGTCACTTGCCGCGACTTCCTCTTGCCGCCTGCTCTGATCCTAGCCTATCTGTGATGCCTCCTTTCACCTATCCTCTGGACGTGGACTTACAAGGCTTTGGCCTTTCTTTGGTTGAGCACCTCCAGTTACTCCTTGTTCTTTGGTGCCTGAGTTTCCAGTACCGAATCCAGTCCAGGATAGGACTACACCATCTACTGGCTGCTGCCTCTGAGCTGAATCACCTCTCATCTTCGACTAACCTTGAGGCCCACCTAAGTCCTGATGGCCCTGGCACCGAAAGGCTCAATCCAAGAGGAATGAGGGCTAGTATAGGTGACGCTTCAGCCCACTCTGCCTGCCGAAGGCGGGGACCCGTAGGTCCCTCCCTACGGGTTGCGTCAACCCCACCTTGGCCCAAGGGTCCACCTCCGACACTACACACGATTCTTGCAGTATTAGATGATAAACTGGAAAAAGATTAATGCATAATTTGATGCCTTACACTCATTACTTGCTGACAATACCAAACGGATCACTGAAGTCAAATCACATCTCAGGGGGGTAGAAAATCGAGTACAGACATTAGAGCAAGAGAGAATGGCGATAAAAATGGAAAATGGAGTTAAAAATAGAGGACCTGGAGAATTGGTCATGAAGAAGCAACTTACATTTTATTGGGTTGCCCGAGACTATTGCAGACTGTGATCTAAGAGAAACGCTCGAGAGCTGGCTGCAACAGGTCTTAAATCTGCCGGACAAGTCGGGGGGTCCAATTTGTGGATTGCACACACTGCATGGAAGCATGAAATGTGTGTCAAAATAAGCCGAGGCCTGTGGTCGCCAAATTCCTGAACTTTGCCATAAAGATGAAATGCTATCGCAGCTGAAATGTGAGGGCACCACAGTGCTACTTTTCACTG
The DNA here is from genome assembly GCF_901001135.1 of Rhinatrema bivittatum. Lineage (NCBI taxonomy): Eukaryota > Metazoa > Chordata > Amphibia > Gymnophiona > Rhinatrematidae > Rhinatrema > Rhinatrema bivittatum. The sequence continues at coordinate 105,416,506 of NC_042619.1, read as the reverse complement.
ATTATTCTGTTGCTGTTTCTGCTCGGCATAAGGCTTTTGCTTTTTTGTGCACTCATTTGATTGAGCATTGTATCCATTTTTTTCTCTCCAGTTTGCAGCTTACCTGAGAGTAACATATGAAAACACCTTGCATCTGTTTGAGTCCCCCAAAGAAGGTCAAGAGTTTTTTGACACACGGCTGGCTGTTGGCTGGGTTCCAACAAGGAGCAGAGGGGCAAGTATGAAAACACATGACAGATAGATACTGGAGGCATGCGAGAGTTCATGTATGCCTTGGACAGAGCAAAACCTGGAGATCCTTTCTTGTTTGAAAATTGGATTTTATGTTCCATTGAAGATATTGTTTTCAAAAACAAACTTATAGTGCAAGAAACAGCATATTACCACATTTATAAGGGTTTTGTTACAGAGATATCAAGAGACAGTAACACAGATTTCCTATTTGGGGATTTTTTTTTTTTGTTTGTTTTCATTAGTTCTTTATTTTTTGTCATGTATATTAATTTACATTGGGAAGCGGAGCCCCAACACATGAAACGAGACTTCCAAGACTCATTTTGCAGTCAATTATGAATGTATTGTTTAAGGCTAGTTGGTTAGATTTGATAAAGGGAGTGGGAGGGAAGGTGCGGAAGGAGGGAGTGAAAAGGCAAAGGGAAGGAGTCGGTGAGAAGGCTTTAGGAAGACTAGGTAAAAGGATTCAAAATAAGTGAAGGAAGTAACTCACATCTTGGTGCATTTCTATCTTTCAATGACCAAGATGGGACCTAGGCTGGGGGGGTCTCAAATGATTATATGAGAGAGAAAACACATTTTCAGGTTAGGTCTTTTGGTTTTGTACTGAAATGACAAACACATGAATTAGATGTGTGACTTGGAATGTGGGTAGCCTATGCTCGGTTACTAAAATATATAAAGCATTACAGACTTTACAAAGATGGGGAGCCCACACTTTTATGCTTGAGTAGATACACTTAGAAGAGGCTGAACACAATAAGTTGCAATGACAATAGGTGGGTAAGATGCTATCTTCTCATTCCGGCACAAAAAAAGGCAGGGGTAGTGCTGCTTAATTTTTTTTAGATTTATATTCCACTTTTCACACTTTTTTCAGCACTTCAAAATGGATTACATTCAGGTACAGTAGGTATTTCCCTGTCCCCAGAGGGCTTACAATCTAAGTTTGTGCCTAAGGCAATGGAGGGTAAAGTGAATTGCCCAAGGTCACAAGGAGCATCAGTGGACTTGAACCCTGGTTTCTTGATTTGTAGCCAACTGCTCTAACCACTAGGCTACTCCTCCACTCCCATAGGGAAGCAGGTACCTTTTCAGGAGTCAAGGAAGATATTTGGTGGTGGAGGGTTCTATGTTTGTCAAATCAATTGTATTTTGAAATGTGTATACTCCAAATACATGCAAGCATTCTTTCTTTGAGAAAATTGCTAATTTGCTGTTGTATTATGCTAATGTACTGATTGTGGTGGTGGTGGTGGGGGGGGGGGGGGGGGGATTTTGTGTCCACAATAGGCAATTTGATCACTCCTCGGTTTCTATGAGCCCTACAATATCCTTAGGGAAAAGTATAGATTATCTTTATAAAGATTTAGATTTAGTGGATGTGTGGAGAGTTCTTCACACTAGGCACAGAGACTACACACATGTATCTAGGGCTCATAACACAATCAGATACATATTACATTTTAGCTAGCAGAGAAATGTGTCCCAGAGTTTTCGATGCCAGAATAGGACCTCTCATTATCTCAGATCATACCTTGGGGTGGATGGATATAGAAGAGTACTGGCCTTTAGACTCTACTCACACTTGGTGATTTCCTAAGCAACTATATAATGACGTGGGGTTCTGAGACTCTTTAAATAAAAAAATGGGAGGAGTTTGCATTTAATAATGCAGCACACAAAACTCACCCATATTGTTTTGGGAGTCAGCAAAAATGGTGCTAAGGGGAGATATCATTTCCTATTCTGTAGCAAGGAAGCAGGCATTTGTTATATCCATATTGAATCTAGAGATACAACTACAAGCAGTTAAGCATAGATTAGAATAAAATCCTTTACAGAAACTAGGACTAATTTTGTAGCCATGTAAATTGCTCTCAATATACTATTACAGCAGTGGGCAAAAAAGGGGATAATATATTATAGATGTAAGTTTTATCAATTTGGTAATAAGGTGGGCAGATCCCTAGCTAGCCTGATGACAAATTTTGTGGGGGCAAAGTTTATCCCAACAATAAGGAATAGTGAAGGAAATTTAGTGAACTCAGGTAAAGATATTAGTAAAGTATTCAGTAAATACTACCAAAGCCAATTTCAATGTAATATCAACTATGATGCCAAGATCTTTTTCCTAGCTGGTAAGTACTAAAATGGAGCTTAACATTATGTAGTTACAGCACGGGTTATTTTTCCCTATATGCACCACTGTGCACTTGTCCACACTATATTTCACCTGCCATATGGACGCCCAATCTTCCAGGCTCACAAGATCCCACCTGCAATTTATCACAATCCACTTGTGATTTAACTGGTCTAAGTACAGATACTTGAGGCACTCCACTATACCTTTTTCCTCTGTGAAAACATACCATTTAATCCTATTCTCTATTGCCTGTCATTTAACCAGTTTGCAGTCTACTTAAGATCATCTCCTCCTATCCCATGACTTTTAGTTTTCTTAGAGGCCTCTCATGAGGGACTTTGTCAAATGCCTTCTGGAAATCCAAATACACCACATCTACCGGTTCACCTTTATCCACATGCTTACTCACCCCTTCAAAAAATGTAGCAGATTTGTGAGGCAAGACTTCCCTTGGGTAAATCCATACTGGCTGTGTCCCATTAAATCATGCCTAGCTATACGTTCTGTGATTTTATTCTTTATAAATGTTTCCACAATTTTTCCCTGTACTGAAGTCAGGCTCACTGGTCTATAGTTTTCTGGATCACCTCTGGAGCCCTTATTATACATCGGGGCTACATTGGCCACCTTCCAGTCTTCAGGTACATCTGATCATTTTAATAATAGGTTAAAAAATTACTTGTAATACATCCGAAATTTCATTTTTTAGTTCTTTCAGAACCATGGGATGTATACCATCCAATCCAGGTGAATTGCTACTCTTCAGTTTGTCTATCTAGCCTACTACACCTTCCAGATTCATCATGATTTGGGTCAGTTCAACTGAATCATTAATCTTGAAACCGATTTTGGAATAGGTATCTCCCCAACATCATCCTCATTAAACATTGAAGCAAAAGAATAATTTAGTTTCTCTGTGTTGGCCTTGTATTCCCTAAGTGCTTCTTTAACTCCTCAATCATCTAACGGTCCAACCGGCTCCCTTGCAAGCTTCCTACTTTGGATATATTTTAAAAAATGTTTTTATTATGAGTTTTTCCCTCTACAACCAACTTCTTTTCAAATTCTCCTTTAGCTGTCTTATCAATGTTTTACAACTTGCCAATGCTTATGCTTTTTCCTATTTTCTTCAGATGGATGATTCTTCCAATTTTTAAAGGAAGATCTTTTGGCTAAAATAGCCTCTCCTTTTAACCATACCAGCAATAGTCTGGTCTTCCTTCCACTTTTCTTAATGCGTGGAATATACCTGGAATGCGCTTCTACGATGATATTTTTTTTTAACAATGTCAACACTTGTACACTCTTAACCTTTGTATTTATTATTTATCTATTAAAACAATTTATATTCCACTTAGAATGGCTTTCCATGCTAGGCGGACCACAACATAATTAAAACAATACAATAAACATTATTGAACAGTACAAAATACAATTATTAAAATAGAATCATCTTAGCAATTAAAATATATGTTTTCTGTGAGCAGATGCTGTTACTTATGAACAAACAAAAGAGCTTTTAGTTGCTTGCAAAAGGTCAGAAAATCACCTATGTTTCTTAGCCAGTCTGGAAGGTTATTCAGCATCCACTGTCCAATGACATTAAAAGCCCTTTTTCTTGTTTCAACTAAATATGCTTGCCTAATTGTAGGAACCTGTAGTAATATCAAGTTCGTATATTATCCAACTTTTTCCCAGTTAGCCCTCCATCCTCGTTCATTGTAATTTCCTTTCTCAGTTACTTGTGAACCGACATGATGTGGCCTACGAATGCCGGTATATAAAAAGTGTTAAATAAATAAATTAAATAAATAATAGTTTTCCTTGGGATTATAAATAGCGAGTTGGTACATATCTCATTAAAAACTCAGATAAATAAGAGGGGCCTTCTGCCTTCAAAGCTTTGAAGACAAGCATCATTAATTTAAAATCAATGGGCCGGATTTTAAAAGGGTTACGCGCATAACGCTTTTAAAACGCCCCTGCGTGCGCCAAGCCTATATTGCATAGGCTTCCGGCATGCGCAAAGCCCCGGGACACGAGTAAGTCCAGGGGCTTTCTTGGGGTGGGCGTGTCGGGGGGTGTGACGTGGTCAGCGCATCATCCGGGGGCGGTGCCGCAGGCATGGTTTCGGCCCGGGGGCGTTCCAGGGGCGTGGCCGCGGCCTCCGGACCAGCCCCCAGACCGGAACATAGCGTGCGGCAGCCGGCCCGGCACGTGCAAAGTTACGCCTGCTTCGAGTAGACATAACTTGTGCGAGAAAGGTAGGGGGGAGATTTAGATAGGGCCGGGGGGTGGGGAAAGGGAGGGGAAGGTGGGGAGAGGTGGAAGGAAAGTTCCCTCCGAGGCCGCTCTGATTTCGGAGTGGCCTCGGAGGGAATGGGTAGCGTGCGCAGGGCTCGGCGCGTGCAAGTTGCACAAATGTGCACCCCCTTGCGCGCGCCAACCCCAGATTTTATAAGATACGCATGGATACGCGCGTATCTTATAAAATCCAGCGTACTTTTGGTCCCAACTCCGTGGGGTGGTGGGTGAGTTTCATGAGACTACATTCCTGCTGTCCTGTTACAGGTAAATAACTCTGCTTTCTCCAGGACAAGCAAGATGGTAGTCCTTACAAGTAGGCGATTAGCAAGCTACAGGCTGCTAATCGCCTACTTGCAAGATGGTAGTCCTTACAAGTAGGCGATTAGCAAGCTACAGGCTGACTCATTTGTGTGGACCAACAGGGTACACATTGTGTGGACCAACAGGGTACAAATTGTGCAACAGGCACAACTGGTGTACTGTTGGGAAAAACGAGGCAGCCTGAAAATTACATTAGATTGGATGTGGAAGGAGTTGGAATTTTACTAGAAATAAGTTCTTCAAGATGGATTGGCTAAATGCAGAGTCTTGACGTCCTTCCTTGTCCAGGCAGTAATGTGCTGCAAATGTGTGAAGAGAGCTCCATGTTGCAGCTTTGCAGTTGTCAGCAATCGGTAATGAACGATAGTGTGCTACTGAGGTTGCCATGGCTCTTACTGAGTGTGCCTTCACTCGTCCCTGGAGAGGAAGGCCTGCTTTTTCATAGAAAAATTTGATACAGTTTTTTAGATAGTTGGAGAGAGTTTGTTTGCCTCCTGCAACTCCTAGTCTGTTTTTCTCAGAAAGAAACAAAGAGTTGGGTGGATTTCCTATGGACTGCAGTGCGATCTAGGTAAAATGCAAGTGCACGTTTACAATCCAGGGTGTGTAAAACTCTCTCGCCCTGGTGAGAGTGAGGCTTTGGGAAAAAGGTGGGCAAGACTATAGACTGATTCAAGTGGAAGTCAGAAACCACCTTGAGAAGGAATTTAGGGAGAGTACGTAGGACCACTCGGTCATGTAGAAACCTTGTATAGGGTGAGTATATGACAAGTGCTTGTAACTCACTAACCCTTTGAACAGATGTAATGGCTACTAGCAAGAGAACTTTCCATGTAAGAAATTTAACATTGCAGGAATGCAAAGGCTGAAACAGGGAGCACATGAGCCTTGTAAGTACTACATTTAGGTCCCATTCAGTGACTGGTGGCCATAGAAGGGGCTTAGGTTGTAGTAGGCCCCTCATAAACCTACTCACAAGGGGTTGCGCAGTTACCGGGGCATCCCCAACTCCTTTGTGGTACACTGAGATAGCACTCAGGTGTACCCTCATCGATGAAGTCTGGAGACCAGAGTCTGAAAGGTGCCAGAGATAGTCTAATAGAGATGGCATGGGGCAGGAAAAGGGGTCAATAACTTTTTGCGTGCACCACGTGGCAAATCTTTTCCACTCAGAACGATAGGATTTTCGTGTGGAGGGGTTTCATGAGGCTACAAGCACTTGAGAGACATGAGTTGAAAGGTTAAGCGGTTGGAGGATCAAGCTTTCAACATCCAGGCTGTCAGGGATAGGGTTTGAAGGTTCGGATGGCATAACATGCCTTGGTTCTGAGTTATAAGAGTGGGCGCTATGCCCAGGCGAATGGGTTCTCTGATCAAGAGGTCAAGAAGCATGGGAAACCATACTTGTCGAGGCCAATATGGGGCTATGAGTATCATTGACCTTTGTTCTGTTGTAGCTTCATGAGAGTTTGGCTATCAGTGCTATCGGGGGATACGCATATAGGAGGCTTGTGTTCCAGGGGCGAGCAAAGGCGTCCATGGCTAACTTGTTTTGTTGCCTGTGCAGTGAGCAGAATCTGTCCACTTTCTGATTCAGTTCTGATGGAAAGAGGTCTGTTGTTGGTTGACCCCAGCGTTGGATGATTCTGGTCGTTACCACACAGGATTCAGAGACTACTCGTGGGGATGGAACTGTCAGCTGAGGCGATCTGCTACCACGTTCTGCATGCCTGCCAGATAAGTGGCCTATAGATACATGGAGTGTTCAAGGACCCAGATACAGATTTGTGCGGCTTCTTGGCAGAGGAGATAAGAGCCTGTGCTGCCCTGCTTGTTCAAGTACCACATCGCTTTAATTGAGACCTCGCAGCAGTCCTGCCGAATCACAATGGTGCAGGGGTAGGCCTCCCAAAGCAATGCTCCCTCCAAGTGGGAAATCACGGCGTGGCAAGGGGCCTTGAAAATAGGAAAGGCCTGGTAAGAAAGGGCAAATAAGGCAATGTAAAGAAATACCCTGGGATGCGTTTTTGACAGAGTTGCAATCAAACCGGCTAGAAACCGGCCCATCATCTGATCACAACAGAGTTGCTGTGCCATCTGCATGGAAGAAATCAGCTTATCGTCTGCTCACAGCAGAGTTGCTGTGCTGTCTAGATGGAAGAAACCACCTCATCATCTGAACTTGCTTGCAACATAGTCTATAAGATTGTACAGACCTTGGACCCTTTCACTACATACTCCATGCTTTCATAACAATTTTGATATATTGTCATTTAACATTCGTACACATCCTTAGTGGTGCTACGGTTGGTACACACTGGGGCTGATGTAATAAGATGTACATAAGCTGCCGCGGATTTGTATGTGTGTTTTCCCGCACAAAGCCCTATACGGGGATGTAATGTAGAGATTACTTACCTGATAATCTCGTTTTACTTAGTGTATGCAGATGGACTCAGAACAAATGGGTATAGCGTGCTCGTGCTAGCAGTTGGAGACGGATCTGACGTCAGCACGGGTACATATACCCCGCAGGAAGTGCAGCAACTCAGTAATCTTCCTTGCAAAAGCTTTATGGATATATGTGTGACTGACCGATCGATTAAAGGAACATGATTACCCTGACCGATTGATAGTAGCTGGAGACCGCCAGTGTTCTCAACCGGAAGGCATCGACACCCGGCAGGGTGGATGCCCTATATAAGAAAACATGGCTTACCGTGAGTCGGTGAATCCCCATGTATACCGGCAGCAGGGCGGGATGCTGAGTCCATCTGCATACACTAAGGAAAACGAGATTATCAGGTAAGTAATCTCTACATTTCCTAGCATGTAGCAGATGGACTCAGAACAAATGGGATGTACAAAAGCTACTCCCGGACTGGGTGGGAGGCTGCCCGAGGTCCGTTTAGGATTGCCCTCACAAATGCTGTGTCCTCCCTAGCCTGGACATCCAGACGGTAGAATCTGGAGAAGGTATGGAGGGAGGACCACGTTGCCACTTTACATATCTCTGCCGGCGACAGCATCCTAGTTTCTGCCCAGGAGGCCGCCTGCGCTCTGGTAGAGTGAGCCTTGACCCGCAGAGGTGGTGGTTTTCCCGCTTCTACGTAGGCCGCCTTAATAACTTCTTTGATCCAGCGGGCGATGGTTGCCCGTGAGGCCGCTTCCCCTTGCTTCTTCCCACTGTGAAGGACGAACAGGTGGTCCGTCTTTCGTACTGCTTCTGACATTTCCAGGTATCTGAACAGCAGCCTGCCGATGTCGAGATGGCGCAGTCTTCGACCTTCTTCGGACTTCTTCAAACCTTCCGTGGTTGGCAAGGAAATCGTTTGGTTGAGGTGGAAGTGTGAGACTACTTTGGGTAAGAAGGAAGGAACCGTGCGAAGATGGATAGCCCCTGGAGTGATTCTGAGAAATGGATCGCGGCAGGACAGCGCTTGTAGCTCGGAGATGTGGCATGCTAGGCATACGGCCAGCAAGAACACCATCTTCAAGGTTAACAAATGGAGGGACAAGGCCTCGGAGGGGTCTGAAGCCGGGTCCCGCTAGGAATTCCAAGACTAGATAGAGGTTCCTCAAGGGCACTGGCCACATCAATGGCGGGCGAATGTGTTTGACTCCTTTCAGGAAATGTGAAACGTCTGGGTGTGTGGCAATGCTATTGCCGGCACTCCTGGGACCGTAGCAGGATAGTGCTGCCACCTGAACCTTGATTGAACTGAGGGACAGACCCTTCTGAAGTCCATCTTGCAGGAAATCCAGAATGATGGGGATTTTAGCGGCATGCGGATTGGTGCTGCGAGTTTCGCACCAGCCTACAAATACTCTCCAGATCCTTATATAAGTTAGTGATGTGGAGAACTTGCATGCTCGGAGGAGTGTGTCTATTACCGGCCCCGAGTATCCCCTTTTCTTCAGTCGAGCCCTTTCAATGGCCAGACCGTAAGAGAGAATTGAGCTGGATTCTCGTGGAGGATGGGACCTTGTCTCAGCAGGTCCCTGTGTGGAGGCAGGGGTAGTGGATCCCCTGCCAGCAGTCTTCTCATGTCTGCATACCAGGATCTTCTTGGCCAGTCTGGGGCCATTAGAAGAACTAGGCCTCTGTGCCGCTGAATCTTGTGTATAATGGCGCCCAGCAGGGGCCATGGAGGAAAAGCATATAGCAGGATCCCCTGAGGCCATGGCTGTACTAGAGCGTCGATCCCGTGGGAGAGAGGATCTCGTCTGCGACTGAAGTATCTGGGTACTTGAGCATTGGACCTGTCCGCTAGTAGGTCCATGCCCGGAGTCCCCCACTGATCCACAATCATCTGGAAAGCTGTGGGCGACAGCTGTCATTCCCCCGGGTTTAGGCTTTCTCTGCTGAGGAAGTCTGCCGTGGTGTTGTCCTTCCCGGTGATGTGGACGGTGGAGATGTTCTGAAGATTCGCCTCCGCCCAAGCCATCAGGGGGGCTCTTTCTAAGGATACCTGTCGGCTTCTGGTTCCGCCCTGTCGGTTGATGTATGCCACCGTGGTGGCATTGTCCGACATCACTCTGACTGCTCTGTTTCGAAGTCTGTGGGCAAATCGCAGGCATGCTAACCTGACTGCCCATGCCTCTAGTCGGTTGATGTTCCACCCCGACTCTTCTCTGTTCCACCGCCCCTGAGCGGTTAGCTCTTCGCTGTGGACTCCCCAGCCGCTCAGGCTGGCATCTGTAGTGAGCAAGGTCCAGGTTGGGGAGGATATCCTTGACCCCCGCCTCATGTGGCTGGGCTGCAGCCACCACCGTAACTGATTCCGTACTCTGGCCGGTAGAGGTAGATGCACGGTGTAGTTCTGTAATCGTGGGTGCCACCGAGATAGAAGGGCGCGCTGTAATGGTCTCATATGGGCCCGTGCCCATGGTAACACTTCCAGAGTGGAGGCCATTAGGCCGAGGACCTGTAGGTAATCCCAAGCTGTGGGCCGTGCAGTGCTTAGCAGATTCTGCAAGCGATCCTGGAGTTTCGATTTCCTCTTGGAGGTCAGGCTGATCTTGTCTTCCAGGGTGTCGAATCGGACACCTAGGTATTCCAGTGACTGCGAAGGCTGTAAGGAACTCTTGTGTATGTTAACTACCCATCCTAGGCTTTCCAGAAGAGATATAACTCGGTTGGTTGCCTGGTGGCTCTCCTCCGGTGACTTTGCCCTGATCAGCCAATCGTCTAGGTAGGGATGGACGAGAATGCCTTCCTTCCTGAGTGACGCCGCCCTCACTACTATTACCTTGGTAAAGGTCCGTGGCGCGGTGGCTAACCCGAAGGGTAGAGGCCAGAACTGAAAGTGCTGACCCAGGACTTTGAAGCGTAAGTAACACTGGTGATCCCGATGAATTGGGATATGCAAATAGGCCTCTGAAAGATCCAGGGATGTGAGATACTCCCCTGGCTGTATTGCACTTCAGACCGACCGCAGAGTTTCCAGGCGAAATCCTGGGACCCGTAAGTGCTGGTTCACTGACTTGAGGTCCAGGACGGGTCTGAAGGTGCCCCTCTTCTTGGGGACAATGAAATAAATGGAGTAATGCCCAGAATTTATACCCCATGCAGGCACTGGAATTATGGCTTTTAGGGACAGGAGTCTCTCCAAGGTAGCTGCCAGCGCCGCCCTCTTGAGGGGCAGACAAGGCGATTCCACAAACTTGTCCGGAGGGAGATAAAGGAAGTCCAGGTAATACCCTTCCCGGACAATGGCGAGGACCCACTGGTCCGAAGTAATCTCAACCCACCTGCAGTAAAATAGGGTTAGCCTGCCCCCTATGGCCTCTTCCCCCAGATGGGTCGGCTGATTCTCATTGTGGGGTGCGGCCGGGACCCGACCCCGAGCCGGTTCCCCTCTTGTTGTGCCTGGTCCGAAAGGACTGGTTCCTGGTCTGAGAACGAGGTGCTTGGTAGCGAGCCCTGTAAAGATTGAAGCGTTGAGAGCTTCTACCTCTGGATGGTCTAGGAAAAGGGCGCTGGGTCCTCCTTGACCTGTCTTTGGGTAGACGGGGTAATGGAGATGCCCCCCATTTATTAGCCAGTTTCTCGAGGTCGCTGCCGAACAGGAGGGATCCCTTAAAGGGCATTCTTGTAAGGCGAGTCTTGGAGGAGGATTCGGCCGACCAATTTCGTAGCCAGAGGTGTCTTCTGGCTGCCACTGAGGATGACACTCCTTTGGCTGCCGTACGAACTAGGTCGGAGGCAGTGTCAGTGAGGAACGAGAGGGCTGATTCCATTTCTTCTCCCGGGGTGTTGTTCCTGGCTTGTGATAAGCAGGAGCGCATCACCATGGTGCAGCAGGTTGCAATTTGTAGGGATATGGCTGCCACCTCAAAAGCTTGTTTCAGAATGGCATCCATGCGCCGGTCATGTGCATCCTTGAGGGCTGCCCCTCCCTCCACCGGAATGGTGGTGCGCTACCATCGGGCATGCCAGCAGTTCCTTGGTTGCCGGGTCTAGGGGGTACATGCTAGACAAAGCCCGACCCCCTTTGAATGAAGCCTCCGGTGCATTCCACTCCAGATCGATTAACTGTTGTGCCGCTTGTAGAAGGGGACAATGGGGAGCCGTTTGGTGCAGGCCCTCTAGCAGGGGGTTGATCCTAGGTTCCCCTGTGGTGCCCTGGCCCGGGATAGCCAGCTCCGACAGGCATTGAGAGACCAGGTCTGGAAGATCCTCCTTAGGAAAAAAGCATCTCATGGTTCGATACGGTTCTATCCCCGAGGGGAGTTCTCCCTCCTCGGGGGGGGGTTCGCCATCTTCCTCAGTGTAATCCGAGTCCCCATAAGTGGGGCTTCCGGGTGGCGGGTGGCCGTGCCTAGGTCTTGAGGGTCCCGGGGCAGGGTCATCTGGTACGTATGGGTCCGGTCGGGGATCAGACTGCATCTTAACGAAAGCATGCATCCCCTTAAATAATTCCACCCAGGAGAGTGAAGCAGGTTCTAGCCGTAGGGGCCCCAGGTCCGTGGGGTTCCCTGGCTGCTCATCACGGCCTGCTAGGTTCGGGGTGTTCCCTGAGGAACTGGCAGTCAAACTGGGCTGTGACCAGCCCTGGCCTGGAACTCCCAGGGTCTCCTCACATTGGGCACATAGGGAGTCTGCTTCCTCGCTCTGTGTGGCTCTGAGGTGGCATGCTGAGCAGAGGCCTAGAGCTCTTATGCCTGATTCTGGAGGTGCTGGCTCTGCGGCCTCACGGGCTCTCATACGCTCCATAGCGTCTGATCCCCTATCAACGTGCGCCTATCAACGAGTGCCTATCAACGTGTGCCTATGAATATGCGCCTATCCATGTGCACCTATGAATGTGCGCCTATCAACGTGCGCCTATGAATATGCGCATATGAATGTGTGCTTATGACGGGCGCCTATAAACGTGCTTATCAGCGTGCGCCTAGTAACGTGCGCCTATCAACATGCGCTTACAATGCGCATAGCAATGTGCGCCTATCATACGCGCCCGTCGCCCCGCGTAGCTCGAGGCGGCGAACCAGAGCGGATGGCGACGGCGAGTAGGCAGGCAAAATGGCAACCTCCTTGGCGGGCTGCCACGTAGGCAGACCCTGCTAATCCTCGCTCTTCAGAGACCAGTAAAGTAAAGATGTACGCCTTACCTTATCTTCGGCGCTTCCCGGCTGCGACCCGGGCAGTCTCTGGCTGCGGGGGGAGAGGGTAAGTACCGTCACCGCCGCGCTGGAGGAAGTGCACCCGCTGCCTCTATGCCACGCCTGAACTCGTCTCACTCGGGGGCTAAGTCCTCACTGGGACCGAGGCTGCCTCTATGCCACGCCTGAGCCCTTCTCACTCGGGGGCTAGGTCACTGCCGCGATCCGGCCACCGGACCGAGGCGCTTACCTCCAAGGGACCATGGAAATCACCTCGGGAAACTCAACTGGGGGAGGGAACCGTGGGTATCTCGCAGGAGTGTGGGGCTCGTCTTCAGGTAGGATTTCTGAAAGAATTTAATCAATATAATTTGGAAAAACGCTCAGCGAGCGTAAGGTAGCTCCAAACTGCTTTGGAGACGGAAATTACTGAGTTGCTGCACTTCCTGCGGGGTATATGTACCCGTGCTGACATCAGATCCGTCTCCAACTGCTAGCACGAGCACGCTATACCCATTTGTTCTGAGTCCATCTGCTACACGCCAGGAAATAAGAGTTTGTGCGCGGGGAAAAAGCGCGTACGAACACGCTCACAGACCCGCGTTTTTCCTGCACGAATGCATGCTAATGGCATGCAAAGGAGGTGATTAGCTAATCATAGGCAATGCAGGAGCTGTGCTAGTGTGGGTTTTATACCGCCATGGTCAGGGTACGAGTTAAGTGTCAGCGTCGACGTGAGGGGGGGGGTCCTATATCAGCATCTGAGCATCCTGAAAACCATATAGCTGAGCGCCTATCTCAGCATCTGAGTGACCTGCTTAGTAGGGATGTGCAGAGGGACGCCATACGTTGCATTCGTGATTCGGATTCGTCGGGGAGCAAATGCATTACATTCGGCCGTATGGCGCCCCAATGCGTTAATACGGCGATTTATATTCGTGTCCCAGCTAAAATTAAAATTAACTACAACCCCCCACCCTCCTGACCCCCCCAAGACTTACCAAAACTCCCTGGTGGTCCAGCAAGGAGTCCAGAAGCCATCCCCTGCACTCTCACACCCTCGGTGCTGGTTTCATCATGGTGCCGATAGCCTGTGTCACAGGGGCTAACCGTGCCATTGGTCAGCCCCTGTCAGATGGTCACTGGTGCCATCCTGTGCTCTTACCATGTGACTGGGGCTGACCAATGGCATCGGAAGCCCCTGTGACATAGTATGGGCAAAGGCTATCGGCGCCATTTTGAGTCCTGGCATCGGACGGCCAGAGTGCAGGAGGTCGCTCTGGGACCCCCGTTGGACCCTCATGGACTTTTGGCCAGCTTGGGAGGGCCTCCTGACCCCCACAAGACTTGCCAAAAGTCTAGCGGGGGTCCGGGAGCGACTTCCTGCACGCCGGTCGTCCGATGCCAGGACTCAAAATGGCGCCGATCGCCTTTGCCCTCACTATGTCACAGGTACCGACGGTCGGCCCCTGTGACATAATGAGGGCAAAGGCGATCTGCTGCCAGTATTCAAAATGGTGCACTCCCACGTTTTTACTGAATCGGCCCGCAAGAAAACGACTTTTCAGAAGGTCAAAGGTGCGTTCTATGATGTTGCAGGTAGCACTTAAGGCCTTCTTGTATCTCATCTCTGCCAGCATGTTTGGCATGTGTATGGGGGTGAGAAGCCAGGGCCTGCAACCATACCCTGAGTCTCCTGCAGCAATGACAGAAGAAAGGCATGAATGTTTGCATTATTACTGGCATATATGACTGGTAAACCATGCAACATCCATAAGAACATAGGAAGAAAATGCCATCCTGGGTCAGACCAAGGGTCCATCAAGCCCAGAATCCTGTTTTCAACAGTGGCTAATCCTGCCCATAAGAACCTGGCAAGTACCCAAAAACTAAGTCTATTCCATGTTACCATTGCTAATGGTAGTGGCTATTCTCTAAGTGAACTTAATAGCAGGTAATGGACTTCTCCTCCATGAACTTATCCAATCCTTTTTTAAACACAGCTATACTAACTGCACTAACCACATCCTCTGGCAACAAATTCCAGAGTTTAATTGTGCGTTGAGTAAAAAAGAACTTTCTCCGATTAGTTTTAAATGTGCCCCATGCTAACTTCATGGAGTGCCCCCTAGTCTTTCTACTATCCGAAAGAGTAAATAACCGATTCACATCTACCCGTTCTAGACCTCTCATAATTTTAAACATCTCTATCATATCCCCCCTCAGTCGTCTCTTCTCCAAGCTGAAAAGTCCTAACCTCTTTAGTCTTTCCTCATAGGGGAGCTGTTCCATTCCCCTTATCATTTTGGTAGCCCTTCTCTGTACCTTCTCCATTGCAATTATATCTTTTTTGAGATGCGGCGACCAGAATTGTACACAGCATTCAAGGTGCGGTCTCACCATGGAGCGATACAGAGGCATTATGACATTTTCCGTTTTATTCACCATTCCCTTTCTAATAATTCCCAACATTCTGTTTGCTTTTTTGACTGCTGCAGCACACTGTACCGACGATTTCAATGTGTTATCCACTATGACACCTAGGTCTCTTTCTTGGGTTGTAGCACCTAATATGGAACCCAACATTGTGTAATTATAGCATGGGTTATTTTTCCCTATATGCATCACCTTGCACTTATCCACATTAAATTTCATCTGCCTTTTGGATGCCCAATTTTCCCGTCTCACAAGGTCTTCCTGCAATTTATCACAATCTGCTTGTGATTTAACTACTCTGAACAATTTTGTGTCATCTGCAAATTTGATTATCGCACTCGTCGTATTTCTTTCCAGATCATTTATAAATATATTGAAAAGTAAGGGTCCCAATACAGATCCCTGAGGCAGTCCACTGTCCACTCCCTTCCAATGAGAAAATTGCCCATTTAATCCTACTCTCTGTTTCCTGTCTTTTAGCCAGTTTGCAATCCACGAAAGGACATCGCCACCTATCCCATGACTTTTTACTTTTCCTAGAAGCCTCTCATGAGGATCTTTGTCAAACGCCTTCTGAAAATCCAAGTATACTATATCTACCGGTTCACCTTTATCTACATGTTTATTAACTCCTTCAAAAAAGTGAAGCAGATTTGTGAGGCAAGACTTGCCCTGGGTAAAGCCATGCTGACTTTGTTCCATTAAACCATGTCTTTCTATATATTCTGTGATTTTGATGTTTAGAACACTTTCCACTATTTTTCCTGGCACTGAAGTCAGGCTAACCGGTCTGTATTTTCCCGGATCGCCCCTGGAGCCCTTTTTAAATATTGGCGTTACATTTGCTATCCTCCAGTCTTCAGGTACAATGGATGATTTTAATGATAAGTTACAAATTTTTACTAATAGGTCTGAAATTTCATTTTTTAGTTCCTTCATCTAAATCATTGCCCATGAAAACCTTCTCCATTACGGGTACCTCCCCAACATCCTCTTCAGTAAACACCGAAGCAAAGAAATCATTTAATCTTTCCACGATGGCCTTATCTTCTCTTAGTGACCCTTTAACCCCTCGATCATCTAACGGTCCAACTGACTCCCTCACAGGCTTTCTGCTTCGGATATATTTAAAAAAGTTTTTACTGTGAGTTTTTGCCTCTACAGCCAACTTCTTTTCAAATTCTCTCTTAGCCTGTCTTATCAATGTCTTACATTTAACTTGCCAATGTTTATGCTTTATCCTATTTTCTTCTGTTGGATCCTTCTTCCAATTTTTGAATAAAGATCTTTTGGCTAAAATAGCTTTTCACCTCCCCTTTTAACCATGCCGGTAATCGTTTTGCCTTCTTTCCACCTTTCTTAATATGTGGAATATATCTGGACTGTGCTTCTAGAATGGTATTTTTTAATAATGACCACGCCTCTTGGACATTTTTTACTTTTGTAGCTGCTCCTTTCAGTTTTTTTCTAACAATTTTTCTCATTTTATCAAAGTTTCCCTTTTGAAAGTTTAGCACGAGAGCCTTGGATTTGCACACTGTTCCTTTTCCAGTCATTAAATCAAATTTGATCATATTATGATCACTATTGCCAAGCGGCCCCACCACCGTTACCTCTCTCACCAAGTCCTGTGCTCCACTGAGAATTAGATCTAAAAATGCTCCCTCTCTCGTTGGTTACTGAACCAATTGCTCCATAAAGCTATCATTTATTCCATCCAGGAACGTTATCTCTCTAGCGTGACCCGATGATACATTTACCCAGACTATATTGGGGTAATTGAAGTCTCCCATTATTACTGTACTACCAATTTGGTTAGCTTCCCTAATTTCTCTTAGCATTTCACTGTCCGTCTCACCATCTTGACCAGGTGGACGGTAGTATACCCCTATCACCATAGTCTTCCCCGACACACAAGGGATTTCTACCCATAAAGATTCAATTTTGTATTTAGTCTCATGCAGGATGTTTATCCTGTTGGACTCTATGCCATCCTGGACATAAAGCGCCACACCTCCTCCCGAGTGCTCCTCTCTGTCATTGCGATATAATTTGTACCCTGGTATAGCACTGTCCCATTGGTTATCCTCTTTCCACCATGTCTCTGAGATGCCAATTAAGTCTATGTCATCATTTACTGCTATACATTCTAATTCTCCCATCTTACTTCTTAGACTTCTGGCATTAGCATACAAACATTTCAAAGTTTGTATGCAGTAAGACTGTATAAGCTAGCCAGTACCTTTGCTGAGCCATCAAACCTGATGAGTGTTGCCCAAGACCATTTAAATATTGTTGTTGTTTGCTAGATGTGCAGGCAAAGTGTAGGTAAAAGGAGTTGATCTGTGCATTACAACAGCATCTGATGTAATAATTGGAAATATTGTATGACAGGTCCTTGCAACCCAGCAAAGGGTACTGGTATGTAGGTGCATGCCAACCTTCCAGACATATGTAACAGGACAGAAACCTGTGCTACCAGCAATGGAGTATTCATGCAATGGCCGTATTTTTTCAGTGCTGCACTTCAGTCTGTCCTGTATTGAAAACCATTAGTAATTCCACACACAGGACATATGGCAGCACTGCAACATGCATGGCAGACTGATCGTGGTACAGGTGTGTGATGCTGTACAGAAAGTGTAAGTGACAATGTTCCTGATGGATCAGTAACAGCCTACACGTGAAGGTGCTGTGCTGGCAGTGTGCACAGTACACAGTTCGGATGCACATGACACATTGTATCAGCTCCCAAGGGGAGAATAGGTATGGGGCCTTTTAGGTAATAAATATGTGGTACGTATATCGTGCATTCAGACTTTAGGTCCTGTGCCTTGTTTTCCCCCATTCATTTGGCAGCCCTCTGAAACATGGGAGGAGAAAGGCATAGTTTTGACAATGTCCTGCATACATAACTGCAGAAGGCAGGTGTTAAGCCACCGATTGTCTACTCCCCCACAGCTTTCTTCCCTCAGTTGGGTGCCATTAGCCACATATTGCTAAGCCTTGATGGAAATGAGAAAGAAAAGGGTGTCTTGCCTACAAGCCAAGTGTCACGGTACAGGCCAGCCTCAAAATTTTCAAACAGCCCTGATTTCCTAAGTATAAAGGAATTGTGCGCGACTCCGGGGTACCTGGCCACCAGGTCCAGGATGCACAGTTGAGTGCTGCAGACCACTTGCACACTGATGGAGTGGAAAAGCTTTCTGTTGCAGTACGTCTCCTCCCTCTGATTGGGTGGAACGATGGTTGCGTGAGTGCAGTCGATAGCTTCGATTACATTGGGAAAGTGTGCGAAGGCATAGAAACCTCTCCAAGTCCATCAAGTCGTGACTGTCACAAGGGAATTTTATGAATCGATTAATGTGGTCAGTTACAGCTGAAATGACCTGGTCGAGACAGCATGAGAATGTGGTTTGGGGCATTCCACCCACCACTCCTAAAAGTGGATTGGAAGGAGCCAATTGCCAAGAAATGTAGGATGGCCAACAGTTTGGAGAGGCCTGGGATAGCGCAGGACCTTGCCGTGACCAGATCCAGATCGCCTCGGATGCCTTCATATAATTCCAGGATGTTATGTTCGTGGACCCTTGGGCTGGTTGGAACAGAAGATGGAGTGCCGTGGAGGACCACAGCGGTTCGGAAACTCGGTGCTGGCTGACGCTCTGGTCTACGGAGGAGTCCTCTGCAACCAAGGACTCGACCTCCTCTGGACGGACGGACGGTGTAGGACCGAAGAGGAAGCAGAAGATTCTTCGCCCTGGAGACCGACACTCCCCTGGAAGGAGCCCTTAGGAGTCCAGCCACTGGGACTTTAGAAGATTAACCCTGGAAGCCGAAGTCCCCCCAGGAAGGGCCCGTAGGGACTCGGCCGCTGGGACTTAGGCGACTTCCTGATGTTGTGGGTGGTCCGGATGCAGGCGCCTCCTGCAGGTCGTGGTTCCGGACGGCTGGCGCCTCCAGCAGGTCGTAGGAAATCCAGGAGTCAGAGTCCAAGGGTGATCCGCAGCCGGTCCAGAGTCAGAGCCAGAGAGCGATCCGAAGTCAGTCCAGGAGTCAGAGCCAGAAGAATCCGAAGCCAGTCCAGGAGTCAGAGCCAGAAGAATCCGAAGCCAGTCCAGGAGTCAGAGCCAGAAGAATCCGAAGCAAGGGAAGCAGGCAGAAGCGGGACGAAGACAACCAGGAACGCAGCAATCACAGGACAAGTCCAGGAACCTTGTTGCAAGGCACAGATGAGAGCTCGATGCAGGGTACTTGTACCCTGAGGCGTCTGACATCATCCTCAGTGCAGCTGAGGATTTTCCCGTGCTGGCCCCTTTAACTGGGGCTCCTCCCCGTGCGTGCGCGTTTCAGGGGGCGGGGCCAGCCGCGTCTGGACGTCGGCGTCTCTCCCGAGGAGGGAGAGACGTGCTGGAAGGCCTGCAGGCCCGGAGGTTGCCGCGACTGACCCGGGGAAGCCCCGAAACGGCCCGGGCCACCCCCGAGGTAGGTGGAGGACCCGGTGCACGGCCCGGGACCGCAACACAGGATTGCCCGAGAGCTGAGACAATACCTGCTAACCACAAAGTCCTCAGGCATGCCCAGCAAGGATGTTCATGGAGGAAAGATATGCTCCCTGTATCTCCCAGCCCGTGCCCATCATGGATCAGGACCCAGACCCCACCACAGCACAGATTTTTCCTGCGCTGCTGGTACTTCCCTGGAAGATCTTGAAAGTGGCCTTGGGTCCTGTTCTGGTTGTTCAGCTTCCACATGTCGTCGCATGCGAGGTTGGCCAGGCATGAAGAATGCATGTACCAGTACAATTGCCACTCACCAAAAGCAGTTGGGAAGCTTGATCTGGTAAAAAGAGCCTTCTATTGGTCCAGGAATATTTGGTAGGTGTGTGTGTATTGATTGCAGTTTTTATCATGCGCGATATGTGCCTCGATAATACCACGGATCGTGATACCGCCTGCAATCAGACCACATTACCCAGAAAAATGGTGTTATTAGCCGTGTTACTAACCTGCGATATTGTGCGAAATGTATCGCACAGCGGGTTACCACCCTCTAGTTTACATTTACCCCACCCTAACTCCTCCCACTTGAATATAGATTTTTTTTTTTGGATACGCATTTTGTGATAGGCCGTTAGCGCAAGCGTTACGGTGTTATCACATGCGATAACGGCCTATCGCATTTTGATAAATGACCCATTATGTTAGCTGGATAAGACTTATGCAGCTAACTTTCATGGATATTTAGCAGCATGGCTATGCTGCTGAATATTCCCATATTTGCCTCTTCTTAGCTGGATAAATTTTATCCAGCTATTTAGACCTGCTATGGAGCAAGTATAACTTATCTGGTTAACTTAACAGGTAAGTTTAAATATCGTTATTTATCCAGCTAGATAAGTGGTGCTGCCCAGTTAGGCCCACTTCCCGCACCGACTATCCAGCTAACTATTTAGCCAGTTAAGAGACTTATCCGACTAAGGGGTGGCCACTGCATATAGCCAGATATTCAATGGCTACCACTTAGTCAGATAATTCTGACTTATCTTGCTAAGTAGTGTTTGAATATGGATCTCCTGGGAGTTCTTACATATGATTATTATTAATGCTTCCTAGAAGTCAGGGATTTTTCACTTACAATTGAAAGACAACTGTCCATCCTCTTCTTAAAAAAAAAACAACCTATACTAGATCCTCAGATGATAGAGAAATATTGGCTTGATGCAAATTTGCCTTTCCTGGGCAAGTTAGTAGAGAGGGCAGTTTATCTCAGCTGCAGCAATTTTAGAATGAGAATAAAATTTTGGATATTAACAAATCTGGCTTCCATCTTTCGTTCAGTACAGAAATTGTATTGTCATCTTGTTCAATGATCTATTGCCTTCTTTGGATAAAGGGATTCAGTGGCTATTTTATTAAATATTACTGCAGCTTTTGACACCATAGTCCACAGAATTTTGTTGATTTTTCAGGCCCAGTCAGATAAGCCAGGCAAACCCTACCTAGGGAGACTGACCAAGGTTGCAAGGGTTTTCCTTTTCTAGTCCATTCCCTGCTGGTTAGGATTTTCCTTCTGAGTATATTTTCAGGATTTTTGCATTTTAAGTGGTAGGAGCCTTGCAAGAGCCTGTGCACCACCTGGGTTCAGGGCATGAGGGAACCCCATGTCTGGGGTTGTTCAGGTTAGGGAAGACTTGCCCTTCCAAACAATCTATGAGGATGGAAAAGGTGGTGACCCATAGCAAGGAGGAACTCCAGTGTTAAGATTTGTTGAATGGGTAAAGGACTTTGAGTTCAAGATCCAGGAGAAATTTTGGGTGTCCCTTTCTTCCTGATTTGGAGCAGTGTGAGCAACCTGTTTCCAAGGGATCCTCCAATCAGGAATCCAGAAAAGAGACTGTGAGAGAACCAAAGATCTTTAGAAGATCTGCTAGCCATGAGTAAAACCAATATGAGACCACTGACAATACCCATCCAGCATCTTCATTCCTGGGGAGAGAGAGAGAGCAGTTTATGCAGAGACTGTGTTTCAACATTTTTGCTAGTGCTTGAGTGGTTTCCCCTTGTCCACCTGGGCACTTTAGTTTTACATGTCCTGGAGGGAGGAGACTTCCCCGCCATGATACAAGTTAATCCTGCACAGAGAGAGAGAAAAAAAGACTGTATTGCAAAAGGAATTCTGTGGTGCTGAAGATTAATTTGTTTGTGCCATATTTCACCAGTGTTTAAACAGTGATGACTATTTTAGGACACTAACCAAGTGATTCTGGAGTGTTTATTTGTGCAACTACAGCTCACAGCAAGGATAAATACCCCTTTCCCAGGGATAATGGAAAGCAAAATTGCTTACCTTGTAATAGGTGTTATCCGAGGACAGCAGGATGTAGTCCTCACATATGGGTGACATTGGTAATGGAGCCCTATATGGAAAAACTTCTGTCAAAGTTTCATAAACTTTTGACTGGCACCCAGAGCGCTTACTGAGCATGCCCAGCATGCCATGATATTCTCTGCCACAGGGGTCTCCCTTCAGTCTCTTTGGTAGCAATTAGCGTTAGCCAAAAATAAAATAATAAAACGTATCGGACCCAAGTCCGCGGGGTGGCGGGTGGGTTTCGTGAGGACTACATCCTGCTGTCCTGGGATAACACCTATTACAAGGTAAGCAATTTTGCTTTATCCCAGGACAAGCAGGATGCTAGTCCTCACATATGGGTGAATATAAAGCTAGAGGCTTAGTCATTTGTAGTGAAGCAACAGTGAAATGAATCACCCGAAGGTTACAGCAGGTCGGGTGTGGAAGGAGTTGGGATTAAACTGGAAACAAATTCTTCATATTGTCCATAGGCAGCATCTTGTCTTCCTTGTTTGTCCAAACAGTAATGAGCTGCAAAGGTATGAACCGAACTCCATGTTGCTGCTTTACAGATGTCAAGGATTGGCACTGAACGATAGTGTGCCACTGATGTTGACATTGCTCTTACTGAATGTGCTTTTACTCGCCCTTGGAGAGGAAGGCCTGCTTTTTCATAGAAAAACTGTATGCAATCTGCTAGCCAATTGGATAGAGTTTGTTTACCCACTGGTTTACCAGGTTTGTTTGGATCATAAGAAACAAAAAGCTGATTGGATTTTCTAAGAACTGCAGTGCGGTTTAAATAACAGGATAACGCACGCTTACAGTCCAAGGTGTGTAATGCCCTTTCCCCTTGGTGAGAATCAGGCCTCGGAAAGAATGTGGATAAAACTATGGATTGATTTAAGTGGAATTCCGTGACTACCTTGGGAAGGAATTTTGGATGTGTACGGAGAACTGCTCTGTCATGTAGGACTTTTGTGTAGGGTGACTAAGTGACCAGTGCTTGTAACTCACTAATCCTTCTAGCTGATGTAATGGCTATGAGGAAGATAGCCTTCCATGTGAGAAATTTAAGATCACAGGTATCTATGGGTTCGAACGGAGAACGCATAAGTCTTGCTAAGACCAAATTCAGATCCCATTCTGTGACTGGAGGCCGAATTGGTGGTTGGAGGTGAATTAAGCCTCTCATAAACCTGCTGACGAGAGATTGTGTGGATATTGGTGCATCTCCCATTTTCTTGTGGTAAGCCAAGATTGCACTTAAGTGTACTCTTACAGAAGAAGTCTGGAGGCCAGATTCTGAAAGGTGGTATAAGTAGTCTAAAAGAGAAGTAGTGGGGCAAGTGAAAGGATCAATAGTGTTTTGCTTGCACCACAAGGTGAATCTTTTCCACTTGGAAGAATAATTCTTCTGGGTGGAGGGTTTATGTGAAGCCACAAGCACTTGAGATACATGGGTTGAAAGATTGAGTGGTTGTAAGATCAAGCTTTCAACATCCATGCTGTCAGGGATAGGGATTGAAGGTTGGTATGGCGCAACCGACCTTGATCCTGAGTTATGAGAGTGGGAGCTACTCCCAGACGAATTGGATCCCTGACTGAGAGGTCTAGAAGTGTGGGGAACCATACTTGTCGAGGCCAATATGGGGCTATGAATATCATGGATCCCTTGTCCAGCTGTAGCTTCACTAGAGTCTTGTTAATGAGCGGTATCGGGGGATACGTATATAGAAGGCCTGAGTTCCAGTGGCGAGCAAAGGCGTCTCTGGGTACGCGGTTTGTCTGCTTGAAGAGGGAGCAGTAATTGTCCACTTTGTAATTCAGTTGTGATGCAAAGAGTTCTACTGTCGGTTGGCCCCAACGTTGGAATATGCTGGTTGCTACTTCTGGATTTAGAGACCACTCGAGTGGTTGGAACTGATGACTGAGACAATCGGCTGTTTCGTTGTGAATTCCTGCTACATAAGTGGCCCGTAAGAGCATTGAGTGTGCTAGGGCCCAGTCCCAAATCTGTGCAGCTTCTTGACAGAAGAGATACGAGCTCGTACCTCCCTGTTTGTTGATGTACCACATGGCAACTGTGTTGTCCGTCTGGATCAAAACAGTCTTGTGTGAAAGGCAGTCTTTGAATGCATGCAGCGCATAACGTATAGCTTGAAGCTCTAGGAAGTTTATTTGAAAAGTTGCTTCGAGCTTTGTCCATGTACCTTGAGAGTCTGCAGATGGCCAATGTGTGCTCCTCATCCTAAGATGGATGCATCTGTAATTAAAGTTATTTGCGTAATCGGTTGCTGGAAAGGTAGTCCCCTGAGCAAGTTGGTCATGGTTGTCTACCATAGGAGTGAAGAACGTAGTTTGTGAGTTACTTGAATTGGGGAAGACAGTGGCTGAATGCCTTGTACCCATTGTGTTTTGAGAGACCATTGCAGTAGTCTCATGGCTAATCGAGCCATAGGAGCCATAGGAGTGACGTTAACTGTAGAGGCCATGTGGCTCAGCAGTATGAGGCACTGGTGAGCTGTCACTTGCGACTGAGCACGTAGGGAGTTTGCAAGATAGACAAGTGTCTGTGCTCGGTCTGCTAGCAGAAAAGCTTTTGATATTATAGTATTTAATTCTGCTCCGATGAACTGTAAGAGCTGAGATGGAGTGAAGCGGGATTTCTGGTAATTGATAAGGAATCCCAAGGAATGGAGTAACTTGATTGTGAGATTGAGAGAGTTGAGAACTCCTTGTTTCATTTGGCTTTTGATGAGCCAATCATTGAGATAAGGAAACAGGTTCACTCCCTGTCTGTGTAGGTGGGCAACTGCCACTGCGAGACACTTTGTGAATACTCGGGGTACTGAGGCAAGGCCGAATGGAAGCACCCTGTACTGAAAGTGGCGAGCTCCTACTAGGAATCATAAATATTTGCGATGAGGAGGGAAGATGGGAATGTGAGCGTAAGCATCTTGAAGATCCAGAGAAAAGAGCCAATCTCCTTTTTGAAGTAGAGGTAACATGGTGCCTAATGATACCATCCGGAATTTTTCTTTTTTCAGAAATTTGTTGAGATTTCTGAGGTCGAGGATGGGTCATAGACCACCTGTTTTCTTTGGAATGAGGAAGTAACGGGAGTAGAATCCTCTGCCATGCTGAGTCTGGGGGACTGGTTCCACGGCCCTGGCTCTCAGAAGGGTGGATAATTCTGTTTGCAATAGTGTGGACTGGTTATTTACTGCCCAAGACGATGCGGGTGGAGTGTCGCTTGGTACAGTGAGGAAATCCAATCGGTACCATTGAGATGTGATGGAGAGTACCCATTGGTCTGTGGTAATGGAAGTCCAGTGTTGGTGAAAGAAGGCAATGCGACCTCCTACCGGCAAGGTGGGGTTTGGATTGGAGGAGAGGCTGCTGTTCCCTGGTACTATTTCAAAACCCTGAAGTGGATCCAGTCTGCAGAGGGGGTAAAGGCCTGGATGTTCTTTGTTGCCTAGATTGAGTACGTTCAGCTGGTCAAGATGTACGCACACGAGTTGGAGGTGGATAGTAACACCTCTGACGGTAATATGGGTGTCTCGTATCCTTCCGTGGCATCCTTTGAGGAAGGCTGGGATTCCTGAGGTATAAGAGAAAGTTGTTTTAGGGTTTCCGATTGTTCTTTTAACATGGCAACTGCTTCCTTAACTTTGTCTCCAAAAAGATTGTCACTGAGACAGGGGAGATTGGCTAATTTCTCCTGCACCTCAGGTCTTAAATCGGAGGCCTTAAACCATGCCCAACGTCTAGCGGTGATTCCTGTGGCTGATAGTCGAGCTGCTGTTTCGAAACTATCATATGCCGCACGGACCTCGTGCTTACCCGCTTCTAGACCTTTATGTATGATATTAGAGAGGTTCCTGGAATTGATCAGGAGTGTCTGAGCAATCTCTTGTACTTGTTTCCAGAGATTGCGTTGGTTTTGTGTCATGAATAGCTGATAGGCTGCTATCCTGGACACCAGCATTGATCCTTGAAATATCTTTCTCCCAAGATTATCAAGGAATCTGCTATCCTTGCCTGGTGGAGTTGAAGAGTGTGTATTCTTTTTGCCTTCTTTTGTGCAGACTCAACTACCACTGATTGGTGAGGTAGTTGAGCTTTCTGGAAACCTGGAATTTGTTGAACCAGGTATGTGGCATCAGATCTTTTATTAATAGGAGGAATGGAGCCAGGATGTTTCCATAGCCTATACATCAGTTCCTGAAGTACCTCATGGACTGGTATACGTAACATTTCCTTTGGTGGATCGATGAATTGTAACACTTCCAGTGTTTTTTGTCTGGTATCCACTTCTGACTGTAGCTGAAATGGGATGGTCTCCGCCATTTCTTTTACAAAGTTGGAGAATGATAAATCCTCTGGAGGGGATTTTTTGTGGCCTTCTGGTGGAGAAGGTTCTGAAAGGATTTCCTCATCGGTGGAGACATCCGTATCTGTAGCCGTCCAGGTATCCGTGGTAGGAACCATAGGTTTGGGCATGGAAGGCATCGATGGAAAAGTTTTAGGCATCAATGAAAATAATGGAGACAATGAAGGGATCGGTTTGGAAATCCCTGAAAGACCTGGTATGAGTTCTGGAATCAGAGTTTCATCGATCTGCTGAGGCTTTTTGGACAGAGAATCGATGAGAGTGTCTAATTTTGCTAAGATGGGAGCAAAAATGGACAAATCCGGAACTGGCATCATGTCTGATGGAATCGATGTTGTCCTCGGAATCGGTGCCGATGGCATCGGCGAGGGAACCGACGATGGCGCCGGTAATGGCAAGGATGGAGCATCCAACAGTATTGGCGTCGATGGGGGGGCTGGTGTCGATGGCGCCTGCCCTGGAGGCTGTACTGGTATCGGCATGGTATCAAGAAGCGCATTCCTGACAGCCTGGCGGATGTACCCGTCCAGTTCTGCCCACATAGCTGGTGAAACCAGAGCAGCTATGGGGGGAGGCGGCGATGGCGATTGCAGTACCTCCTCAGAGCCCTGAGGAGGTACGATTCCCGGCACCGATATCGGTGGGGATCGCCGTGGAATCAAAGGCCTCGGAGAAACCACATCCAGCTGAGGTTTCTTGGATGGAGAAGCCAATTCCTTCGATGGAGTAGCGGGTACCGATTCGATGCCAGAACCGTGTGGTCGTCGATGACGATGCCGGTGCTTTTCCTTGCTTTTTCCACTGCTCAATGTCGATGCTCTTGACGAAGGTGAGGGAGAAGTTAAAGTTAAATCTCCCGCTTCTCCTGGAAGTCGTTTCTTTAAGACAACTTTGCGAATCACTCCAGCCGGAGACGATTGCGCGGATGTCGATGCCGAAGGTAGCAACTGAATTTGAGAAAGTTGCTCCATCTTTTCCATTCGAAGCCGAAGTCCCTTCGATGTCATTTCGGCACATCTTGGGCAGGTCCGAACGTCATGGTCTACCCCGAGACAGAGCACACATTCTAAATGTGGGTCTGTAATAGACATTGTTCTGGTACAATTTGGGCATTTCTTGAAGCCTGAAGCCATTCTTAGTCGGACAGCCGTCGACGACTCTGGCTTAAGAAAAAATGGCACGGAACAGACGGAAAAATTGAAAAAACTTACTGCGATGTTAAACCTGTGGGAGACCACTGCGGAAGGAAGTTTTCCCGAAAATTGTGATAACTTTTAGAATATGGTGAAATCACCACAGGACTCCAGATTAACCGCGAGGCTAACGGCTCCACGGAAAAAAGAAAACTGAAGGGAGACCCCTGTGGCAGAGAATATCATGGCATGCTGGGCATGCTCAGTAGGCACTCTGGGTGCCAGTCAAAAGTTTATGAAACTTTGACAGAAGTTTTTCCATATAGGGCTCCACTACCGATGTCACCCATTTGTGAGGACTAGCATCCTGCTTGTCCTGGGATAAAGAAAGTCACCCTTAGCACTTACGGCCCTGAAAGGTAACTCTTCCCCTTGCCACCCCACCCTAAAAAAAAAAGAATCCACACCCTGGGGAAAGAGACTGCAGGAACAACAGTCTCTTCGGGCAGGGTTCAAGGCCCGAAGAGACAATGAATAAGTTTATTGCCCCACCGGAGAGCAGCCTGCATCCCGAGATGGGGTTATACTTGGAATGTTTTCCTTCTTTTTTTTTTTTTTTATCACATTGATCATAATGGGGTAGATTTTAAAAGCCCTGAGCGCATAAATCCTGCAGGATTTATGCATAGGCGTGCGAGTGCCTATGCAAAATAGGCACTCGCACGCCTCGCACGCACGCCGGCGGCCTATTTGCATAGGCCGCCGGCGTGCGCAAAGCCCCAGGACGCACGTAAGTCCTGGGGCTTCGTAAAAGGGGCGGGAGGGGGCGTGTCCGGGGTGTGTCGGCAGGCCGGGGGGGTGTCCGGGGGCGTGTCTGGGATCAGGGGGCGGTCCGGGGGCATGGCGATGGTTCGGGGGCGGGTCGGGAGGGCGGTCCTGAGTCCCCCGGCACTGCGGCCTTGCCGGGGGATGCCGAGGCGGCGCACGCAAGTTACGCCTGCTTCAAGCAGGTGTAACTTGCACAACAAAGGTAGGGGGGGATTTAGGTAGGGCCGGGGGGTGGGTTAGATAGGGGAAGGGAGGGGAAGGTGGGGGGATGTGGAAAGAAAGTTCCCTCCGAGGCCGCTCCGATTTCAGAGCGGCCTCGGAGGGAACGGAGGCAGGCTACATGGCGTACTTATGTTTGCGCTGGTTGCACGTACTTTTTTAACATCTACCTCAATGGGTATTGTAGTCCAATCATTTATCTTTTCCATAGGATTTACCTTGTGGAGTCCCATAGGGAGCTATACTATCTCCTGTTCTTTTTAATTTGTACATTCCACCGCTGGCTGAGTTTATTAGATTGGAAGAGGTCCAGTTCCAGATATAAGCCAATAATATACAAATTTATTTGGGACTGGACCCTAATGAAGAGGTGGTTGTATGAAAGATGAACACTTGTCTAAGAACAAATTTCATTATGAATGGTAGAGAATAGGTTAAAACAGTGTGCCTGCAAAAAAGGTCTCCTGAAGATTAGAAAGCCTTTCATTCGTGCATGTGGACTGCTTTTAATAGAGATGTGAATCGTGTCCTCGATCGTCTTAACGATCGATTTCGGCTGGGAGGGGGAGGGAATCGTATTGTTGCCGTTTGGGTGTTTGAAGTATTGTGAAAATCGTGAGCCGGCACACTAAAACCCCCTAAAACCCACCCCGACCCTTTAAATTAAATCCCCCACCCTCCCGAACCCCCCCCAAATGCCTTAAATTACCTGGGGGTCCAGCGGCGGGGGTTCCGGACCGCCGCTGAATGACCTCCTGCAGTCGATCTCCTGCCGGCGCCATTTTCCGTACGGAAAACGATTCGCGGCAGGAGATCGTTTTCCGGACCCCCGCTGGACCCCCAGGGACTTTTGGCCAGCTTGGGGGGGCCTCCTGACCCCCACAAGACTTGCCAAAAGTCCAGCGGGGGTCCGGAACGACCTCCTGCAGTCGAATCGTGTTGGTCTATGGCCGCCGCCATTTTGCGCCGCCATTTTGAAAAATGGCGCCGGCTGAAGACAACACAATTCAATTGCAGGAGGCCGTTCCGGACCGCTGCCGTTCCGGACCGCCGCTGGACCCCCCCAGGTAATTTAAGGCATTTGGGGGGGGTTCGGGAGGGTGGGGGATTTAATTTAAAGGGTCGGGAGTGGGTTTTAGGGGGTTTTAGTGTGCCGGTTTTCCTGACCTCCCCCTTCCCCCGATTTACGATTTTTTGACGATAAATCGGGGGAATTGGTATTGTATCGTGGCCCTAAAGATTTTTGACGATTTAAAATATATCGGACGATATTTTAAATAGTCAAAAAACGATTCACATCCCTAGCTTTTAATTCTGAAAGGAATCAAATGAGAGGAGTGCATAAGCTTGTATCTTAGATGTATTAGTGGATAATAATTTAACAATGATTCCTCATTTATTAGTAGTAGCAAGATCATGCTTTTTAAATCTTTATCTATTGAGTTTGCTCCAAGATTTGTGGACATCACAATTTGTTGACCATGTCTCCTCTATTGTGGATTAATGTTGATGGTTTGGCCCCAAAGAAACCACTGGCAACAGTACAACTGGTTCAGAATTCTGCAGCTAGAGTAGTACTGTGCTTACAACCTTGGGATTATATATCTCCAGTACTTAATAATTTACACTGGCTTGCAGTTGTTTTTAGATCTAAATTTAGTTTTTAAGGTTTTGCATGATCTTGCCCCTGTTAATCTGACCAATTTAATTTGTTGCTACTTTCCCGTTATAAAGAAAATTTAACAAATGAAGAAAGTTGCCTATCTCTCTTCAGCTTCTTATGTCAGACCTATTGGAACAAGAAACTTGGCCTGTTTTGCCATAGCCCCAGATTATGGAACAATTTTAAATTAGGGATATAGCTGATTACTGTAAATTTACAAAGCTAGTGAAAAGCATCTCATTTATTCAAGCATTGTGTTGAGTTATATTACTAGTTTTAAATTTTTTTGTTTATGAGGTACTAGATATTTGTGTGTATAAATATATATCTATATATATAGTTTTTTATTTGGATCACATAATTATTTATGCTTTTTTATTACTGTATGTTTTTAATTTTTATTGCTGTACGTTGCTGTGGGCATTATGTTTGATATGGTGACTCATAAGTGTGACAAAGTAACAAAGATTTAAAACTAGAAGGTCAATATTCAAAGGGATTTGACCAGGCAACCCAAACTTTAAATTTCCAGCCCATCTAACAGATACATTTTACTTAGTCAAGTTAGTACCTGAATAAAATTTAGCCATATAAATTAGAAGTGTTCCACGATGGAGTTAACAGAATAAGTTATCCATGTAAATTTTGAGAGGTCCTGATAAGTTTTACCTAAACAGACTATATTCAAAATACAGCCAGTTAAGTAGCCAAAAAAAATAAATCTTTTGGGGCCAGCAATCCCAACCTCCAATCTACTCTGAAAAATCACTAAAACTTCTCTCAGGCATAGATCCACCCTCCTAAGTCTTCTAAGCAAGGAGGATACATTGCATACCATATTGACCCAAGAAGCTCTTGACATCAAATTTGCAAAACATCATATAAGCACCAAGCCTCCTCCTAATCCCTATCCTCCCATTTGCAATCCCTACCTGAAGCAACCCCCCCCCTGCCTTCCAAATCCTTCCAGGAGTATGCTACTTCTCCTGGCGGAATCCAGCATTACTCTGAATGTGGCCAGTGAAGATAAAAGTTATCCAGTTATAGGTACTGTGATTATTTTAATCTTAACCACTTCTTTTTAAAATACAGTCAATTAGGGCTAGATTTTTAAAAAAGACATCCGCGCCCTACTCGGCCTGTTATAAAATCCCAGGCGGTGTGCGCAAGGGAGGTAGAAATAAGCTAATTCACACAGCGACAAAATCGGGACTCCCCCAGTTCCCTCCAATTTAGGAGCAGACTGGGAAGGAACTTTTCTACCCTCCCTTTCCATTCCCCTCTCCTCCCCTCCCCTCCCTCTAAAACCCCTTTTTTTTTTACCTTTTAATTTGCAAGTTACTTCAGGGCCTAACCTGAAGTAACTTGTGCACGCCAGCAGCTGACCAGTGTGTGAGGCTCCGGGATAGTGAGGAATGGCGCTGTTCCGGCCCGCCCTGCTCCCCGTACCGCCCCGCCCCCTTTTCAGGCCCTGGCACATACTCACATCCCAGGGTTTACGTGCATGCCGGGCCCGTTTGAAAATTGGCCCGGTGCGTGTAATGCCCGGGATTTACGCGCGCCGGGGTTTTAAAATCCGGCCGTTAGGTTTTAAAATTATCTAGGTACATGTATCTAAATAACTTTAGCCAAGTATATTCAGTGGGAGATGTTTTCCACTGTATATCCAGTTAACTTTAGCAGATTAACTTCTCCGTTCCCAGCTTAATGAATTTGGATTTCTACAATTTTACCTTTAATAATTACGATGAAAATAAAATGCCCAGGTACCATTAAAAATTTATAACAAAAAGGGGGAAAACTGGAGAATAGTACCTGTTGTATTTATCATACTTTTTGGTGTAGCACCTGTAGCAGCAAATATATTTGGTGTACTGCTTGGCATCAGTCCAGCTCCAGTGGTAGCAGCTCCAACTGTGGTTACTGCTAAACTACCTGGTGGGGGTTTCTTAACAGGTACAACAACACTTCTGCAAAGAGAGAGAGACAAAAATATCATATAAAAAAATTATATATGTGGAACCTAGATCACAATGGATTTTCAACTGTATGTATAATCATGATCTAATTTTTAACTGATAAACTTTAGATGGTTATGCAAAAATAAAAATGTACAGTTGCCAATATGTTCACAAGCATAACATGTTTAAAGAATCTATAGTATTTAAGTTTAGTCTTATAAAATTTAAGACCAACAGGCTTTAACCTGAATTTTCCAATTATACTTAAGCATATAAGTCCACTTAAAAATTTGCAGGTAGCAAAATAGGCAACAAAATAATAATGGGAGATTTCAATTATCTGAGAATTGATGGGGTAAATGTCAAATCAGTACATGCAAGGAAGGTAAAGATCCTAGATGCCATCAATAACTTTTTCACGCAGCAGTTGGTCATGGAACAAAGAGGGGGAACTATATTAGATCTTATTTTCAGAGAAACATAGGACCTAGTGCAAGAGATATAAGTGCTGGAACCACTGGGGTTTATATGGTTGAGTTAAGCCTGATGTCAGTACAAAAAGAAAAATGGCAAAAGCTATTCTTAAAATAAAATTACTAATCCAATAGAGAGACATGGTTTAATGGAGGAGAGAGAGCGTGAGTAAAGTTTTATGTCCTTACAAAACTTCAAAGAGTGTTAAAGTGCAATTTCAAAACTTTTTTCATGAAGAACTCTAAATTCCAAAGATAAAGTTATTAAATCCTCCGACACGGACACTGAGTTTTGCCAATAAATGTGAAGGGTAAATAAAATGCTCTTCAAAATCAGCGACATATAAGCAGACTAAATCGGGGGGCATGGGAGCACTCATGGCTGTGCTTTGTCTGTTGATTGAATCGTATGCTAAAGGAGAAAAAGTTTTCAGTAAGTGCTAAACATGTCAGTTCCATTAAAAAACTAGAAGGGACACAAGGGTCAGGACTACATTATTCTAAATCAATTATATTATAAATAGCGATTCCCTTTGTGGAATGTTTAAATACAGTGAAACTATATCAAGAATAACTAGAAAAGAAGGGGGGAGTTGGTAATGGAAGATCATGCAAAATGCTGATCAAATGACTATTATGCAAGGAGCAGCAATAGATTTTCACTCTTCAATCTCTTTCCCCACATGGGCTAAATGCAGATATAGAATGGCACATTTTTTATAACATTTTGATAACACTTCTATAACATCTTTACATCATCATTATATTTTATAACTTTATTACAATATTATATTGTCTCTCTTCATTTAGTCTCTCTTTAGGATTGTAAAATTCTATTCTAATTGGTTCCTTTTTGGCCACATGACCTTTGACGGCACAGAATAACGTTTTTGGCGCCAACGTTTTGGTTTAAATACTTACCTTTAACTGGATTCTGTAAGAACTCTGCTCACAATCAAACTTTGGTATTGAAAGGTATCCTTTATTTTTGTATATTATATATATATATATATGTAGATATATATATAATCTTGCGGTTTACCCTCTTCGCTGTCCTCATTTGACTAAGATTTGCTTATTTATTTTCCTTCCTGTATTTTGAGCTTGTTGCCTGTACTATCCCTCCCGATGCAGCCTTTGTCGGGGATCTAATAACTTTATCTTTGTACCTTTGGAATCTGGAGTTCTTCATGAATAAAAGTTTTGAAATTATGCTTTAACACTCTTTGAAGTTTTTTGAGGGCATAAAACTTTACTCACGCTCCATCTACTATAACTGATCTGTTTTGAACATATATGCTTTCCCGATTTGCCTGTGGTTAATGAAGGTGAGGCCATATAGTTTTTGCAAATGGGAAACCTTATGAATTTTTGCTTCCATTGCAAGCTTCTTTTCAAATTCTCACTTTGCCTTCCTTATCAATGCTTTTAATCTGACTTGCCAGTACTTATGCTGTTTCCTGTTTTCTTCATTAGGATCCCTTTTCCATTTCTTGAAAGATGTTCATTTAGATATTATAGCCTCTCTCACCTCACATTTCAACAATGCGGGTAGTTTTTTAGCCTTCTTTCCACATTTTCTAATGCATGGAATACATCTGCTCTGGGCTTCCAAAATAGTATTTTTAGACAACATACATGAGCTAAACTCTTAACCTTTGCAGTTGCTCTTTTCAGTTTTTTCCTAACAATTTAAGTCACCTTTTTGAAAGTTAAATGCTGTTGCAGTAGATTTATGTTTTGTGCTCCCTCCAGTTAAGTCAAATTTGATAATGTTGTGATCAATATTTAACGGGCCAAAACGCACCCATTAAAGGTATAACAGTCTCATTACCGTCGAGTGCCGTTCTTCAGCCCGCACGTCCATGAGCGATATAACCTTTGCTACCCGAAGTATCCCTGACAGGGAATAATCGGTTCTCTCAGCAATAACGCCTAATCACAGTGCATAACACATTCGGTTACAGTCTCTTTGAAGAAATTTTCCATCTTACAGCAGCTGTCATGCGACGTAACAAGTTCATAGTAAACTGAGCCACGTTATAGAGCAGTTTTTTGCAGCCGGATACCCAGGCAGTGTCAAGACCGGGAAAAAGGAGTGGTGGGTCTCCGAAACATCTAGATGTCAGCTTCATAATTTCCGCCAGAGTTGATCATACTCAGTTGAGTCCATTGGACCACATAAGATAAGTGGCATTGACAAATGCAAAATTACTTGTCACACGTGACATATGAAAAATCATTTTTCTCCACATTAATGAGTGCAAGCAGACAAGTTAAAATCAACAGATATATGAGTGTAAAGATCACCATCAGTAAACGATCAAGGTACCTAATGATTTTTAAAGCCTTAAAGTTATTAGGCTCACAGACACGATAGTTACAAAAAGTTTGTTTCAGCTACATATGAAGGTACATACTTGATCATCATCAGGGTTCTCCTACATAGAAAGTCGTATTTCTTAGTCTCTGGGGTTCTGCATGTGGAATGGGGAGCATTTCTGAAAATGCTACCCTGGAGGTTCTGTATGTCAGCTTTCTATCTAAAACCCTAAATTTGGCTTCCAGAACCTCCCTCCCACATTTTCCTATGTCGTTGGTGCCCACATGTACCATGACAGCCAGCTCACCAGCACTGTCTAAAATCCTATCTAGGTGACATGTGAGGTCTGCCACCTTCGCACCAGATAGGCATATTACCAGGCGATCATCACGCCCAGCAGCCACCCAGCTGTCTACATTCCTAATAATTGAATTACCAACTATGACAGCTGACCTAACCCTTCCTTCCTTGGCAGTAGCCCTGGGAGACACATCCTCAGTGCAAGAGGACAATGCACCACCAGGAGAGCAGGTCCTTGCTACAGGATCATTTCCTGCTGCACCAGGTTGATGCTCTCCGATCATAAGACCTTCCTCCTCCAAGGCAGCACCAGGGCTGCCAGACTGGAGTTGGGACTTGGCTATTATGTCCCTTAAGGTCTCATCTGTATACCTGTCTGTCTGCCTCAGCTCCTCCAGATCTGCCACTCTAGCCTCCAGAGAATGGACTCATTCTCTGAGAGACAGGAGCTTTTTGCATCAGACACTCACATACAATTTCTCAATGGTGGGTAAAAAAATCATACATGTGACACTGGATGCAAAAGACAGGGAGACCCCCCTCTTGCACTGGACTGCTGCCTTTATCTTAAATTTGATCAGTTTTCTGTTAAGTTTTAGGTTTCTATAGGTGTAGGATTGCATACAATTAGGGTCCTTTAAATGTATTAGTGTATTCACTATGGGGCGGATTTTCAGAGCCCTGCTCGCCTAAATCCGCCCAAAACCAGGCGGATTTAGGCGAGCAGGGCCCTGCGCGCCGGGAAGCCTATTTTACATAGGCCTACCGGCGCGCGCAGAGCCCCGGGACTCGCGTAAGTCCCGGGGTTCTCTGAGGGGGGCGTGTCGGGGGCGGGCCCGGTCGTCGCGGCGTTTCGGGGGCGTGTCGGCAGCGTTTTGGGGGCGGGTACGGGGGCATGGCTACGGCCCGGGGCGGTCCGGGGGCGTGGCCGCGCCCTCCGTACCCGCCCCCAGGTCGCGGCCCGGCGCGCAGGAGGCCCGCTGGCGCGCGGGGATTTACGTCTCCCTCCGGGAGGCGTAAATCCCCCAACAAAGGTAAGGGGGGGTGTAGACAGGGCCGGGCGGGTGGGTTAGGTAGAGGAAGGGAGGGGAAGGTGAGGGGAGGGCGTTAGAGGATTCCCTCCAAGGCCGCTACGATTTCGGAGCGGCCTTGGAGGGAACGGGGGTAGGCTGCGCGGCTCGGCGCGCGCCGGCTATACAAAATCCATAGCCTTGCGCGCGCCGATCCAGGTTTTTAGCAGATACGCGCGGCTCCGCGCGTATCTACTAAAATCCAGCGTACTTTTGTTTGCGCCTGGAGCGCAAACAAAAGTAGGCTATTCGCGCTCCTTTTAAAATCCGCCCCTATATATCTGGTAGTGATCTACAAGGTAATGATCAACTCTTGGTAAGGTATGGGGAATTTCTGAGTTTAAGTTAAAAGGCTGATTTCTAAAAAAAAAAAAATGTTTAAGTGTGAAAGTGATACCTGCCTATAAATTAAAGGATGAGCTAGGGGTGGAAGAGGTGGGAAATACAAACACAAGCTTCTGTTTGTTGCCTGCCTTTCTGACTACCTATTAAAAAAAAACACAATCACACTAAATAATAGGGGTGTGCATTCGGATTGACCGCATTAGTAAAACGCAACTCATATTTTTTTTTTACTTAAAAAATTGATTCGACATAAACGATCGGATTTCCCACATATCGAACATAGATATGTTCGATATGTGGGAAATCGCGATTGTTGAGCCAAAATAAAAATATAAACCCCCTCACCCTCCTTAATCCCCCCCCCCCCGACTTACCACAACTCCCTGGTGATGGAGCGAGGAGTGAGGACGCCATTTCTGCAATCCTTGGCGAGAAGCATGTGACGTCGGCGGCACGTCGAGTGACGCCGGCGTCACGTGATTCCCGGCTCGTTCGCGCCGGACGGCTCGTTCGGCCCAAAAAGAACTTTTGGCCAGCTTGGGGGGGCCTCCTGACCCCCCCAAGCTTTTGGCCAGCTTGGGGGGGTCAGGAGGCCCCCCAAGCTGGCCAAAAGTTCTTTTTGGGCCGAACGAGCCGTCCGGCGCGAACGAGCCGGGAATCACGTGACGCCGCGTCACTCGACGTGCCACCGACGTCACATGCTTCTCGCCAAGGATTGCAGAAATGACGTCCTCACTCCTCGCTCGATCACCAGGGAGTTGTGGTAAGTCTGGGGGGGGGGATTAAGGAGGGTGAGGGGGTTTAATTTTTTTTTTTGCACATATGTACATATACCCAACTCATTGGATTTTTTTTATGTCCATATTGGCCGCAAGTGGGACCCCCTTTCGGACATAAAAAATATGAACATAAAATTTTGCTCTGCACATCCCTACTAAATAATATACCCCAATAGTTTACTTCTCCCCAATACTTTTAAGTTTTAAAAATTTCTCCAAGTAGTACTTACTGATTCTTTCCAGCCACCAGCAAGGTAATCCTTTCCTCTCAGTGCTCCCACTGGAGTCAAGTACTAATACTGCTAGCATTTGCTGACCACTGTCAGGCTTAAGATTTGCCATAAGAGAAGGGGAAGGTTAAGTGTGCAAGGCCGGCTGTAGATAGCAATGAATCCTCTCTTCTCACCTATTACAGAATCTTCCAATACTATACAAACCACTCTGAACCTCAGCCTGCCATCCCTTCACACCAGATGTTATCCATCTTCTGCCTGGAGGCTAAAGGATAATCTTGCAGCTGACCATGGAGTGGGGCTATTTTAGATAAGTTGTTTGAAGGGAGGGATCATATGCCAGCGCAGTTTGATGTTTATATTAGATGTGCAGGGTGAGAGAAAGGACATTAAAGAATGACCGACTACTTGACAGGACCTAGGAGTTTGATTGGGAACCAACAGGGGGAACATGAGAGAAGAGTTGGAGGAGATAGAGAAGGTGATAGCTAGGGGATAGGGGCTGAGAGTAAGGAAGGAATAGCGGAGAGATGAGATGAAGGGGATGATAGAGAAAACAGTGAGGTAATAAGGTAGCCTTGGGGTAGAATGCATCAGATGTGGAAACTGAAAAGGGCTGAAGTAGGGAGAGAGAAAGTAAGCTGGGGAAGAGAGAGCTGCTGAGGGATGTAACAGGGAATATAAAGCTGGAGTGACTGCTTGAGACAGCAGCTATGCTGAAGGGGAGGAGGTGATTTGACTAGAGACTGTAAAAGATGAGAGGATCAACTGATTAGTGGTTAAGGTGATAGTGTAGTGATTGTAGGGGAGGGATATCACCTGAGCTAAGGTATTAAGTTTATCCTCTGGGCTCATATGATATATAAAAAAGCAAACATGGGGAGACTTTGGCTTTATGTTTGCAAAGACCCATCTTACCTCTTCAATAGGCCAAACAAATTAGTACAGCCTTGCCACAAGAACTGGTATAGTCCACAGAGTGAAACATTGGGTCAGCTTCCCCATTAGTCATAGCACAGGGAGACCAGAAGCACAGAGAAAATGGCTCTTCCACTACTGCACATCCTGTTATAGAGAAGAGATGTCATATAGAAGTGCAGGTAGTATCTCCATTCATCTGAAGCTGGCTATTGCTGCTGCTAGTTTAACTAAATGTCTTCAAGATCTCACAACCTCCAGAAGTGAAGGGAAAGAAATGCATTCTCTCTTACCCCACAGAGATAGTGTTCTACCTGAATTACTATAGATTTGACGTACAGCTACAATCCTAAACTTTTCCCTGCTCACATAGGCTAGGGTCCCTTATTGGACACAGATAACCAGCACAAGGCTCCCTGCTTCCATCTGGTAATCCCTTCAACAAAATACACACATTTACAACTGAGAAAGAAATAGCAACCTTTCACTGGTGATATGTCTGCAAAAAGACTGGTTTTCTTGTATGTTCCGATACATGTAGGATGATGACCTTTTTAAGGGTTCTCACACAATTTCTCCCAGTTGTGAGTTCTGATATTTTTTTTTCAGTGACCTTACCCCCTCATCCAGCTCCACCTCCTATAATCAATTAGTAACCTCACACAACTAATTTTGCTGTCAGTCATCAAAGCTAGCCTATCACCTGGAGCTGGGAAAGAAGTGTAATTTCCCTCAGATGCTGCCCTTCCCTATATCAAGTATATCACAAAGAGTTTATAGGGTAGATGGAGCTACTGATACCCATTAGAAACTATTTTCCTTATATATTAGACACAGAAATATATTGTTGCTGATTTCAGGTTATGTTCCTTACATAGGAATAACTAGTTTCTATAGAAAAAAAAATGCTAGGCTAGAAATATATTAAAGACAAGCCTCTAATGATTAGTTTATTATGCATACATGCCTGGCTTTTCAAACCTTAAAGTAGCATCAGCTGGTGGGATGGGGCATGCGCCATGTCATGAGGGACAGACAGAGCTAGTCCAGGTCATGCCCACATAGAAAGCCATACAGATAAACAGCAGACAGGCTCTTAAAGTCCAAGATGAGATGGTTTCTGCTACTAACCCACTTATACACCAATTCTGTACAGTTCCAGGTAGAAAAAATGTGTATAACACTACAATACAGTGGCTGTATACATGAAAATTATTATAAACTACATGAGTAATAAACATGCATACATTTCCTATTATAAAAATATATATATGTGTAATATTTATTCACATAAATCCCACTCCTTTATATGTGCAAATACATGTCATTTACATGTGTATGCGAGTATAAGGGGCTTGCTCACAGTGCATATCTTCCTATTTGCACCATGTCCAGAAGAAGTAGAATGCTAATGAGGAAGTCTAACTTCATAACTAGGGAGGTGGATTTTCTGATCTGTGAGGTCATGAAGGTCCAGAATGTCCTGTGTGGCCCCGAGTCCAGGCCTATACAAGAAGGATAGGACGTGGAAGTAGATCCACCCACAGACTCAATACAACTACCATAATGTGAAAGACCTAAGCCACAAGGGGCCAACCAGGCTCAGATTCAAGCATAAGCAACTACCTCTGGCATAAAGTTTTTATAGGCACCAGAGCATCACCACCACTGCCTAAGCCTAAATCCAAATCTTCTGCTGCGCTGCCATTTTCTTCTCAGGAGCACAGGCTCCAGTTAATGCAAGGATGACAAATCAGTGCAGGATCTCAGCAGCTCTCTCACTCTGATGGACCCTGTGACAGTCCACACCCTCACTCATTTTTTCCTGGTAACACGAAAGCCATGCAGAGGGGATGGGGCACCAAAGGGTCCATCAGCATGAAAAGTCTACTGATGTTTGTTCATCTGTTGCTGCTGCAGCCCAACCTTCATGGTGAGGAGGGGAAGGAGTGATGCCCTGCGAAAAGAATTTGAACAGGATGGACTGTACCCTCTACTACCTCACCCCTGCAGGAGCAAGGGAGGATAACTCGCCCTTCGCCATGCCTATGGTGCATGCACCCTTAAGCTGGCCCAATATCTCATCAAGCAGAAGCAGGCCCAGATGAAGACTGAGGATCCTGACTGCCAGATCACCTTCCCCTCAGCAGAACAGATGATGCTCTGCACCATTTTGGATGTGGCTGTGATAGGTATGTGACATTTGGACACCTTGCAACATGAAGGCTATCTAGGTAAGCTTTTTCTATAGGAAAGTCACATTAAGTGCTTTTAGGTATCCATTGACTAACTATGTATAGTACCATACATTTTCTATGTGGTCTCCGTCCATTGAAGGTCTAGGGCACATGGCCCCACAGGGAGGGCCATTGGACAACACAAGGCCTCAAGACATCCCAGGGTTCCTGCATAGAGGGGAAAACCTGAGTAATATATCAGCCGTTATGCTGTTATAATCAGAGACTTTTCCAGCTCAGAAGGCAATCTCTTCATAAAATTCCTCTG
Organism: Rhinatrema bivittatum; assembly: GCF_901001135.1. Taxonomy (NCBI): domain Eukaryota; kingdom Metazoa; phylum Chordata; class Amphibia; order Gymnophiona; family Rhinatrematidae; genus Rhinatrema; species Rhinatrema bivittatum. Next base: position 105,375,450 of record NC_042619.1, on the reverse strand, counting down.
TATACTTGTAAAATGGTAGAACATGTAATGATTTATTCAGTGATGTCTGGGAAATTAATTTCTGATCAGGAATCATTTTCTGTATACTGTTGCCACACTCTCTGTATGCATGCAGAAACTACTAGAATCCATGTTCTTGTCACTTCCAGACCACTGTTCAGGTCATTTAGACAAGTACCATTTTCGCCAGTAAATGAGTTAGCTTAAATCTTGTACTCCTACATAATGTTCAATCTCCTTACAGTGCAGGACAACTTTTAGAAGACTCTGACTCTGTTTCTTGTGATCATTCCAAGGCAGGATGCCCTACTTGCAGCATCTCCTTATACACTAGACCTCAGTTTGTGGGAACCTCTTTCTTAGGTCTTCCCATAAATTATTTCCCGGATATCTTCTCCTAAACTTTCCCATGAGTCTTCTCTGTGAAGATACAGTCCCTATGTTGGCCCTTAATGAAGATAACACACCAAATGGGGGACTGTTGCACCAACATTGCATAATAACACTAAGCTGTCATCTGTCAGGCTAGGTCTAGTGATACCTCTGTCATAGTGACCAGCAAAAGCCACAAACAGGATGTAGGTAAGAGTATGGGACTTAGAGAACCATAAAATATCCCCCGCCCCCATAGTGATAAGTTAATGGTTAAAGAAATGAAATTGTCTAGAGTTTTTGAAGAGACTAAACCGCATAGTATGTATATTTACAGTATGTACATTTTTCCTATTTTCAGCCAAACAGCCACATGATGACCCTGATACCCCAGAACCCAGTGTGGCCTCCAAAAGGCAAGTGGCACTTTCAGGTGCTTCCTGCTAGCCCAGAAGGGGATATAGATGAAGAGGATGGAGCAGCAGGGCAGTAACCAGTGACAAAGGGTGCACACCTGAAGGAGGAGAAAGAGACAAGAGACCTAGGATACCCTGAATCTGTCAGGTTGTGGCATATTGCTGAGCCTGAAGAGGTAAGCTCCACTGAGGAGGACCTCAGCTCTCACAGGGATAAAGATGTGCAGGCCACTCCAGCAGAGAGGCATGTAGGACTTGAATGCTCACATTGTAGAGGAGATTGGTGGCCTCAGGCATGATCTGCAGGGCCTGAAGGATGTGGTCAAAGAGATACAGGGTATGTGGCAGGAGATGCAGGATGTGTGGCAGGAGCTAAGGAAATTCATGTTCATATGGAGGCCCAGACAGCAGTGTAGAGGGAGATGCTGCCCGCCACAACAGCTGCAGCCAGCCAGTTCTGTGACGTCACCCATATGTGAGGACTACATCCTGCTGTCCTGGGATAATGAGATGTATGGGATTATAAAAAAATGACTTTCCTGTGTTGTTGGGGGTTCAGCAGAAAGGAATGGAAAATGGGAAAGCAGAGATATAGAACGTTTAAATTATATGGTATGTAGAGGCAATTTATACTGTGTTGAGTACTGTGCTAGAATTTGAATAAAAAGAATGTATCATGCTTCTTGGTGTGTGCTATTATTAAAAAACATTTTTTCACCTGTATTGAAAAAACTGAAATAAGAAGTGCACATTGACTAATCCCACACAATACATAAAAAGGCCCTAAATACATTAAATAACTGAAGGGAATTTAAGTATTATAAAATGTTTTAAGACTTTCATCAAAAATTGCTCAGATGTTCTATCATTTTTTCAAATTTAACTTGCAAGTACATTAGATCCAAAACATTAGGGTTGCCAACTGTCTGGTTTTGGACTGGACAGCCAAGTTTTCAGATGTGCTATACAGTGTCCAGTCAGAAGTAATGACTGGGCACTGAAAATCCAGATTTTGCAGGAGGCTCCTCCTCCTGCCCACTTGCCTCCTTTCCTGTGATGTGTTCAGATGAGATGGGCAAAGGAGGCAGGCCATAACACAGCCCTCAGTTCCCAGTGGATCCACAGATCTCTGCAACAATGGTCCTCTGGGTCCCTCCCCCTCCCTCACTGACAGGCCGATTCAGAAAAACGTGCGGGAGAGCGGGTGAGCGCCCACTCTCCTGGGTATGCGATTCAGGAGGGTGGCCTATGCAAATTACGGCCCGTAGTAAAAGGAGGTGCTAGGGCCACCAGCGCGTCCCTAGCGACTCCTTTTTGACAGGAGCAGCGGCTGTCAGCAGGTTTGACAGCCGGTGCTCAATTTTGCCGGCGTCGGTTCTCAAACCCGCCGACAGTCATGGGTTTGGAAAACGGAGGCCGGCATAATTGAGCGTCTGTCTTCCGACCCGGGGCCGATTTTTAATTTTTAACTTTTTTTTTTTTTTTTTTTTTTTACTTTTGGGGCCTCAGACTTAATATCGCCATGATATTAAGTCGGAGGGTGCACAGAAAAGCAGTTTTTACTGCTTTTCTGTGCACTTCCCCGGTGCCAGCAGAAATTAATGCCAGCCTTTGGGCAGGTGTTAATTTCTGAAAGTAAAATGTGCGGCTTGGCTGCACATTTTACTTTCTGTATCGCACGGGAATAACTAATAGTGCCATCAACATGCATTTGCATGTTGCGGGCGCTATTAGTTTTGTTTTTTTTTTGGGGGGGGGAGGTTGGACGCGCATTTTTAACGTGCTATTACCCCTTACTGAATAGGGGGTAAAGCTAGCGTGTCAAAAAACGCGCGTCCAAATGTGGGTTAGCAGTGCGCTCCACTGGAGCGCACTGCTAACCCGCAGTTCAGTACAGTGCGCTCCACCGGAGCGCACTGTACTGTATTGGCCTGTGAGTGCTGGGCCAAGACCAGAGAGAGAGGCTGCACTGAACCAGCCAAGGAATACAGGAAGAGACGAGAGGAAGGTGGAGAAAAAGTCAGTCAGAGTCACAGGGTGAGGAAAGGGGAGAGACAGAAGGGGACACAGAGAAATGGGGAGGGAAAGGAAGATGGACACAAGGGAGAAAAGAAATCCAAGAGTACTATGGAAGGAGGGAAGATCACAGGGAAGGGGAGAGGCAAACAGGAGCATGAGGGAAGGAGGGAGACAGATGGGGGAAGAGTAGAAAAAGACAGAAGAGGCACAAAGGAGACAGGGGGACACAGGAGGAAAGGAGTCAGAGAAAGAGGAAGGCACTTGGGAGGAAAGGGAAGGAGAGGGGAAAGAAAGACAAGAGCATGGGGAAGGAAAGGACTAGAGATAAGAGGGAAGCAAAAGAGGAATGCACAGATGAGGGGGGAGGGCATATTGAGAGACAGGTGGCACAAGGGAGACAGAGATGAAAGGCTGGGATAATTTTAAGGAAAGCGAGAGTGAACCACCTGTGTCTTTGAAAGGAGGCTGTGTGTTTGGGAGTGTGCATGTGTGTATGAGAGAGGAGACTGTGTGTCTAAGGGGAAGTATGGAGGTAGGTGGGTATTAGAAAGGCTTTAGCTGTGATAAAGAGCAAAACTGCATGAAAGAGGCTGATGTGTTTATGAGGATAGTTGAAATAACATTTTTTAAAACAAATTATATTCAGGGGGGTGCTTGAAAGCCAAGTAATGAGTGGATAGACAACTGACAGTAGTCTGTAATCTCCCTCCCCCCCTCCACCTCTTTTCCCAAAGCTTGAAGTTTAGTGGGATGTCCAGTTATGGTCAATGGAAAAGTTGACCACACTGCAAAACATGTAGATCTATTTTGTTAGAGAAGCTACTAGCAAATCTGATATTTGTAATGGCACTGCATGAAATATCATTAATGCAGAAAGTGCATTTTTACAGCTTTGCTCATAAAAAGAAGAAAAAGAAAAAAATTCTCAACCCAGTTTTAGACCAGTTTCATTCATAAGGTATCCTCAGCTTTCTGAATCAGTGCAGCAACAAGAACAGCAATTACTACCCTAAAAAAAATTGCTGGCCAGACTGGATGGACTAATTAGGTCTTTTGCTGCTGAAATGTACTATATCACGGCATTAAGTAAGACTTTTCAATAGATAGAGTGAGATTCAGTTTAAAAATGCTTTTGTGGTCACTTAAACACAGACATACACTATGCAAGTAATCTTACCTAAAACAAGTTTTAGCAAACGCTGTCTCTTTATAAATATACATATATATATATATATATACATATACAGTATATATAGACAGACATACTTTACTAAAGAATAATTAGTAGTGATGATTTATGATAATGGAAAACATGAAATGTTTTCACTCTTATTTGAACAGTATATATTATCTATTAAAATGCTGTCCACAACACTGATATGTAAAACATTTACTAAAGTAAATTCATAATTTAGATAATTTTAAAATGATAAAAACAAAATGGTAATGTTAACAGATTATACAAATCTGAGTTTATATGTTGCTTGCAATAAGAATGTGAGATTATGAACTATATCTTTCAAAACACCATAACTGGACAATGATTTGTGTGTGTTAGTCCAAAGCTAAGAAAATGAAACAGCAGGTTAGGCCCTGTATTCCATAAAACAGAATGTCCAAGACTGATGTATTCAAACCTAGACTATAAAGCATGTCACTAGATTTGTAAAAATTGTGCACCTTATATTAAAAGACATTTCATAATTTAGGATTTAGGCTTTAATACCCCAGGAATCTGTTTATAAAGCTTGAGAAATAATTACAAAAACTTAAGGACAGATGAGGCAGAAGGCAGCAATATATTGAAAATTAATTGAAAAACACAGTTATCCAGAAGTACTTGTGAGGATGAGGTCTCCAAAAGGCTGCTCAGAGCTTCAGACTTTGAAGTGAAATTTTTGATGTTGTCACTCTCAATCTATTGAATAGCTGATAGACAATCAAACCCGTCTGGCTGCCTGGCAGCTCATTTTGCTGGCAGGTGGCAAACAATTAGACACACCAATTTGTGCCTCCTGATGACATTAAAGCATGAAACTAAGTTGTATACAGGGCCTAGTGATCTGTGTGAAAGCATTTCAAAAATAATACTCTTTGCCCTGGCAACTCATTTCAGACTGCCACCTCCCATTATGGCTTTGAACAGTGAAGACGACAGGCTTGAGTTACGTGTGGAGCAAGGCTGCTTCTGTTCAATCCGTCATCAGTGCCCCTGGAGACCTCAATCCCCTCCTTTCATCTATATCACCTCATCATTTACATTCAATAGTACTCTAGCTGCTGCATATATTAACTACACAGGAGTCTTTTCATTCTAATTTGTTAGAACATGCTTTGTCTTTATACATTTTATCTTTGGCTTTACATATTATAAAAATGAAAAATGTGCTTCACTTATTCCATAGTACATTCCATTTATAACAACCTATATTCTTAACAAAAGAATTGGTTTTGTTATTTTAAGGCAACCATTAACACGAGCTCAAATAAGTTTTAAAGTCACAATAGCCTATAGAAAAAATGCTGCAAAAGGATAGTTCACACTAAAATAAAAGTGTCTATTATAAGAATAGGTGTTCTCAATGCAAGAAGAAATAATTTATCATAATGAAATATACAGTATAAGCCTAAAAATAAAGTAGCATATGAAAACTGACTGGGCTTTTAAATTTCAAACCAAAGTATTCCTATTGTACATATTTCTGTAAAAACTTTCCAAAAATTCACATAGACTCTCTAAACAAATGATATATTCTGAGTATTTTTTTAAATCTATAGTAAGCAAAAGAAAACTCTTGGCAAATATATGTGAAAATTGTTCATATATAGAGGCACTAAAAATGTAATAATTGCAAACTATGTATTTAAAAAAATAAGAAAATGTTGCAACCTCAAATGAAAAGCAAGAAAAGATAATAGTTAACTGTGTCACAGAATTCTATTTACAGCAGGTCTTATCCTGCATTGCGAAAATAAAAAAACAAAACAAATAATAAAATGGCTCTATTCTGAATGTAAGAAACTTATGTAAACCACTTTGTAGCCTTGAGGGAGATGCAGTCTAAAAATCTGAAAATAAATAAATCAGTTTGTAACCCCTGTTGGGCTCCACTACAGTTTTGAATAGGGAATGTTCCAGTATGAGGAGGTTATCATGCAGCAATATTAACCAGGAGTGACAGTGTGGACCATTTCCTAAAGGGTGGGTCAGTATTGGTACATTTTCCAAATGGATAAAGGTGAATAGTGGAGTGCCACAGGGATCTGTTCTGGGACCACTGCTTTTTAATAAATTTATAAACGATCTGGAAATGGGAACAATGTGGGGTAGATTTTATAAATGTACGCTCGCACGTACTTTAGTTCGCGCATATCTTATAAAATCCGGGGTCGGCGCGCGCAAAGGGGTGCACATTTGTGCACCTTGCACACGCCAAGCCCTGCGTGCGCTGTCCGTTCCCTCCGAGGCCGCTCCAAAATCGGAACGGCCTCAGAGGGAACTTTCCTTCGGCTACCCCTCCCTTCCCCTACCTAACCCACCCCCCCAGCCCTATCTACACACCCCCTACCTTTATCATGAAAGTTACGCCTGCTCCAAGCAGGCGTAACTCGCGCGCGCCGATCGGCCGCCGCCACGCGATTCACCGACCCAGGAGCGATTTCAGAGCCCTCGCCACGCCCCCGGGCCGACACCACGCCCCGAACATTGTGCCGCCCCCCTAGCAAAGCCCCGGGACTTATGCGCGCCGTCGAGCCTATGCAAAATAGGCTTGGCGCATGCAGGGGGGTTTTGAAAGGGTTACGTGCATAACTTATGCATGTAACCCTTTTAAAATCTACCTGTAAGTGAGGTGATCAAAGTTGTCGAAGACACAAAGTTATTCATAGTTTTTAAATCACAAGAGGATTGTAAGAAATTGCAGGAGGACTTTGCAAAACTGGGAGACTGGGCATGCAAATGAAATCTATTGTGGACAAGTGCAAAGTGATGCACTTAGGGAAGAGAAACCCAAATTATAGCAACATAATGCAAGGTTCCATATTAGGAATCAACACTCAGGAAAAGGATCTAGGACTGCTTATTTTGTCCAGCATGATCCTCTTAGAGCCCTACAGGTGTATCCTGTCCTCAAATACTTCAAGTGGATTAGGGCTCAGCAGGGCTGGACAATGTGGTCCCCTTCGAAAGGGAGGGAACTCACACTACCGTATACAAATGCTACTTTCAAATACTTGTGAAATTAAGCTCTATTTCATTATCTTTGAAGATCATTTAACATGTAATAAGATTTTCATACAGTTTTAACTTACTATGGGGTCGATGCAATTATGTACGCTGGAAGCGGGCACTGAAATTTTTAACGCACACATGGATTCGCAAGGGGGGCGCCATGCAATATGGGAATTAGGGGGTCACGTTAGGAAGGAGGCGCTAGGGTCGCTTGCATGACCTTTAGCGCCTCCTTCCTAACACGACCCGCCACGGCTGCTGGATATGAAGACCGACGCTGGTAAACTCAGCCTCGGTTTTCATAACCCGCCTGTCTGCCAGTATTGAAAACGGCCGCCGGGTTTATCGGCAGCCATTTTCATTACTGGCAGATGGCCGGTTATGAAAACCGAGGCCGAGGCCGAGTTTACTGGCATCAGTCTTCATAACTCTGTGGTCTCCCGAGTTATTTTATTACTTTAAAAAAGAAGTACAGAAAAGCAGTTTTTCCAGCTTTTCTGTATTTCTTTTCAATGCGTTCAGCTATTAACGCCTGCTCCAGGCAGGCGTTTATATCTGAGACGCACATTTATCTTTTTGCATTCGGAGTGAATGAGTAATAGGCTCATTCACATGCATTTGCATGTGATGAGCGCTATCTCATTCACTCTGCGGACATGCGTTAAATAGGCGCTAATCCCCCTATTGCATTAGGGGGTGGATTAGCACCTATTTATCCTGCGTCCGACTGCAGGTTATACAGTGCGCTCGGCTGACCACACTGTATTGCATCGGCCCCTTAAATGTTACAAACTGTCATTGCATTATATGCAAATAAAACTATTTGCCAATATACAGAGCTCTGGTACTATACAACAATTTAACAACTTTATAGGTCTATGACATTATGAACTACCATGTAAAAAAAATTCTATAAAGATATAATAAAAAATTGTTCTCATTTGTTTCAAATGGTATAGGTACTAGCCTCAATTTTGAGGCAGCATATAAATAGTTCTAGGTCAAGGTTAATCTGCCTCAAACCAACTGCCATTAGAAGCACTGAGATCCATATTCAATAGGCCAGCAAGCACAAATTCATCTGGGTAAAGTTACCTAGATAGCTTAGGAGAATATTCAGCAGGACAAGTCTTCTGGCTGAATACCCCTGGAAAAAGTTATCCAGATAACTTTACTAGTATAACTTAAAACTAACCACTATATTCAACATACACCAAAGTCAATAAAAAAAAAATAATAATAATTGCAGACAAGCAACCCTGATCTCCTAACATCCCTAAAATAATTTAAAAAAATGTCAGAGTGTAGCAAATGATCCTCTTTCTCCCCCCCCTCCCCCAAATCTAACTACCAGTGGAGGAGTAGCCTAGTGGTTTCAGCAGCAAGCTACGACCCAGGGAAACCAGGATAAAAATCCCACTTTTGCTCCTTGTGACCTTGGGCAAATCACTTCACCCTCCTTTACCTAAAGTACAAAATTAGATTGTAAGCCCTGTGGGGACAGGGAAATAACTGAAGAACCTGAATGTAAACCACTTTAATGTAGGCTTTGAAGTGCAAAAAGTAGAATATAAAATAAAAATAAATAAATACCAAAACACAGATAAAGTCTCAGTATATAACTGCCCAAGACCCCACACCCCTTTAGATATTTAAATGAAAGGCCTAGCTCCAGGCACCTCTCTCTTCCCCACCCCCTATCCTCCCAATCCACCAGGAACCTCTTATCAGAAGAAAATGCTGGTTACATTTGCTACCAGTAGTACTTTCAGAGCAACATTGGATGGTGCCAGAGCATGGTAAGATTCTACTACCTTCCATCTTGGCCTTGAAGATTTTGAAAGTTTCTGAGTGGGTTAGGAAGGTAGTGGTAGAGGGCAGAGCCCAGAGCCAGGTCTTTCATTTAAATATCTGATGTGGGAGCCCTTGTGAGGCTATGGCCTGCAAATTTGTTAAATTTTTAGTGGATTTGGGAGTCATTCGGGTGCTCTGCCCAAACTTTTTTTTATTAATTTGAAGGCTGAGGATTGGGCCTGCTTGCCTGCAAGGTTTAGTTACTGGGTGAGCATACCCAGATAAATTTAGACCTGCTCTCCATCACAAGTAAACGTACCTAGTTACATTTAGCTGGGTAGCATAGAATATTAGCTGGACAAATATTTTTCAATATCAACCTCAAGGAAAGAAGTACTTTCAGTCGCTAAGCAATCAATTTACCCAAATATGAGATTTAAAAACAAAGGTTTTGTATGTGATTATTTTTATTTGCAATTGTTACAAAAAAAAATAGTAGCTCTCAGGCCCAGATCTTGGAAGCAAGGTTATACTCATCATCAAGCCTTGCTATGGTCATATTACACAGGCATAAAAACAACCTGCAATCAGGAGAACAGAGCTGAGTTGGCCACCCAGAGCCTCTCTTCTCCCTCCCCCAGATCCCACCAGTCCTCCCTTTCTCCCATCACTCTCCCCTTTGATGGCAAAAGGAGAATGAATATTCTCCTGACACTTGCTATTGTCAGTTGTTGATTCTGCTGAGTTGTTCCTAATTCCATATTATATATAGCCTTGATTTTTTTTTTTTTTTTTTAACAGCACAACCCACTCCAGCTTAGGGAATATATACATTAGAGATGATACATATGAAGCAAAACTATAGCACACTATATTAGAGTGACTAATATCATTCTAATAAAACACATCACAATTCACTGTGTTATATTCTACCATATGTGCTGATAACATCATACTTAAATTCTGCCCTTATGTGAAGGGGGGCCGAAAATCAAATGTCACTTAATCTCTACTTGTGGGTTATGGTGATGAGTCATTGCGGTTGAGGATTTTTAAGGTGTTTTTATGTATTCCTTTAAGTGATGGTGTGAGATAGAACTACAATGGGAAGCTTCTCTGGGGTAAATATTAGAATACTAAAATGGGAACTTATGATTTTCTTCTGGGGATTTGACTTGTAGAGTGATTAGGGAGCGATAAGCTCAATACCTCTTTGAAGGGCAGCTGGTCTACACAAGGCCAAGTTATGGGAAACAGTTAACTATAACTAGGCTCCTGAGACAAACTAGGAAAAATAAGGACCGTAATAACCTTGTGGACATTTTTAACAAGGATGTAAACTATTCAGTTGGGGGTAGATTTTATAAATCTGCGCCCGCGCGCACTTTTGTTCGCGCACCAGGTGCAAACAAGAGTACGCGGGATTTTAATGGATATGTGTGTAGTCACGCGTATCCATTAAAATCCGGGGTCGGCTCACGCAAGGCTGCCCAAAATCGGCAGCCTGCGTGCGCTGAGCCGCGCAGCCTGCCTCCGTTCCCTCTGAGGCCGCTCCAAAATCGGAGCGGCCTCGGAGGGAACTTTCCTTCCACCCCCCTGCACCTGCCCCTCCCTTCCCCTACCTAACCCATCCCCCCAGCCCTATCTAAACCCCCCCTACCTTTGTTGCACAAGTTACGCCGGCTTGAGGCAGGCGTAACTTGCGTGCGCCGGGCCGGCCGCCGGCACACCATGGTCCGGTCCGGGGTATGGTCTGGAGGCCGCGGCCATGCCCCCAACACGCCCCCCAGGAAAGCCGCGAGACTTACGCGAGTCCAGGGGCTTGCGGATGCTGCCGAGCCTACTCAACATAGGCTCGGCACGCGCAGGGGGAGTTTGGGCCAGGTTTTCGGGGGGTACGCGTGTATCTTACGCGCATACCCCTTTGAAAAACAGGCCCTTGGGATTTTGACTGATAAGAATTCACTGAGGGGTTGAGTATTAAAAAATCATCAGATTTTTTTTTTTTTTTTAAGAAGAATGCTTTACTGTTGCTACTAATCAAAATTTTAAGAGCCTATAAATCTTGATTAATTCAGGATATTGTGATATTGTTACATCTTTGATTGCTGGAAACCCTAAAAATAAAAGTTATGTTTTTGCTGAGGATACCTTTTGTGTGAGACCCTCCTTTATCACAAGGTGTGAGTTCTTGAGAGGCATCTTTCAATGACAAAGAAGAGGAATCTGAAGATTCTTGATATAATGCGTGCAGTCAGAGAAGTCACAGAGGAAATAAGTGTTTTGGTTTGTAGTTCCCTATCTAGCTTGAAGAATACAACTCTTGCCTTTGTGCCAGGTCCAAAACATAATCTGCTTGACCTTTGAGAGACTGGTTCTTAGCGCACAGACATCAGACACTCTCTCATTTTATGTGCCTAAAAAGTGGGTTATATTTACTTTCTAAGACACGCTGATGTCCAGGGCCATGATTTCATTAAGGATGTTCCATAGGAGTATGATAAAAGGAATCCTTTTATATTCCAATCAATCCTGTCACTCCTTAGCCAGCCCTCATCTACTACAAAATCCCAGTCTCCTTTATAGACTTCACTTCCTTCATTAATGTAGTAGGAGGGAGTAAAAATGGAACCTCCATTGGTGAAAAAGGGGCAGAGATTGCATTCCTACTTTCCTGCATCTCCTGAGTCTATCTGAAGTGCAATGTGTAAACAAACAAAAGAAAAATGGTTAAGAAAAAACTAAAAGGTTAAGAGTTGATAACAGGCAAGGAAGTTGTTTAAAGTTTGCCATCTCAGAAGGCCAAACCAGATGTATTCTATGAATTAGAAAAGGTAGAAGGCCAAATGACTGCTGGAATGGTTAAAAGGTGAGAGAGGCAATTCAAGTCAAAAGAACAACTTTCAAACAATGGAAAAAGGATCCAAATGTAGAATACAGAAAATAGCATAAGCACTGGTAAGTTAGATAGAAAGCATTGATAAGGAAGGAAAAGACAGAATTTGGAAAGAAGTTTATTGTGGAAACAAATTAATAATAAAAACCTTTTCATGCACATTCAAAGCAAAAACTCTGCGAGGGAGTCAGTTGGACCATTAAATAATCAAGATACTCAAGGGGCAATTAGAGAGGACAAGGCCATAGCAGAGAAATTAAATGAATTATTTGCTTCACTGTTTATTGAGGAAGCTGTAAAGCAGATAACCATAGCAATTATGCGGAGTAAACAGCACACACATATAATTAAATATCATAGACAAAAAAATGTGTAGCTCAAACAATAAATCACTGTTCAATACACGAGTCCCCAATTTTATTTGGTTAGAAGTAACAGAAGAGGCTCGCAAAATGCAATACATTTGTTAATCAGGGAAACCCGACACGGTCATGTTTCGCACCAAGGCTGTGTCAGGGGGACCGGCAGGCATTCATGTCATCTTAAATGGTTTTCTATAAGGGAAAAATTCACAAGGCTAAAATTTAGTATGATGTAACTAAAGCTATCAGTAATCCAATTATATGGCAGGAAATACCATTTGTATTCCAGAGGAGTATAAAAATCCTATTCTTACGGTGCAAAATAATGAGATTTCCAGCAACTACAACTTGAGTATTGTGTGCAATTCTGGTCACTGCAACTCAAAAAAGACACAGAAGCATTAGAAAAAAAAACAGAGGAGGGTGACCAAAATAATAAAGGAGATGTAACAATACCCGTTTGAGGAAAGTCTAAAGAGGTTAGGCACTTTAGATTGGAGAAGAGACAGCTGAAGGAAGATATTTAGAGGCCTATAAAATAAAAAGTGGAGTAGAGCGGTTAAATGTGAATCAGTTGTTTACACTTTGAAAAGTACAAAGACTAAGAGACACACAATGAAGTTTCTAAGAAAAATAGGAGAAAATAGGAGAAAATATTTATTTTAATCAATGCATAATTAAACTCTGGAATTTGTTGTCAGAAGATTTGGTAAGAACGTATATAAAGCTTTTTTGAACCCAGCTACACTAACTGCACTAACCACATCCTCTGGCAACAAATTCCAGAGCTTTATTGTGCGTTGAGTGAAAAATAATTTTCTCCGATTAGTCTTAAATGTGCTACTTGCTAACTTTATGGAATGCCCCCTAGTCCTTCTAGTATCCGAAAGTGTAAATAACCGCTTCACATCTACTTGTTCAAGACCTCTCATGATCTTAAAGACCTCTATCATATCCCACCCCCCTCAGCCATCTCTTCTCCAAGCTGAACAGCCCTAACCTCTCCAGCCTTTCCTCATAGGGGAGCTGTTCCATCCCCTTTATCATTTTGGTTGCCATTCTCTGTACTTTCTCCATCGCAACTATACCTTTTTCTAGATGCGGCGACCGGACTTGTACACAGAATTCAAGGTGCGGTCTCACCATGGAGCGATATAGAGGCATTATGACATTTGCCATTTTGTCCTCATGCACAATTACTTCACATGTGAAAAGGACTTATATCTGCAAGTCAATGGCACTGCCATTGGTATCCACATGGCTCCGCAACATGCCAATCTTTTCATGGCTGATTTAGGACTCCTACACCCAAGAAGCTGCTCCTCTACCTAAGGTACATTGATAACCTCTTCATTATCTGGATCCATGGACCTGAAGCACTTGAATTCCACTAAAAATTCAACAAACTCCACCCCAACATCAACCTGAGCCTAGAACATCCACACAGCAAGTCCATTTTCTGGATACCACAGTCCAACTACATGAGGGACACATAAGAACCACATTATAAAAGAAACCCACTGACTGCCACACATACCTACATGCCTCCAGCTTCCACCCACCCCTATCACCAACTCTACTGTCTACAGCCAAGCCCTATGGTACAATTGCATGTGTTCTGACCCCTCGGGTTTAAAAAAAAGTTTTGGAAAAAAAAATGCTTCTCTAAATTTTTCTTTAAAATCTCAGATGGATGTATGAAAAGTGATTCTTTTGAAATATATGTAGTATGCATTTGAAAATATGTATAGAGTACTCCACCTGTAAAAGTCATTATAGCAAGTAATGTATTGTATTTACATGTTAAAATCATAAATAAACAATTGAAAAAAAAAAAGGTTTGGACGAGTTCCTGAAGGAAAGGTCCATAAATCATTATTATGGAGGTCTTGGATAAATCCATTGTTTATCCCTGGGATAAGGAACATTGAATCTATCAAACTTTTGGGATCCTGCCAGGTACTTGTGACCTAGAATGGTGACTGTTGGAAACAGGATACTGGGCTTGATGGATCTTTGATCTGATCAAGTATGGGGAAAAATAAAAAAAAAACAAAAAGCTTATAGCAATCCATTTTGCAACAACAGAAATGACTCATGAGTGAAGAGAAAATCTGTATAGTGCTTGGTATAAAACAGTTTTCTATGGTTTACCTAAGTCCGTGAATATTGTGATGTATGGATCTCCTTATTTATTTATTCATAAAATTTATATACCACAATCAATTTCTAAGTGGTTTACAATAAAATATTCATAATTAATACAAAGAAAATACAGAACAATAAACAAAATAATAAAAAACCTATAATAAAACAAAAACAGAAAAAAAATTCTCAATACTGCCTAGACGCCCACAACTACCAAAATCTGTTCTGACAAAAGTTCAGAAAAGTGCCACAGTTATATTCAATCTGTTAAGATTTTAAAGGTTAGGCCTCTCATTATATTATTATCTAGGGATCAAGATTATAAGCTTATATTAATAAAAGATGGTAATAACTTAGTTACACTAAAGTATTTTAATCAGCTTTCTAAACTTTATATTTGAGAACTTGCTTTATTCTCTAAAGACAGAAAATTCACATAGTTTACTTCCCTATCTAGGCAACCTAATTGTAGGTATGTTAAAAGCTTGATTAAAAAAGAAAGCTTTAATCAATTTTCTAAATTTTATGATTGAAACTTTTTTTTTTTAAATCTCTAAAGGTAAGAGGCTCCATATAATTGGACCCTGTATCATAGAAAGCCGCACATGAGATTCATCAAGGTAAATCAACTTAAAAGAGGGAACTTCCAAAATCAAATGACTTCCTGACCTTAGTGATTTCATGGGCTGATATAATTTTAAATCTGCATTAAAAACAGCAGAGACAAGCCCATTAATCTCATTGAAAACAAAAAGTACAAGTTATCGGCAGCCAGTGGTAATATACTAAAGTATGAGTAATATGTTCTCTTACTTAAGCTGCTTACTTACTTCTAGCTGCTTAATTTTGCACATATTGAGGAGACTGTATCATAGATTGCAGTAGACTGATAAACAAAATATTGCAGTAATCAATGGGTGCAATGATTAATGAATGCAAAATTGTTTTTAAATCATGTTCTTCAAGATATGGATATATCCTACGTATTAACCGAAGCTTAAAGAATTATGAACCAATTTATTTACATGAGGGTGGAGAGACAAAGGGGCCATATACACGTGTATGCAAACAAAAGTATACACGCAAAAAAGGGGCATGCATGTGCATAAAGAGGTATATTAAAAGTCACATATGAGCGAATTCATCCAACTTACATGTGTTCATTTACTACTGCTCACTTACACACAAAAGTGCAAACTTTCCTTTTGAATTGGCGTTTGGCAGGTTGGAAACTCTGGGTGAGTGGATACAGATGCAGGCTAGGGGGTTGGAAGGAGAGTACCAGGATAGACTGAGACCTACTGTGAGCAAACCTGGGCCAACAGTGTTGTCACCAGAACATGCAGGGTCATATGGTGGTTGGGGAGAGTGAAGGTACATAGAATAGACAGAATCAAAAAGGGGGGTGGCAATGAATGTACAGATATTTTCGGTGGTAACAGACATACTGATTTATACTGGGGGTTACTGGAACAGACTGGGGCCAACTGGGAAATGCAGGGCTATACAGAGGTATGGGAATGTATGTTGCTGGGACCTACTGGGATGGTGGGAGTCATTGGTGGAGATTACCTTTTAAAATGACTAATTACCCAATGGATACATATAACTTAACAGCTGAGAAGGAGGAGAGAGAACAGAGGAGGAGGAACCCTTAAAAAGAATCTATAGGACTATGGCACAGTTTTTGGATTTTTCAGAGGAGCAAGTCAAGCACAGGATCAGGTTCACAAGGAAACCATACTGTTCCTATGCTAGCAATTAGAGCTGGGCCTGCAATCTCCATGCTAAGGGCCATCTCTTGCCATTTTGGTTCCTGTCCCCTGACATCACGAGCGCAGGAGATCGTTCCCGGACCCCCGCTGGACCCCCAGGGACTTTTGGCCAACTTGGGGGGGCCTCCTGACCCCCACAAGACTTGCCAAAAGTCCAGCGGGGGTCCGGGAGCGACCTCCTGCACTCGAATCGTATTGCCGTATTGCAAAATGGCGCCGGCCATACGGCCATATGCCCAGCGGCATTTTGCAATTCGGCAATATGGCCATACGGCCGGCGGCATTTTGCAATACGGCAATACGATTCGAGTGCAGGAGGTCGCTCCCAGACCCCCGCTGGACTTTTGGCAAGTCTTGTGGGGGTCAGGATGGCCGTATGGCCATACGGCCAGCGCCATTTTGCAATTCGGCAATATGGCCGGCACCATTTTGCAATACAAAATGGCGCCGGCCATACGGCCATATGCCCAGCGGCATTTTGCAATTCGGCAATATGGCCATACGGCTGGCGGCATTTTGCAATACGGCAATACGATTCGAGTGCAGGAGGTCGCTCCCGGACCCCCGCTGGACTTTTGGGAAGTCTTGTGGGGGTCAGGAGGCCCCCCCAAGCTGGCCAAAAGTCCCTGGGGGTCCAGCGGGGGTCCGGGAGCGATCTCCTGTGCTCGTGACGTCGGGGGACAGGAACCAAAATGGCGCCGGCGCTACCTTTGCCCTGTCATATGACAGGGCAAAGGTAGCGCCGGCGCCATTTCTATTAACGCATCCGTGGCCCGAGAGTGGAAGATCACACCGGGACCCCCCCACTGGACCCCAGGTAATTTAAGACATTTTGGGGGGGTTCGGGAGGGTGGGAGATTTATTTTAAAGGGTCGGGTGGGTTTTAGGGTTGTTTTAGTGTGCCGGTTTTCCCGCCCTCCCCCTTCCCCCGATTTATGATTTTTGATGATAAATCGGGGGAATTCCTATAGTATATCGCCTCTAATGATTTTTGACGATTTAAAATATATCGGACGATATTTTAAATCGTCAAAAAACGATTCACATCCCTAATTTCCACTGCCTGGACAGATCTGGGGGATGTCTTCTCTACAACTCCTCCAAAGGTCTTGAGATCTTTCTATCCTGTTGCATGCTTCATTTTTATGGAGTCTCAATTTAGTGGACCCTTGGGCCGACCTGCAGGAGACTAGGATAGGTGTTCAATGTCTCTAGTATGTGGCAGGCCGGGAGGCAGATGTTCAGGCAGGACGTAGAGGTGCACTTCACCTGGAAGCTGGCACTTCCCCGGGAGGAGCCCGTAGGAGCTCAGCCGCTGGAACTTAGGCGGGTTGATGATAAGGACTGAGAACTGGAACCAGACCAGAACAGTAGACAGGAACTGTAGCAAGACTCGGGTACTGGAACCAGGCAGGAACTTTAGCAAGACTCGGGTACTGGAACCAGGCAGGAACTTTAGCAAGACTCGGGTACTGGAACCAGGCAGGAACTGTAGCAGGACTCGGGTACTGGAACCAGGCAGGAACTGTAGCAGGACTTGGGTACTGGAACCAGGCAGGAACTGTAGCAGGCAAGCAGGAACCAAGCAGGTACTGAGGCAGGCAAGCAGGAACGGAGCGAGTACCAAGGCAGCTCACTCCGGGGCATGAAGCAACAGGGAACCAGGGGGTAAACCCATTGCAAGGCAAAGACTGAGTGTCCGCGGCCGGCTTATCAAGGCCGCAGCATCTTACGTCAGGAACTGGGCGGAGTCACCTCTGGCGGGAAACGGCCTAGAAAAGCGCCCAAGTGGCGCACGCGTGCCTAGAAGCAGGGCATCCATGGGAGGCTCCCCGGTGGTGCGGTCCCCGCGGGGACACCGCTGAACAGGCCGCAAACCAGGCCTCCAGAAGCAGGAACAGGTCCAGGAGCACGGAGGTAAGGGTCTGGTCGCAGCGCTTGTGGCCAGAACCGTAACACTTCATAACCTGGCCAGATCCTCCAGAGGGTCTTGAAGATCATCTCAAAGAAGAGGAGGAAGAAAAACTGAATCAGGAGGAACTGCAGGAAATACATTGCAGAGCAGGCTATAGAGGAAAGGAACACTCTGATACATAGACATTTTAAAAGGTGAATGCGCATTTATTTCCATGATGTTCTCAATGTTATGAATAATATATTAAATTAAATTA
This sequence comes from Rhinatrema bivittatum, assembly GCF_901001135.1. Taxonomy (NCBI): domain Eukaryota; kingdom Metazoa; phylum Chordata; class Amphibia; order Gymnophiona; family Rhinatrematidae; genus Rhinatrema; species Rhinatrema bivittatum. The sequence continues at coordinate 105,357,266 of NC_042619.1, read as the reverse complement.
GTGCTTCTTTGGCTGCCCTCTTTTTCAGGATGGGGGAAGCTCGGTTGTCTTTGATTATCCAATTCTGGCACTCCTCTGCAGCAGTGTACAATCACAGCTGACACTGACCTTGGAGGGCAGGGGACCTGGGGCAACTGACACATCAGTGGAGCTGCTAGAGGTGCCTACAGGGTTCAGAGTCAGCCAAGAAGATGGACCAGTGATCCAAGATGGCCCGCACAGGGTGAACACGGAAACGAGTTGCTCCGCGTTTGGGATTTTTCTTACCTTGCATTTAAGATTTTCTTGAGATATTTTCCTGCTCTAATGCCGCACACTAAACGTAAGGCTAGGATAAGAGGTTTCGGCCTCGACACCAGAACCATTACTTCGGCAAATGCGGATAGAAGACTCACTTCCTGGTCTGCAGTTTGAGCCGGTGAGGGGAGCCGCTGGCGATCATGGCGTGGAACGGACGCCATACGCCTTGGCTGAGGAGATTTCTTTAAGTCCCGGCGAACATGCAACCCCCTCTCTTTCCAGTAAACCCCCGTCGCAAGGGGATTTGGGTCATCAGCAAGGAACCCCACCGGATCAAGCTACTGGTACAACGGAACCCCAGAGAAGCAGCGCAGATGGTACGCCAGCTTCGGTGAGCCTGGGAAGTACAGGCTCCAGGGGTAGTGAGCTTGGAACGGAGAGTGTGGTGCGAGAAGAGGAGGGACCTCTGAACCAAGGAGGTGAAGAAGAAAGGATCTGCGTAACGCTGAAACATCCATTGAGTGTTTCAGATAAGGTAACCTCTGAAGAAATTTGGAAAGCTTTAACAGTAATGAATAAAGCTATAGTAGATTTAACAAATGCAGTAAAATTGAGCCTAGAGAAATCTAATGGTTTGGATAAGAGACTTCAGAAAACGGAAACTAAAATTGTGAAATTGGAAGAAGAGATTAGTAATGTGAAAGAGATCCAAGTTAATTTTATAAAATCTGATTCACTGATAAATGGAAAACTGGATTTCTTAGAAAATCAAATGCGAAGAAACAATTTGAGGATTCTCAACTTCCTGAAAACAAAATGGATGCCTCTAAAAGATTTAATCAAGAGTTATTTCATAAATTTATTGACATACTCGGAGGAAGAACTGCCTGTATTGACGAGGGTTTATTATACCCCAGGAAAGAAAGGAATAGATAGAACAACCCAGGAACAAGAGTTGATGATTAAAGATAATTCCCCTGATAATTTGACTGACTTTATTGAAAAATCATTTGAAGCTAAGATTGAGGAGCGTGCAACTGTTTTTCTGTCTTTTCAACAAATATCCGATAGAGACAAAGCATTGAGAAGATCCTTTAAAAACCATTCTGCATTATTCTATGGTTTTCAAGTAAGCGTATTCCCAGACATCACTAAAAGCATTCAAGAGAAAAGAAAAGCTTTTTTGAATTTAAGAAATGAAGCTGTATCTAAGGGGGCTAAGTTTAATTTGAAATACCCATGTCGATGTATATTGATCCATAACAACAAGAAGTATATATTTACTGAGTTAGATCAATTACGCACATACCTGGACTCTCACTCCGGTTAGGAACAGAGGAGTAGGCAATTTAATTGAATATATCTGCATATAACCCTGTGGTGTTACTTTGTTAAATTGAGTATAAATCTTTTTTCTTGTAAACTGCTTTAAATATTTATGGATCTCCCCATTTACTTATAATTATTGGGAAACAATTTATGTCTAGTAGTAATGCTAGAATGAATATTTGGAGTTTTTCTTTTCCTAGGAAATTTTCTTTTATTGTTTCTCTATTTTCTTATGCAAAAGTTTCAATTGTAATTGAAATAAAATTCAATAAATAAAAAATTTAAAAAAAAAAAGAAGATGGACCAGCAACTGTGGTGGGCTTTTCATACTCACCCACTTATTTCCCTCAGAGAGATGGGAAATCACTGTGGTGATGCTGCAGGCTATATGGATGGAGGTTGTAATGGTGGCAGTGGCATTACAGGAGGTGGAATCATGATGAGCAGTAGTGGAGGCATAAGTGGAGCATCTAAGGCAGCAGGTAGAACTCCATCCTGGGGAGGTGCCATCCAGCCAGGTGGTCCTGAAAATGCTGGTGGGAGGCTGCATCCAGGGATCAATAATATAGTATAGAGCTGGTGGGGGTTGTGGCTGCCAGGGCATTCTCTGCAGCATCTTCCTCCAAACTGCAGTCTGGGCCTCAATTGCATCACAAATGCCCCCTAGCTACTATTGAACACCCTGAATCTCTTGCCTTAGGCCCTGCATCCCAGTTCTGAGTCCTGCCATCTCCTCCATTCTGTCATTCAATTATATTAAGTGCCTCTCCGCCGGTGTGGACAGCACCTCCTCTTCTTGAGGAGAGACAAGGTCCTCCGCTGCACAGTTATGTTCCTCCTGACAACCCATAAGATGATGGAGATCTGGCATGCATGATAGTGTAGCAGTAGCCAGGATCTCAGCTGCCTGCTTCCCCATCATGGTCTGTAGCTGCTCAAAGGCTAGGTGCTCCTCTGCAGGTCCCTCATCCTTCTCCTGACTGTTCTCTTCAGGGCTAGGAGACAGCAACTGAGAGCTGCCTTGCCCATCTGTGGCCACTGGTCCCTGATGCACCCTAATCCTCAGGTGGCTCGTCTTCTGCAAAAAGGAAGCGAGTATATACTTTCAATATACAAGTAGCATGACTTATTCTCTTCACAGACACTGGAGCTGTTTCTCTGCCTAGTAGAACACCTCCACCTGTACCATAAAAAGTATAGAACACATTCCCATGTGCATATTTTCTGGTCTGAGTGCTTTCAGTAGGAAAAAGGTTTCTCCAGACCTGGCCGGACGGCTGTCAACATTGTAGCAGTATGCAATGGGTGTGCAGCACTCCCCCACTGGGTGGGGTGCTGCACATCCACTGCATACTGCCACAATGGAGCATAATGATGATATCTTCTAAGAGGCGGCTCTGAGCTGAGTTGAGGAGAAAATTTGTAGGTAAGGACTTATGGAAAGCTTAGAAGCACACAAAATGTGGATACAAATAGCCAAGGACTAGTGTACAGGGAAGTGCTATAGATAGGGCATCCATGTCTGGGAATGGTCACCAGATCTGGAGTCTGATTCCGCTCCAAGCAGCCCTTCACTCTAAGAAGAGTTAGCATACCATAGCAGCTCATGATTAAAGCTATCATCTACTGTGGGGGACATAGATGGAGGTGGTACCTGTCCCAAATTCCTGACCAGTTTAGTGGGTCTGAAGTTGACAAGACAAAGATATTTTTGTTTCTATGTGCATACAGAGATTGTGACTACATTAGACAAAGGTTTCCAGGATACACAATCAGTCATAACTCTGCATTAAATAAAGCTTTATTTTTTCAATGATAGGCTTGGTGTGCTGAGTGTTTAATAGGAGAGAATGTCAAAGGAGTAGGAAAAGTCTCTGTGCTTACCAATGCATTGGACCAAATACAATACTCTGCTTTTCTCTCATGTCCAGAACCCCATGGAGGTCATGAGGCCTGTTATGCAATTTGGCCTCCCTTTGTACCCAAGTGCCCAGGACCATTACTGGTCAAGGAACATGTATAAAAATGTATGGTACAAAACATATACAAAATCTTTAATACATGCACTTTATCTGACGTTCCTATAAAAAAATTCTCACCTTGCTGGTCTTCACATTGAGTGGTGTCCAGGTAGCCATCCCCTCCCATAGCTGCATCTGAAATGGTGCTCAGCACCATCTGTTCTGCTGCAGTGATGGTGACTTGGATGACACTCCTCAGCTTTCTTCCTGGTCTGCTACTTCTTGATGAGCTGGAGGTCCTGCCACTTATGGCTCAGGTCTTTCATACTGCGATTGTTGTGATAGTTCACATTCAGCCTCTGGTGCATCTTCTCCCACAGTTGCTCCTTTCTGTATGAGCCCACTCTGCTGTACTAGGGGGCCATACAGGAGATGCCGGACCTTCCTGACCTGACAGACAAGGTGGTCCACCTCACTGGGCTTTTAGTAGTGCTCCACTCCTTGAATACTACTAAAGCATGCTAAATATGTGTATGTTTCTAACAAACTCTTTTCTTTTCTTTCACCTAGAGATTACAGCTGAAGTATTTTAAATCTCATTTTGTAGGGTATATGTTGTAGGTCTATTACTATTTTAACAGCCCTCCTTGAAACTGTTTCCATCTTCACAACATTCTTACAAAAGTATGGTCCCCAAAACTGAACATAGTTCTCAAGGTGGGGCCTCACTTGAGATAATGCAAGGGCGATATTACCTCTTTTATCCTGTTAATAATATCTCTATTTATGCACCCAAATCTACTGTTACCTTTCCTTGTTCCTTTATTACACTGACCATCAATGTTGAAGTCATCTGAACTAATTACCCTAGGTCTCTTTCCTGTTTCAGAGTTACCAGTTCCTGCCCTTCTAATTGACATGTGCCTAATGGATATTTGTGCCTCAGAGGGTGTTAAACTTTTTGTATTGAAACACAGCTTCCAATCCTTTGACCATTCTTACAATTTTTTAAAGTCTCCTTGCATTTTTTCTACCCCTTCCTAGTTTAGTTACTGTATTATAGAATATTGTATCATTTGCCAACAAGCATAATTTGTCCTCTAGTCTCTCTGCAATATAATAAAGATGTTGAAGAGAACTGACCCTAGCACAAAGCACTGAGATATCCCATTGATCACTTTATGCTCATCAAAATGGACTCTACTGATCACCATTCAGTTCATTCTACTGTATTAAGCTTATTTTTATTTTTCTATACCTCCCACATACCAGAGAATTGTTATAAGGATCCTGGCTGCTGTGCAGCCTTCCTGCTTGCAGAGGCCCTCAGTAAGTTGCAATGTGAATTATGCAGGCTTGCCTTGAAAGAACAAGAGTCAGCACTACCACATCTTTAAAAGCCTGCCTCACTCAACTCCCCCACCTCATCTTGGAGTCTTCCCTTGCTCCTTGTTGAAGTCACTTTAGTATCTTGTCTCAGCATTGCCTACGATCTGGTTTTGCTACTGTTTCTTGTTGGCTTTCTTATTCATTGTGTTTGTCTCCTGTTTGTTTAGCCTTAGAATTTGGCCTTCTGGTGTCCTGTTTGTCTCGGTCTCGCCTTGCTTTGTATTCTGTTTCAGCTTAATCCTATCTTGTCTTGCCTTGTACTTTTAGAGGTAAATTTTTAAACATACGCACATGTGTCCATGTGCGCGCGCTACCCAGCATGCGCACATGGATGCACAATTTTATAACATGCGCTGGCTGGCGCGCTCATGTTATAAAATCTGGGGTGGCGTGCGCAACAAGGGATTGAATAATGCAATTTTGTGTGGCGACACATTGCAGCCTTCCCCAATTCCCTACCCCCTCCCTCTTCCCCTGTCCTCCCTGACCCCTTAAAAAGGTCCTATCTTTTTTTCTCTTTGTTTTAGAATGTACGCCAGCTCCTGAGCTGGCATAAGTTGCGTGCGCCGGCACTGCTGCTGTATCGGCGCATGATCCCCCGATACAGCAGCAAATAGCCGCTGTACCGGTCGCCTCCATCTCTGCCCCTGAAGCACCCCTCCCTGCCCCTTTTCTTTGGCCCAGCTCTTGTGCATGTTCTGAAATGCGCGCTGCACGCACAAGGCACAGCCATGCACATAACCCCTGTATTATACGTGCGCGGGCAATTTAAAATCCACCTGATAATCTTGTTCTTGTCTTGCCTACTTGTTTGTCTGTCCTTTTGGTGCACTCCTTGTTCCTTGTCTTGTGAGTACCTTTCTGTACTCTTCAGCCAACTCTGGTTTAGTGGGTGGCTTTCCTGTATACCTGTCTCAAATGCACTTCCAGCTAAATCCTACCAATCACCAGAACCTGTGGGCTCAACGCAAGGGGTAGGTAGCTGGGTAGGCAGAAGGTCCTTCACTGCCCTGCTCCTGAGACCTGTGCTGCTCCTTCTTTGGGATTATATATAACTGGCCTGCGTAGCTATGACACCTGTTTCTTTTAATTTATATGCCAGCTTTCCATAGCATTGTCAAAGTGGCTTATGCATTCAGCACAAAAACTACAATTTGTAAACTCTCAACCAAGTATAATCTATACTAATAAACGAAGCTTGACCGACGTGCCGCAAATGCGCAGTAGAGACCAGCTCTACCGCGCATGTGCGGGCGAGCACGTCGGTCTGAGCCAGCGTCAGAAAAAAAGAAAAAACAATGGCGGTGTCCAGTGGCAGCGGCAGCGGCAGCGGCGTTGGGTGGCGGCGTCCGGTGGTAGCGGCGGCGGGTGGCAGCGGCATGGCGGCATCCAGCGGCGGCGGCGTTGGGTGGTGGCGGCGTCCGGTGGTAGCGGCGGCGGCGGGAGGCAGCGGCGGCGGCATTGGGTGGCGGCAGCGGCGGCATTGGGTGGCGGTGGCGGCGGCGGCGTCCGGTGGTAGCGGCGGCGGCGGCGGGTGGCAGCGGCATGGCGGCGTCCAGCGGCGGCGGCGGCAGCGAGGGAGGAGAGAGAGAAGGAGGGACTGACAGAGAGAGGGAGGGACTGAGTGAGAGGGGAGGAGAGAGAGGGAGTGGGACTGAGTGAGAGGGAGAGAGGGAGTGGGACTGAGTGAGTGGGAGGGAGGGAGTGGGACGGAGGGAGAGGGGGGGACTGAGTGAGGGGGAGGGAGATAGAGAGGGAGTGGGACTGAGGGAGGGAGTGGGACATAGAGGGAGAGGGGGGAGGGAGTGGGACAGAGGGAAGGAGTGGGACTGAGGGAGAGAGGGACTGAGGGAGAGAGAGGGAGGGAGTGGGACAGAGGGAAGGAGTGGGACAGAGTGAGTGGGACAGAGTGAGAGGGAGGGAGGGAGTGGGACAGAGTGAGAGGGGGAGGGAGTGGGACTGAGGGAGAGTGGGAGGGAGGGAGTGGGACTGAGGGAGAGGGGGAGGGAGTGGGACTGAGGGAGAGTGAGAGGGAGGGAGAGAGACTGAGTGGGAGGGAGGGACTGAGTGAGAGGAGAGGGAGGAGTGGGTGGGAGGTAGGGGGTGGAGGGGAGAGAGAATGAGGGGGAGGTGAGAGACAGAGGGATGTAGCCCTTTTTAACGGCTTAACGGCGGTGGCAGCGAGGGAGGAGAGAGAGAGGGAGGGACTGACAGAGAGAGTGAGGGACTGAGTGAGAGGGGAGGAGAGAGAGGGAGTGGGAGTGAGTGGGAGGGAGGGAGTGGGAGGGAGGGAGTGGGACGGAAGGAGAGGGGGGGACTGAGTGAGGGGGGAGGGAGATAGAGGGAGAGGGGGGAGGGAGTGGGACAGGGAAGGAGTGGGACTGAGGGAGAGGGGGGAGGGAGAGAGAGGGAGGGAGTGGGACAGAGGGAAGGAGTGGGACTGAGGGAGAGGGGGAGGGAGTGGGACTGAGGGAGAGTGAGTGGGACTGAGGGAGAGTGAGTGGGACTGAGAGAAGGAGGGAGGGAGGGAGTGGGACTGAGGGAGGGAGGGAGTGGGACTGAGGGAGAGTGGGAGAGAGGGGGGAGGGAGGGAGTGAGACTGAGTGGGAGGGAGGGACTGAGTGGGAGGAGAGGGAGGAGTGGGAGGAGTGGGTGAGAGGGAGGGAGGTAGGGGGTGGAGGGGAGAGAGAATGAGGGGGAGGTGAGAGACAGAGGGATGTAGCCCGTTTTAACGGGCTTAACGGCTTGTTCATTATAAACAGCAGTACATAAAATAATAAACAACCACAACAAACATACAAGTTATTAACAGACATAAAACCAGATAGATAACCAAAAGTCTCTAAAATTAGAACTTAATTATAAATACAAAGCTCCACTATTGAAAAATGAGACTATTGAAAAATGTTCCTTTTTTATGTTCTTCTCAATCTTTCATCCCTCTTTCTTATCATTTGATTTTAACGCTTCCTGAATTCTTTATTTTTTTCAATGTCATTACACATACCTAACAATAATATCACGTTTTGTAAGGAAATGCTTACTATATAAATATATATGACATATGTATCACTGAAGATTTAATGCGCTGAAGTTAAACTGCTCCTGCATATCATTTTTTCTGTATGAAATAAAAGTGCTTTTCCAATCTTTGTTACAGGACACAAAGTGGCTTACATAAGACTTCCAGGGGAGTCAAAAAGATATAGCAGCATCCTCATTGTTTATTTATGGCATGCTTTCCTAGCTGGACACTTCAAAGTGTGTTACAAATAGAGCTACACAGCACAGTTATGATTAAAAGGCATTATTAGGATGAACTTCTTATTTAAAAAAAATAAATAAATAAAGCCTATATCAATTCCAACTGCTGTATCGTCAGAATACCTGAGTTTTAGTTCAAAGTATGCTACTGTAGAAAAATGTTTTAAAAATTACAATTTAAATTTGATTTTGTTACTCTCTTACTATGTTGTTGGGCACTTCAGTAGAACCAACACAAAAAAGGATGGAAACCACAGAAACAGAAGCATTTAAACTTTAGTATGTCTCTATAATCTTCTTTATATTATTTTAATATTGAATCACCTTTGTTACTGTGTTTCTTCTCTTTCTTAATAACTTGATATATTTTAAGGCACAAGACAGCCTGACCTAGATATTTACAGGTTGCATACATTTTTCTATAATTTCCTAATTTGTGTTCTGCAGGTTTCACCATATGTCTTGCTGCAATTATTGTCTGAATATGATTTTTCCATGTTATCTACATATTTCATATTAGCGTACTGACTCAATAGGAGCACAGCCTCTACAAAAACCCTTGAATTTTTCAGACACCTTTACAGTCTTTCCCCAAACTAGTAAATGTTGAGACCACAGGAAAGGTGATGCACTAATGGTGAAATTACTTACCTGATAATCTCGTTTTCCTTAGTGTAGGCAGATGGACTCATTACAAATGGGTACAGTGTGCTCGTGCTAGCAGTTGGAGATGGATCTGACGTCAGCACGTGGTACATATTAGGGATGTGAATCGTTTTAGGACGATTAAAATTATCGTCCGATAATTTTAATATCGTCTTAAACCGTTATGGAACACAATACAATAGAGATTCTAACGATTTATCGTTATAAATCGTTAGAATCGTGAGCCGGCACATTAAAACCCCCTAAAACCCACCCCCGACCCTTTAAATTAAATCCCCCACCCTCCCGAACCCCCCCCAAATGACTTAAATAACCTGCGGGTCCAGCGGCGGTCCAGAACGGCAGCGGTCCGGAACGGGCTCCTGCTCCTGAATCTTGTTGTCTTCAGCCGGCGCCATTTTCCAAAATGGCGCCGAAAAATGGCGGCCATAGACGAACACGATTGGACGGCAGGAGGTCCTTCCGGACCCCCGCTGGACTTTTGGCAAGTCTCGTGGGGGTCAGGAGGCCCCCCACAAGCTGGCCAAAAGTTCCTGGAGGTCCAGCGGGGGTCAGGGAGCGATTTCCCGCCGCGAATCGTTTTCGTACGGAAAATGGCGCCGGCAGGAGATCGACTGCAGGAGGCTGTTCAGCGAGGCGCCGGAACCCTCGCTGAACGACCTCCTGCAGTCGATCTCCTGCCGGCGCCATTTTCCGTACGAAAACGATTCGCGGCGGGAAATCGCTCCCTGACCCCCGCTGGACCTCCAGGAACTTTTGGCCAGCTTGTGGGGGGCCTCCTGACCCCCACGAGACTTGCCAAAAGTCCAGCGGGGGTCCGGAAGGACCTCCTGCCGTCCAATCGTGTTCGTCTATGGCCGCCATTTTTCGGCGCCATTTTGGAAAATGGCGCCGGCTGAAGACAACAAGATTCAGGAGCAGGAGCCCGTTCCGGACCGCTGCCGTTCTGGACCGCCGCTGGACCCGCAGGTTATTTAAGTCATTTGGGGGGGGTTCGGGAGGGTGGGGGATTTAATTTAAAGGGTCGGGGGTGGGTTTTAGGGGGGTTTAATGTGCCGGTTTTGCGATTTTTCGATTTTTCGATTTTTCACGATTTTTCACGATATTTTACCCCCCCAAACGGCAACAATACGATTCCCTCCCCCTCCCAGCCGAAATCGATCGTTAAGACGATCGAGGACACGATTCACATCCCTAGTACATATACCCCTGCAGGAAGTGCAGACGCTCAGTAATCTTCCTTGCAAAGCTGTATGGATATATGTGTGACTGACCGATTGATTAACTGATCATGATTAACCAGACCGATTGATAGTAGCTGGAGACCGCCAGTGTTCTCAACCGGAAGGCGTCGACACCCGGTAGGGTGGATGCCCTATGTAAGGAAACATGGCTTACCTCGAAACGGTGAATCCCCATATCCATCGGCAGCCGGGCGGTATGCTGAGTCCATCTGCCTACACTAAGGAAAACGAGATTATCAGGTAAGTAATCTCACTATTTCCTAGCGTGTAGCAGATGGACTCATTACAAATGGGATGTACAAAAGCTACTCCCGGACTGGGTGGGAAGCTGCCCGAGGTACGTTTAGGATTGCCCTTGCAAATGCTGAGTCCTCCCTGGCCTGGACGTCCAGACGGTAGAATCTGGAGAAGGTATAGATGGAGGACCACGTTGCCGCTTTACATATCTCTGCAGGCGACAGCATCCTAGTTTCTGCCCAGGAGGCCGCTTGTGCTCTGGTAGAGTGAGCCTTGACTCGTAGAGGTGGTGGTTTTCCCACTTCTACGTAGGCCGCTTTGATAACTTCTTTGATCCAGCGAGCAATAGTCGCTCAAGAGGCCGCTTCTCCTTGCCGCTTCCCACTGTGAAGGACGAATAGGTGGTCCGTCTTTCGTACTGTTTCCGACATTTCCAGGTATCTGGACAGCAGCCTGCCGATGTCGAGATGACGCAGTATTCGACCTGCTTCCGATTTCTTCAACCCTTCCATGGTTGGCAAGGATATGGTTTGGTTGAGGTGGAAGTGTGAGACTACTTTGGGTAAGAAGGAAGGAACCGTGCGAAGATGGATAGCCCCTGGGGTGATCCTGAGAAACGGATCGCGGCAGGACAGCGCTTGTAGCTCTGAGATGTGGCATGCTGAGCATACGGCCAGCAAGAACACCATCTTCAAGGTTAACAACCGGAGGGACAGTCCTCGGAGGGGTCTGAAGGTAGGTCCCGCTAGGAATTCCAAAACTAGGTTGAGGTTCCACAGGGGCACTGGCCATTTCAGTGGCGGGCAAATGTGTTTGACTCCTTTCAGAAAACGTGAAACGTCTGGGTGTGTGGCAACGCTGTTGCCATCACACCTGGGGCCGAAGCAGGATAGCGCTGCCACCTGAACCTTGATTGAATTGAAAGACAGACCCTTCTGAAGCCATCTTGCAGGAAATCCAAAATGATGGGGATTTTAGCGGCATGTGGGTTGGTGCTGCGACTTTCGCACCAGGCTTCAAATACTCTCCAGATCCGTATATAAGTTAGTGATGTGGAGAACTTGCGTGCTCGGAGGAGTGTATCTATTACCGCCCCCGAGTATCCCCTTTTCCTCAGTCGAGCCCTCTCAATGGCCAGACCATAAGAGAGAATTGAGCTGGATTCTCGTGGAGGATGGGACCTTGTCTTAGCAGGTCCCTGTGAGGGGGCAGGGGTAGGGGATCCCCTGCCAGTAGTCTTCTCATGTCTGCGTACCAGGGTCTTCTTGGCCAGTCTGGGGCCACCAGAAGAACTAGGCCTTTGTGCCGCTGAATCTTGTGTATAATGGCGCCCAGCAGGGGCCATGGGGGGAAGGCATATAGCAGGATCCCCTGAGGCCATGGTTGCACCAGGGCGTCAATCCCTTGGGATAGAGGATCTCATCTGCGACTGAAGTATCTGGGTACTTGAGCGTTGGACCTGTCCGCTAGTACGTCCAGGCCCGGAGTCCCCCACTGGTCCACAATCATCTGGAAGGCCGTGGGCGACAGTTGCCATTCCCCCGGGTTTAGGCTTTCTCTGCTGAGGACGTCTGTCGTGGTGTTCTCCTTCCCTGCGATGTGGACGGCGGAGATGTCCCGGAGATTTGCTTCCGCCCAAAACCATCAGGAGGGCTATTTCTAGGGATACCTGTCGGCTTCTGGTTCCGCCCTGTCGGTTGATGTATGCCACTGTGGTGGCATTGTACGACATCACCCTGACTGCTCTGTTTCGAAGTCTGTGGGCAAATCGCAGGCAGGCTAACCTGACTGCCCGTGTTTCTAGTCGGTTGATGTTCCACCCCGACTCTTCTCTGTTCCACTGCCCCTGGGCGGTTAGCTCTTCGCAGTGTGCTCCCCAGCCGCTCAGGCTGGCATCTGTAGTGAGCAGGGTCCAGGTTGGGGAGGACATCCCCGACCCCCGGCTCATGTGGCCGGGCTGCAGCCATCACTGTAATCGTGGGCGCCACCGAGATAGGAGGGCGCGCCGCAACGGTCTGATATGAGCCCGTGCCCATGTATCACTTCCAGCGTGGAGGCCATTAGGCCGAGGACCTGTAGGTAATCCCAAGCTGTGGGCCGAGTGGAGCCCAGCAGATTCTGCTAGCGATCCCGGAGTTTTGATTTCCTCTTGGAGGTCAGGCTGATCTTGTCTTCCTGGGCGTCAAATCGGACTCCTAGGTATTCCAGCGACTACGAAGGCTGTAGGGAACTCTTGTTTATGTTGACTACCCATCCTAGCCTTTCCAGAAGAGATATAACTCTGTTGGTTGCCCGGTGGCTCTCCTCCGGTGACTTTGCCCTGATGAGCCAATCGTCTAGGTAGGGGTGGACAAGAATGCCTTCCTTCCTGAGAGATGCCGCCACCACTACTATTACCTTGGTAAAAGTCTGTGGTGCGGTGGCTAACCCGAAATTACTTCTATCAATTCCTGACTCCATCTCCAAATCCCTGTCAGACATCATAAATTGCTCTATAACACAAGGATCTTACCCAGATGACCTAAAATTGGCCTCTCTCAAACCATTACTCAAGAAACCTAATCTAGATCCTAATGACCCAAACAACTACCGACCAATCGCCAACCTCCCCTTCATAGCTAAGATTATGGAGAAATTGGTGAACACCCGACTCTCAAACTACATTGAAGAAAACAACCTCCTATTCCCATCACAATACGGTTTCCGCAAAACACTAAGCACGGAGTCCCTCCTCATTTCCTTAACAGATCACCTCATCCTGGGCCTCGATAAAGGTCAAGCCTTCTTACTGATCCTACTGGACCTTTCTTCAGCCTTTGACACCGTCAATCATTCCTTACTCATTAACCAGTTAGCATCCATAGGTATCTCAGGCACAGCACTATCTTGGTTCATATCATTTCTCAGCAATAGAGGATACAAGGTCAAGATACAGAACAAAGAATCCTCTCAACATCCGTCGTCAGTAGGAGTCCCACAGGGGTCCTCCCTGTCTCCTACTTTATTTAACATTTACCTTATACCGTTATGCCAACTTCTCACCGACCTCAACCTCAAACACTTCCTTTACGCGGACGATATACAGGTCCTGATACCCATCAAGGATTCCGTCGCTAAAACTCTGGCTTACTGGGACACATGCCTTCAAAAAATTAAATTCCTCCTCACCAGCCTAAACCTGGTATTAAATTCCGGCAAAACTGAACTCCTGCTCATCACCTCAGAAAATAGCACCATCACCTCTGCACAACAAGCCACGCCAACAATCACACAAGTGAGAGACCTAGGAGTCCTAATTGAAAATCGCCTGAATTTCAAAGCCACCATTAACAAAACCACCAAAGACTGTTTCTACCAACTACAAGTCCTGAAAAGAATTAGACCTCTTTTCCATGCCCAAGATTTCAGAACTATTCTACAAGCAATCATCTTTTCAAAATTAGACTATTGTAACACCATCCTACTCGGCCTTCCCGCTTCATACACCAAACCGCTTCAGATGGTGCAAAATGCAGCTGCACGAATTCTGACAAATACCAGGAGAAGGGACCACATAACCCCCCATTCTAAAGAGCCTCCATTGGCTACCTATACACTTTAGAATAATATACAAGGCCATTCTTACCACATACAAAATCATCCACCAACTGGCTCCCATTGACATACAGATCCCTCTCCGACTACACAATTCGTCAAGACCGACAAGAGATGCATACAAAGGATCGCTACAGGTACCACCGTCCAAATCTACCAGACACTGCACACTAAGAGACCGGGCTTTCTCTACAGCCATTCCACCGTTATGGAACTCCATCCCCTCAAATCTCAGAACAGAACCATGCATCTCAACCTTCAAAAAAAGACTAAAGACCTGGATATTCATACAAGCTTTTCCAGACACCAACATGGTCAACTAATCTCCAACTACACCTTGATTAACCATATCTTCTATCGTTTACCTGTGTGAATTAATCCTGTCCTTTCTCTTCCTTCTCAGCCAAGTTCTTATCACCCTGTTATATGTAACTGCCTTTTCAGCACCATTGTTATAGTTATGTTTACTATGCACCCCTGTTTTATGTGAACCAGCATGATGTGACTGCTGTCTCGAATGCCGGTATATAAAAATTTGAAATAAATAAATAAATAAATAAGTAACGCTGGTGATCCCGATGAATTGGGATATGCAAATAGGCCTCTGAGAGATCCAGGGATGTGAGATACTCCCCTGGCTGTATTGCACTTCGGACTGACCGCAGAATTTCCATGCGAAATCTTGGGACCCGTAAGTGCTGGTTGACTGACTTGAGGTCCAGAACGGGTCTGAAGGTGCCACCCTTATTGGGGAGAATGAAATAAATGGAGTAATGCCCAGAATTTATGTCCCATGCAGGCACTGGGATTATGGCTTTTAGGGACAGCAGTCTCTCCAAGGTAGCTGCCAGCGCCGCCCTCTTGAGGGGCGGACAAGGCGATTCCACAAACTTGTCCGGAGGGAGAAGAAGGAAGTCCAGGTAATACTCTTCCCGGACAATAGTGAGGACCCACTGGTCCGAAGTAATCTCGACCCACCTGCGGTAAAATAGGGTTAGCCTGCCCCCTATTGCTTCTTTCCCCAGATGGGTCGGCTGATTCTCATTGTGGGGTGCGGCCGGGACCCAACCCCGAGCCGGTTCCCCTCTTGTTGTGCCTGGTCCGAAAGGACTGGTTCCTGGTCTGAGAACGAGGAGCTTGGTAGCGAGCCCTGTAAGGATTGAAGCGTTGAGAGCTTCTATCTCTGGATGGTCTAGGAAAAGGGCGCTGGGTCCTCCTTGACCTGTCTTTGGGTAGACGGGGTAATGGAGATGCGCCCCATTTATTAGCCAGCTTCTCGAGGTCGCTGCCGAACAGGAGGGATCCCTTAAAGGGCATTCTTGTAAGGTGAGTCTTGGAGGAGGAGTCGGCCGACCAATTTCGTAGCCAGAGGTGTCTTCTGGCTGCCACTGAGGATGACACTCCCTTGGCTGCTGTACGGACCATTTCTTCCCCCGGGGTGTTGTTCCTGGCTTGTGATAAGCAGGAGCGCGTCACCACGGTGCAGCAGGTCGCAATTCGTAGGGACATGGCTGCCACCTCAAAGGCTTGTTTCAGAATGGCGTTCATGCACCGGTCATGTGCATCCTTGAGGGCCGCACCTCCCTCCACCGGAATGGTGGTGCGCTTCACAATTGCGCTAAATATGGCGTCTACCATCGGGCACACCAGCAGCTCCTTGATTGCTGGGTCTAGGGGGTACATGCTGGACAAAGCCCGACCCCCTTTGAATGAAGCCTCCGGCGCATTCCACTCCAGATCGATTAACTGCTGTGCTGCTTGTAGAAGGGGAAAATGGTGAGCCGTTGGACGCAGGCCCTCTAGCAGGGGGTTCATCCTAGGTTCCCCTGGGGTGCCCTGGCCCAGGATAGCCAACTCCGACAGGCATTGAGAGACCAGGTCTGGAAGATCCTCCTTAGGAAAGAAGCGTCTCATGGTTCGATACGGTTCTATCCCCGAGGGGAGTTCCCATTCATCGGGGGGCTCTCCCTCTTCCTCAGAGAAATCCGAGTCCGCATAAATGGGGCTTCCGGGTGGCGGGTGGCCATGCGTAGGCCTTGAGGGTCCCGGAGCAGGGTCATCCGGTACGTATGGGTCCGGTCGGGGATCAGACTGCATCTTGACGAAGGCATGAATCCCCTTGAATAATTCCACCCAGGAGAGGGAAGCAGGTTCTAGCCGTAGGGGCACCAGGCTGCTCACCGCGGCCTGCTAGGTTCGATGTGTTCCCTGAGGAACTGGCAGTCAAACTGGGCTGAGACCGGCCTTGGCATGGAACTCCCAGGGCCTCCTCACATTGGGCACATAGGGAGTCTGCTTCCTCGCTCTGTGTGGCTGTGAGGTGGCATGCTGAGCAGAGGCCTAGAGCTCTTATGCCTGATTCTGGAGGTGCCGGCTCTGTGGACGCATGGGCTCTCATACGCTCCATCGCGTCTAATCTCCTATCAATGAGCGCTTATGAATGTGCGCCTATCAACGGGCACCTATCAATGTGCGCCTATGAGCGTGCGCCTATGAGCGTGCGCCTATCAACGTGCGCCTATCAACGTGCGCCTATCAACGTGCGCCTATAAACGTGCGCCTATAAACGTGCGCCTATAAACGTGCGCGTATCAGCATGCGCTTAGGAACGTGCGCCTATCAGCGGGCGCCTATCCACGTGCACATATCAGCGTGCGCCTATCCACGTGCACATATCAGCGTGCGCTTAGTAACGTGCGCCTATCAGCGGGTGCCTATCCACGTGCGCGTATCAGCGTGCGCTTAGTAACGTGCGCTTAGGAACGTGCGCCTATCAGCGGGCGCCTATCCATGTGCGCGTATCAGCGTGCGCTTAGGAACGTACTAGCAACGGGCGCTCAACTCAAGCAATGGGCGCCCCAATCTTGTCGGGTGCCTAACATACGCGCCCGGTGCCCCGCTTAGATCGAGGCGGCGGACCAGAGCTGGCGATGACGAGCAGGCAGGCAAAATGTCGACCTCCTTGGCGGGCTGCCACATAGGCAGACCCCGCTAATCCTCGCTCTTCGGAGACCAGTAAAGTAAAGATGTACGCCTTACCTGATCTTCGGCGCTTTCCGGCTGCGACCCGGGCAGTCTCCGGCTGCGGGGGGAGAGGGTAAGTACCGTCACTGCCGCGCTCGAGGAAGTGCACCCGCTGCCTCTAAGCCGCGCCCGAACTCGTCTCGCTCGGGGGCTAAGTCCTCACCGGGACCGAGGCTGCCTCTATGCCGCGCCCGAGCCCTTCTCACTTGGGGGCTAGGTCCCTGCCGCGATCTGGCCACCGGACCGAGGCGCTTACCTCCGAGGGACCACGGAAATCACCTCGGGAAACTCAACTGGGGGAGGGACCCGAGAGTATCACCACAGGAGTGCATTTAGTTGTTTGAATTTGGAAAAACGCTCAGCGAGCGTGAGGTAGCTCCAAACTGCTTTGGAGACGGAAATTACTGAGTTGCTGCACTTCCTGCAGGGGTATATGTACCACGTGCTGACGTCAGATCCGTCTCCAACTGCTAGCATGAGCACACTATACCCATTTGTAATGAGTCCATCTGCTACACGCTAGGAAAACATGTTTGGAATGCTGGCAGTGAGAGAATAAATGTTTACTTTATTAACACCAAGCCCCAATATATATGATGTAGTACTTTGGTCTACTATGCGTCACAAATCCTTGCACACTATTCAGATGTGCAACCTGACTACAGAGTTAGTTAAGCTAAAATCCTTATTCAATGTGTCTGCTATTTGGCCAAATATAAAATTTAAGTCTTTGTAATCAAACTAAACATTAAAAATATATTATTTATGGTCCTTATTGCCAATTTTGGATGCTAAATTCACAAAAATCCTGTAAACTTCTCAACCCAGTCCTTGGGACACACCTAACCAATTTGGTTTTCAAGATATCCATAATGAAAATACATTAGATAGATTTGTATATGCTTTTTCCATTGTATGTAAATCTATTTCATACATATACATTGTGGATATCCTGAAAACCTGAAAGGCTAGGTGTGTCTCTAGGCCTGGGTTCATTCATTGCCCTTAATCTCATATTCTGTGGGTACTCTGAGCTGCCATTTTTAAATGCCATCAAAACGTTTTACAGAAACTATTCTGTATTGCAAGTGTTCTTAATATTGTCACATTGCAAATGAGCTGGCTTCATACTGACTCATAAAATGCCATTAACCAACACAAAAAAAAATATAACCATTCATCAAAACACACAAATAGCATATCTTATTAAAAAAAATTGGTTTTATACCTGTCAAAAGAATGAAACTGCATGGGAAGAATATTCTGAGCTTCTCTCTTTAATGCTGGATCTGGATAAGGGAGTGGATCAGGGCCACACTCTGCAATTTCAACAGGGGCCGCCACAAGGCTTTTTAGAATTTCTTTGACATTGATGCCTTTGCTTTGACTGATGCTGGATATTGATGATGAAGGCTTTAGTATATCACTGGGACTCTCTGTTAAACTTTCTTGTGACTTCTTCACTTCAGAAGACAATGTAGACAATAGTTCACTCATGACATCTGTGCCTGTACTTGTTTCTAAGTCTGTTCCATTCAAGATATTAGCTATTTGTTCTTCTCCAATTCCAGAGTCTGTGTGAGGAATGGAACTTTCTAAATGAATATCTTCAATTGGCGTTAAGGTTTCTTTTTCTTTGATGTCTGGAAATATAGCAGGTGTCTCTAATAAACAAATAACAAAAACATATTGTTTATAAATATTAATATTTAAATTAAATTAAGGATAAAATAACTCCAATACTTAACAGATGATTTGCAAATCAGATACCACAAACATCCTACACATCACTGAAGAATATGAAAAGAAATTTATTCATTGCACAGTGGTAGAACAGAACTACAGCAACAATTAAACTTTTTAACAAAATCATAATAAACAGATAAAAAGTTAAATTATTTTTTTCCTTTTTACCACCTTCCTTACCACCTGCCTCTCACATATGCAAAAAAATAAAATAAAATAAAACCACACCCTTAAACATACTTCTCTTTTCCCCACGATAAGTGGCCAAGAGGCTAAGAGGAAGAGGGAAAGTTGCTTTAAAGATTAAAACAGTGTTCACCTTGAGAATGCAGTAGTTTAACTTTTCACCATCTGTGTTCCTCCTGTTCGAAGGATTTGAGCACATTACCTCTATGTCATGTCTGAACCTCAGCTCAGAGCCATAGTCAGACTATTTAGCACCTATGTCCAAGTAAAAAAAGAGTGCCCTCAATCTGAACATAACACACGACCCAGGCCACTCTTGTTATATGGGGCTTTCATTTTCATTTTGATCCAGCAGTTTCCTCCTGCCCCTGTGGATTTCCAGCTCAATACAATTATCCTGGCACCATAAGCCTACATTCAAAACTGAACTGGAAACCCCAAGAAACCAGATTCTGCATGCCATCCAACTCCAGAGAAAGAGAAACAGAAATGCATTTCCTCTTGTAATGTACAAAATAAGATATCCTAAGCTGCCCATTCCCAAAGTTGCAGAGCCCATCCACTAAATTGAATATAAAATGCTTCTTTCTACTTTGGCTGTCTGGACTTTTATTTTTCTAATCACTTTGGTTCTCATCTCTTTATACTGCTTTCCTCATATTGGACTCCTAACTCTTTTACAGGGTCTCCTGTTCATGTTCTGTTTCATCTCTCTCCTGTCTCTTCAGTACCTCCCCCTACTCCTCTGTCTAATATCGATCTTTCCCTTTTCTTCCTTCTCTTTATCTCTGCCTCTCTATTCACTCATCTAGATTTCATCCCCCCTTCTCTCCCTCCAGTTCTCTGTGCCAATCCTACATCTCCCCAAATCTCCTCATTATTGCCCATTCTCAGTCCTCCACTTTCCTCTCACTGAGTTACTTCTTTTACCATCTCAAGCTCCCCTTGTCCTTCCCCTCAAAAGCTGCATCCTTTAGTCTGCTTCCTCTTCCCCTTCCCCCTCACTCATGTTCCACAGCTATTTTCTAACCAATCATACCTTTCACTCTTCCCTAGAGCTGGTGTACAGGTATTAAATGCCCTAGGTGAACCTTATAGTCTTGTACCCACCTCCTCCCCAAGTTGCACCCTCCCCATCCACAATTCAAAATTAGTAGGGTCATTCATCAAAATGCATTATGGCATTAATGCATGCGATAACGCACGTGTTAAGAACAATAATGCACGGTGCAAATGCACATTTTTTGAATGGGTGGGATTAGGGAGGAGTTTGGGTGTGATTTAGTAAAATGAGGGGCAATATCGCACGGTTTTAACACCGGAAAAAACTACACCTTTTTTCCAGGCATTAAGCTGTGCGATATGTGAGAGAGAAATAGAGTGTGAGAGAAAGAGAGCACCTCTGGGGAGGGCCTCACAGTGTACAACTATTTATATCTCTATAGGAGGGCCATCTAATAGGTCGAGGTGAAGTGTTGGTGGTGGTTTAGATTTAGGGGCCAGTTTCTCATGTACAGTAAGATGTACGAATAGTACAGTACACCTTGGTGAAGATTTGACGTCATGTGGAGTGAGGAAACTCTCACAAAGATGAAATTTTGTAGTATGTTCTCTCACCCTAGCTTGATGGTACCCTGTTATATAGTTCATCAAGCTAGGGTAAGAGAACATAGAGGAAATTTAATCTTTGTGAGACTTTCCTCACTCTAAATGACTTCAAATCTTCATCAAGGTGTACTGTGCGGTTCGTATGTCTCACTCTACATGAAAAATTGGCCCCTATACCCTAAACCACCACCAACACCTCATTTCGACATATTAGATGGCCCTCCTATAGAGATATAAATACTTGACTAATATGAAGGCCTTGTATATAGTCTCTCTCTGTCTGCAAGATGTGAAAAACAGGGATTATCGCAGGGTGAGATAAATTTAGTGCACCATGTGGTAGCTTACCACTTTGATTCAAGTTACCGTGTGGTGAAGTAATTCTAAAATTTCCCTAATCAAACCCATTGTTCTTATCGCAGGCATTATCAATGCATTTTGATGAATGTAGGGGTATGATTTATAACAGATTTTACATGATAAAGGACTTTGAGGTAAAAAAAAATCACTTGTAGCATGTATATTATATATACATGTACTGCTGTGGTGCCAACCAGAAACCCTGCAAAAAATGGCCAGCACCATCTTAAAAAATGGCGTGGGCCATCCATTGCTCCTACCATGTGATAGGGGCCGGCCAATGGCACCGATAGCCCCTGTGTCACATGGCAAGGGCAAAGGGCCATCGGCGCCATTTTGATTAGTGGCAACTGACGGCCCGAGAGAGGGAGATTGCTCCCGGGATCCCCGCTGGACCACCAGGTACTTTAATTTTTATTTTTTTTTGGGGGGGGGGGGTCAGGAGGGTGGGGAATTCTAAATAATTAGATTTAAAGGGTCAGGGTGGGTTTGGGTTTTTTTTTTCTGTGTGCCTTTTCTTCCCCCCCCAAAAAAAACAAAACAATAAGAAAACCACATGAAAATTTTGTGGGGTTTTCCTATCACTTTCGGGGACCCTCGACGGATTAGAAAATATCGTACGATATTTTCATCCATCAGAAAAACGATTCACATCCCTATTAAAAACTCATAAAACTTTTCCATATGGCAATAAAATATTTCAAAACAGCAGATAGATTAATAATACCCAATAATTATAACTAACAGGAATTAATAAATCCCCCGCTTTCCATACCTGGGAACTTTTGATTTCCAGATGCTCTAAAATTGTTGTAGATTAGCAGGGTGATGGGGGGAGTTGTTTGTTGCTCACAAATGTTCTCCCCTCTAACACACACATGCTTGTTCATTTTCTCACTCACATGTTCAATCATACAGACAGACATGCTCGTTCGCCCTCACATAGTCATACCACGTACTCACTCACTTGTGCTCTCTCTCACATGATCATACACACACAAACTCTTTGCTTTGTTTCTCATATACTCAAAAATACACACACACATACACTCATTAGCTCTTTCACATACACAATCGCACACACATGCTCGCTCACTCTCTCTCAAATGCACAATCATACACATTCGCTCAAACTATCACATGCACAATCAAGAGCATGCTTGTTTTTTCTTTTACATATGCAATTATACACACAAATGCTCATTCGCTCTCTCACATCCTCATACACACACACACTCATTTGCTTTCTCACATTCTCAACTATACACACACGATTGTTCGCTCTCACATGCTCAGTCATACACACTCGCTTGTGCTCTCTCTCACATGCTCATACACAAACTCTTTGCTCTGTTTCTCATATGTGCAAATATACACACACACGCTCATTTGCTCTCTCACATATACAATCGCACACACTTGCTCATTCTTTCTCAAATTCACAATCATACACAAACAGACATTCATTCAATCTCTATCACATGCACAATCCCACACACACTTGTTTTCTCTTTTATATATACAATTATATACTCACAAATGCTTGTTTGCTCTCACACTTGCTCAATTATACATACAAATGCTCGTTAGCTTTCTCACATGTTCACTCATACATACACATACATGAGCCACTCTCACACATGCTCAATCATACACACACATGCTCTGCTCTCTTTCATCTATGCTCAATCATAAACACACATGCCCATTCATTCTCACATGCTCAGTCATGCACACACACACACACACACATACACACACCTTTGCTTGCTCTCACATGCACACACACACAGATATGGTGATGTACTTTCTCTCTCTCATACACACATGCTCAGTCATAAACACATATACTCCACATGGTCCTTTGCTCTCTCGCTCACACAAACACATACACATGCTCCTTCTTGCTCTTTGCAGGCATGCTTCTTCTGACTGCAAGGGCAGAATGGGAGGATTTTGGGGGGTTTTTCAGTCCGCGGGCCACACTCTTAAATGTGGGGGAGGTGAAGAAGGCCCATAAGAACATAAGAACATGCCATACTGGGACAGACCAAGGGTCCATCAAGCCCAGCATCCTGTTTCCAACAGTTGCCAATCCAGGCCATAAAAACCTGGCAAGTATCCAAAAACTAAGTCCATTCCATGTTACTATTGCTAGTAATAGCAGCGGATATTTTCTTTTCTTTTTTTTTTAATTCACACTTTATTAAGTTTTCATTCAAGTAATCAATGCATCTTACTTTAAGTAAAGAAATGGTATGTAACAAAGTAACAATTTTCTTAGCGTATAATATAACATTATGAAAACATTCAAATACATCCTTTTCAGGGGCACGTATATAATTATAAGGGAGATATAAAGGAAATACTTTTAAAGACAAACTGGCTTAGCGGAATTCGGTGTACTTTTTAATGACTGTCATGGGACCTGTTCTCTAGGGATGATGCCAATTTCCCTAGCGTTCAGAAAGGATTTTAACTATTCTGGAGCATTAAATACGAAGCTCTCATCTTTCCCTCTCACCAAACATCTACATGGATATTTCAGGATAAATACATAACCTAGGCTAATTACTTGTGCTCTTAATTTCAAAAAGTCCCTTCTCCTTAAGTGGGTAGTTCTTGCAAAATCAGGGAATACTTTTACTGTTTGACCAAAAAACACAGTAGGGAAGTTCTGAAAATACCTTCTCATAATGTCACTGTCTTTCTCAGACACAAATGACACTAATAATACACCATAATACAATAACTCTGCTTCTGAATTCTCCAAAAATTGTGTTAAATTTTCTAAAGAATTTATTTGGTTAATGTTAAGATTACTTACCTGGTAATCTCCTTTTCCTTAGTGTATGCAGATGGACTCAAAACAAATGGGTATAGTGTGCACGTGCTAGCAGTTGGAGACGGATCTGACGTCAGCACGGGTACATATACCCCCACAGGAAGTAAAGCAATTCAGTAATCTTCCTTGCAAAGCTGTTATAGCTATATGTGTACTGACCGATCGATTAATCAGCAGGATTACCCTGACCAATTGATGGTAGCTAGAGACCACCAGTGTTCTCAACCGGAAGGCATCGACACCCGGCAGGGGGGAAGCCCTATTATAAGCAAAACATGGCTTACCGTGAGTCAGCGAATCCCCATGTATACCGGCAGCCGGGCGGGATGCTGAGTCCATCTGCATACACTAAGGAAAAGGAGATTACCAGGTAAGTAATCTTAACATTTCCTAGCGTGTAGCAGATGGACTCAAAACAAATGGGATGTACAAAAGCTACTCCCGGACTGGGCGGGAGGCTGCCCGAGAACCGTGTAGGATCGCCCTCACAAATGCTGTGTCCTCCCTGGCCTGAACGTCCAGACGGTAGAATCTGGAGAAGGTATGGAGGGAGGACCACGTCGCCGCTCTACATATCTCTGCAGGCGACAGCAGCTTAGCTTCTGCCCAAGAGGCTGATTGTGCTCTGGGAGAATGAGCCTTGACCTGTAGAGGTGGTGGTTTTCCTGCCTCTACGTAGGCTGCCTTGATAACTTCTTTAATCCAGCGGGCGATGGTCGGCCGTGAGGCCGCTTCCCCTTGCTTCTTCTCGCTGTGCAGGACGAACAGGTGGTCCGTCTTTCGTACTGCTTCTGACATGTCCAGGTATCTGGACAGCAGTCTGCCGATGTCGAGATGACGTAATATTCGACCTTCTTCTGATTTCTTCAAACCTTCCGTGGTAGGCAAGGATATGGTTTGGTTGAGGTGAAAGTGTGAGACTACTTTGGGTAAAAAGGAAGGAACTGTACGAAGATGGATGGCCTCTGGAGTGATTCTGAGAAATGGATCACGACAGGATCCATCTTGTAGCTCTGAGATGCGGCGTGCTGAACACACAGCCAGCAAGAACACCATCTTCAAGGTTAACAAACGGAGAGACAGGCCTCAAAGGGGCCTGAAGGCTGATCCCGCTAGAAATTCCAATACTAGGTTAAGGTTCCACAAGGGCCCTGGCCACTTCAGTGGCGGGCAAATGTGTTTAACTCCTTTCAGGAAGCATGAAACGTCTGGGTGCTCGGCAATGGATTTGCCGTCACATCTGGGACCGTAGCAAGACAGCGCTGCTACCTGTACCTTGATGGAGCTGAGGGACAGACCCTTCTGAAGTCCATCTTGTAGGAAGTCCAAAATGATAGGAATCTTTGCGGTATGCGAATTGGTGCTGTGAGAATCGCACCAGGCTTCAAAAATTCTCCAGATCCTGATATATGTTAGTGATGTGGAGAACTTGCGTGCTCGGAGGAGTGTATCTATCACCGGCTCTGAGTATCCTCTTTTCTTCAGTCTAGCCCTCTCAATGGCCAGACCGTAAGAGAGAATTGAGCTGGATCCTCGTGGAGAATGGGGCCTTGCCGTAGCAGGTCCCGGTATGGAGGCAGAGGTAGAGGATTCCCTGCCAGTAGTCTTCTTATGTCTGCGTACCAGGGTCTTCTTGGCCAGTCCGGGGCCACTAGAAGAACTAGACCTCTGTGTCGCTGAATCCTGTGAACAATGGCGCCCAACAGGGGCCATGGAGGAAATGCGTATAGCAGGATCCCCTGAGGCCACGGCTGTACCAGGTCATCGATCCCCTGTGCTCGAGGATCCCGCCTGCGGCTGAAATATCTGGGAACTTGAGCATTGGACCTGTCTGCTAATAGGTCCATGGCTGGCGTCCCCCAGTGAGCCACAATTATCTGAAAGGCTGTGGGTGTCAGCTGCCATTCTCCCGGGTTTAGTCTTTCTCTGCTGAGGAAGTCTGCCGCCGTGCTGTCCTTCCCGGCGATGTGTACGGCGGAGATGTCCTGAAGATTGGCTTCTGCCTAAATCATCAGGGGAGTTATTTCTAGGGGCACTTGTTGGCTTCTGGTTCCGCCCTGTCAGTTGATGTATGCCACCGTGGTGGCGTTGTCTGATATCACTCTGACCACTCTGTTGCGAAGTCGGTGGGCAAATCGCAGGCACGCTAGCCTGACTGCCCGTGCCTCTAGTCGGTTGATATTCCACCTTGATTCTTCTCTGGTCCACCGCCCTTGGGTGGTGAGCTCCTCGCAGTGTGCTCCCCACCCGTTCAGGCTGGCATCTGTGGTGAGCAGGATCCAGGTTGGGGAGGACATTCGTAACTCCCGGCTCATGTGGCCGGGCTGTAACCACCAGCGTAGTTGATTCCACACTCTGGCTTGTAGAGGCAGGTGTATGGTGTAGTCCTGTGATCGTGGACTCCATCGAGATAGAAGGGCGCGTTGCAATGGTCTCATATAAGCCCGCGCCCATGGCACCACCTCCAGAGTGGATGCCATGAGGCCGAGGACTTGTAAATAATCCCGAGCTGTGGGCCGGCTGGCGCTCAGCAGGACCTGCAGATGATTCTGGAGTTTTGACCGTCTCTTGGAGGTCAGACTGACTTTGTCGTCTTGGGTGTCGAATTGGACCCCTAGGTATTCCAGCAATGGGATGGCTGTAGGGAACTCTTCTTTATGTTGACTACCCATCCTAGGCTTTCCAGAAGAGCTATAACTCTGTTGGTTGCCCTGTGACTCTCCTCCGGTGACTTTGCCCTGATCAGCCAATCGTCCAGGTAGGAATGGACGAGGATTCCTTCCTTCCTGAGTGCCGCTGCCACTACTACTATTACCTTGGTAAAGATCCGCGGCGCGGTGGCTAACCCGAAGGGTAAGGCCCGGAACTGGAAGTGCTGATTCAGGACTTTGAAGCGTAAAAAGCGCTGGTGATCTCGATGGATTGGGATATGCAGTTAGGCTTCTGACAGATCTAGGGAGGTGAGAAACTCCCCTGGCTGTACTGAACACTTGACAGACCGTAGAGTTTCCATGCGAAAGCTGGGGACCCAAAGGTGTCGATTGACTGACTTGAGGTCCAGGATGGGCCTGAAGGTGCCCTCCTTCTTGGATACTATGAAATAAATGGAAAAATGCCCAGAAGTTACCTCTTCCGCAGGTACTGGGATTATGGCTTTTAGGGCCAGGAGCCTCTGTAAGGTCACTTCTAGTGTCACTGTCTTGAGTGGCGAACAAGGAGATTCCACAAACTTGTTTGATGGAAGCCGAAAGAAATCCAGGTAATATCCTTCCCGGATGATGGTGAGGACCCACTGGTCCGAAGTGATCTCGACCCACCTGCGGTAGAAGAGGGTTAGCCTGCCCCCTATGGCTGCTACCCTCGGATGGGTCGGCTGATTGTCATTGCGGGTTACGGCCGGGGCCCGAACCCGGGCCGGTTCTCTTCTTGGTGTGCTTAGCTCGAAAGGGCTGATTCCTGGCCTGAGGACGAGGTGCTTGATAGCGAGACCTGTAAGGGTTGAAGCGCTGTGAGTTTCTACCTCTGGATGGTCTAGAAACAGAACGCTGGCTCCTCTTCCGTTACCCCGTCCTTCTGGAAGACGGGGTAACGGAGAGGCACCCCATTTAGTAGCCCAATTCTCAAGGTCGCTGCCGACAGTAGGGAACCCTTAAAGGGCATTCTTGTGAGTCGAGTCTTGGAGGACGAGTCGGCCGCCCAATTGCATAGCCAAAGCTGTCTTCTGGCTGCCACTGAGGAGGACACTCCCTTGGCTGCCGTATGGACGAGGTCGGAAGCTGCGTCTGTGAGAAATGCGAGAGCTGATTCCATGTCTTCTCCCGGGGTGTTATTTCTTGCCTGTGATAAACAGGAGAGCGTCACCATGGTGCAGCAAGTCACGATTCGAAGGGACATGGCTGCTACCTCAAAAGCTTGTTTCAGAATGGTGTCCATGCGTCGGTCATGCGCATCCTTGAGTGCCGCTCCCCCCTCCACCGGAATGGTGGTGCGTTTCACAATTGCGTTAATTATGGCGTCTACCCTGGGGCACGCCAGCAGTTCCTTGGCTGTCGGATCTAGAGGGTACATGCCAGACAAGGCCCGACCCCCTTTGAATGAGGCCTCCGGTGCCTTCCATTCCAGTTCGATTAGCTGCTGTGCTGCTTGTAGGAGGGGAAAGTGGTGAGCCGTTTGGCGCAGGCCCTCTAGCAGAGGGTTCTTTACAGGGACCCCTGGGGGGTCCTGGCCTGGAATGTCCAGCTCCGATAAGCATTGTGAGACCAGGCCCGGTAGATCTTCTCTCCGAAAGAAGCGTCTCATGGTCCGATATGGTTCTATCTCTGAGGGAAGTTCATTCTCCTCGGGGGGCTCCTCACTTACCTGGGAGTCAACCGAATCCCCATGATTGGTGCTGTCGGGTGGTGAGTGGCTGCGCCTAGGTCTCGAGGGTCCAGGGGCTGGATCAACCGGGACAGAAAGACCCATCCGAGGAGCAGACTGCATCTGGACAAAGGCGTGAATCCCCTTAAATAATTCCACCCAGGAAAGCAAAGCCAGATCTGGCCGCAGGGGTACCAGGTCTCTCGGATTCCCTGGCTGCTCGCCGCGGCCTGCTAAGTCCGGTGTGGTCCCCGAGGAACCACTGGGCTGGGACCGGTTTTGTCCTGGAACTGCCATGGCTTCCTCACATTGGGCACATGGGAGTCTGCTTCCTCGCTTTGTGTGGCTCTAAGGTTGCATGCTGAGCAGAGGCTTAGAGCGTTCATGCCTGAATCTGGGGGTGCCGGCTCTGCGGACGCAGGGGCATTCTTATGCTCCATTTGCCTTAAATGCGGTGTCGTCCAACGATGTGCGCCTAACACGGGCGCGTAACAGCATGCGCCTAGAATGGGCGTCTTATCAATGGTGCGCCTATGAACGGGCGTCTTATATAAACGTGCGCCTATGAACGGGCGTCTTATATAAACGTGCGCCTATGAACGGGCGTCTTATATAAACGTGCGCCTATAAACAAGCGTCTTATATAAATGTGCGCCTATAGCGGGTGTCTTATAAACAGTGCACCTATGAACGGGCGTCTTATAAATGTGCGCCTATAACGGGTGTCTTAGCATATGTGCGTGTATCCCAGTAGCGTGCGCTAACAACATGCGCCTATCGCGTGCTCAAACAACGTACACCTATCGCGTGCGCTAACAACATGCGCCTATCGCGTGCGCTAACAACGTGCGCCTATCGCGAACTGCGTTAGCAAACAAAAGCGCTTAATTAGAAAAGAGAAGTAGGCAGGTAAAAATGGCGACCTCCCAGGCGGGCGGCCTCGTAGGCAGGCCCAGTTAGTCCACACTTCCTCAGAGACCAAGTAAAGATGTACGTCTTACCTTGTCTTCAGCGCTTCCCGGCTGCAAGCCGGGCGGTCTCCGGCTGCGGGGGGATAGGGGAATACCTTCACCGCCGCGCTTAAGGAAGTGCACCCGCTGCCTCTAGGCCATGCCCGAACCGCTCGGGGGCCAAGTCCACGCCGGGACCGAGGCTGCCTCTAGGCCGTGCCCGAACTCGTCTCTCTCGGGGGCCAAGCCACGCCCCTCTCACTCAGGGGCTGGGTCCCTGCCGCGAACCGGCCACCGGACCGAGGCTCTTACCTCCGAGGGACCACGGAAGTCAGCTCGGGAAACTCAACTGGGTGATTGACGGCCTGGTATTACCACAGGAGTGCGTGGCTCGTCATCAGTAGATTTCTGCTATGAATTTAGTCGTTAGAATTTGGAAACACGCTCAGCGAGCGTGGGGTAGCTCCAAACTGCTTTGGAGACGGAAGTTACTGAATTGCTTTACTTCCTGGTGGGGTATATGTACCCGTGCTGACGTCAGATCCGTCTCCAACTGCTAGCACGAGCACACTATACCCATTTGTTTTGAGTCCATCTGCTACACGCTAGGAAATATGCGCTTAGCAACGGACGCCTATCAACATGCGCTTAGCAACGGACGCCTACAGTGTGCGCCTATCAACGGGCGCCTATCAACGTGCACGTAGCAACGTGCGTGCGCTGTTCAACATGAATCAAGGTGACTTCAATGCATGCCTCTATCGAACCTGCGCCCAAGTATTTTCGGGCGCCTAACATATACGCCCTTCGCCTGTGCGCTCAGTCTGGCCTGAGCGCTAGAGCGCGGCGACAAACCAGGGTAAAGGCGAGCAGGCAGACAAAATGGCGACCTCCTTGGCGGGTTGCCACGTAGGCAGACTCCGCTAATCCTCGCTTCCTCGGAGACCAACAAGTAAAGATGTACGCCTTACCTTGTCTTCGGCGCTTCCCGGCTGCGACCCGGGCGGTCTCCGGCTGCGGGGGAGAGGGTGATTACTGTCACCACTGCGCTCGAGGAAGTGCACCAGCTGCCTCTAGGCCGCGCCCGAGCCCTTCTCACTCGGGGGCTAGGTCCCTGCCGCGAGCCGGCCACCGGACCGAGGCTCTTACCTCCGAGGGACCACGGAAATCGCCTCAGGAAACTCAACTGGGGGAGGGACCGAATGGTATCACCGCAGGAGTGCGGGGCTCGTCTTCAGGTAGGTGTCTTCTATGAATTTAGTTGTTAGAATTTGGAAAAACGCTCAGCGAGCGTGAGGTAGCTCCAAACTGCTTTGGAGACAGAAATTACTGAAATGCTGCACTTCCTGCGGGGGTATATGACCCGTGCTGACGTCAGATCAGTCTCCAACTGCTAGCATGAGCACACTATACCCACTTGTTTTGAGTCCATCTGCTACTCGCTAGGAAATAATGAATTGTGACTTTGAAAATTTACTTTAAGAGCATACTGGTTTGCAATAAACATACTGTCTGGAACAATCTGTGTGCCATTTGTAACCACACAAATTTACTGACTTTTTAGGGGGTTGAATATTTTTGCAAGCCACTGTAGAAACTACATTCTAGCAGAATATCTCACCTAAACCACATATGCAGAACACAGATGGACTCTCGTCAAATACAAAACACAGAGACAAAAAGCATAAATACAAATGTGCAGACAAAAACTAAACTGAAAACTGAAAGAAGGCAGACTCTGTATGCATTGCAACAATGGAAAACCAGAAACTTCACTGTTCCTCATAAAACATTAAATAATACAATGAAGAAATATAGAATATCAATAACAGTAAAACCATACTAATAAAAGATTATTTCGAAACTGACCTATAGAATATTCAATAATTTAAAACAAATTATTTTTAAATTTCACAAACAACAATAAATATATCAAAACATCCGATATCAAATAACAGTCAATAATTAAAACTAATAAGGATTTAGAATTTCCCTATTCTCCAAACCTGGGAACTTGATTTCCAGTCACCTTGAGATTGCCGTGGATTAGTAGGGGTGGGGAAGAGGGTTCACAAACTTTCTCCTCTCTCTCATACACACACACACTCCCTCTCTCTCACAAATGTCTCACACACACATGCTCATACACCCTTCTCTCACACCTGTACTCTCCTTATCTTTTTCCTGGAGTCTGCAGGGAAAGAGAGGGTCCCACAGCCTGCCGGCAGCCCAGCGGACTCCTTCACACATCAACCACCAGCGAGATGGGATGCGTGGTTGGCCCATAGCCTCCTTCACTCTTCAGCTGCCAGTGAGATGGGGTGCGCCGATGGCCTCTCAGGTCTTCTCTTTCACGAATGCTGTGGGATGAGTTCAGCAGCAGGTCTCTTAATGGATTTATTTCTTCTTCCCCAGTTCGTAGACTTCCTGCTATGTTCTGGCGGACCCCTAGGTGTCTGCGGAACACAGGTTTGGGAACCACTATATTACAGTATTGTCTAATACTACTCTAAGGGAGATCATGTGATGTGGTGAGAGCGCGAGGACATGAGCCTTGTTAGCTCCGGGACCCCACTCCCCATATCAGCCTGCATCCCTCCGTTAATCAAACCCATCCTCGAAAATGACTGCAGGGACGAGGTGAAATCTAGGCGAGCTGCAAAATCAACGTTTCTGCACTATCAGGCTCTCAATGGCAGTGAAAATCCTTAAGAAAGAAAACCTCAGGCCTGGGGTAAGCAAGATGGCAGGCGGCACATGCAATCCGCTGTCCCCAAGTTGTATGGGGGACACGCGGGCGAAGTTCACTCACTTTTGCTGGCCATTATGGATGCCAAATTGGATAAAATATGTGCAGACCATTTTAGCAGATAACATATACTGCCTGGTAGATATAGAAACACACCTTACTGGGGGTGGATGAGCATGTGCAGGATTTAGAGCGTTAAATGGCGGCCTTAAAACCAGAGATGGAAAAAATGGTGCAGAAGCTGGAAGACCTTGAGAATCGCTCTCACAGGTATAACCTGCGTTTTATTGGTATTCCTGAGGCTGTGAGGGATCAGGACTTGCGGGGAGCACTGGAAGGGTGGTTACAGACAGAACGTAACTTAGCCGAGGGGCCGGATAAACTTCTGATAGAACAGGCACACTGCTTGGGGCTGCGGGGAAGATCTCAAGGGAAACCCAGGCCTGTGACTGCACATTTTCTTAATTTCCAACACAAAGAAGAGAGAGCTGGCTTATGGAGGTTACTCTGTAGTGA
Organism: Rhinatrema bivittatum; assembly: GCF_901001135.1. Taxonomy (NCBI): domain Eukaryota; kingdom Metazoa; phylum Chordata; class Amphibia; order Gymnophiona; family Rhinatrematidae; genus Rhinatrema; species Rhinatrema bivittatum. The sequence continues at coordinate 105,324,999 of NC_042619.1, read as the reverse complement.
TCTTTGCTGACTACTCAATGGCAGTTTCTGCTAAACAAACACTTTTGCTTCCATCTATTCTAAATTGGTGCAATGGCAGGTGCAATTTATACTACAATTCCCTACACAGCTGTGTTTTACTTCTAATAATGCCAACCATGTGTTTGAGTCTACACAAGAAGCGGAGGACTTCTTTAGTTCTTGACTGGAGCCACCATCACCTATTTGACTGCTGAGATGGAACTTGCAGTTTGCCAAAACAACTGCACACCTAGCAGTTTCTTGCTGAAGTCAGCTGAGGTTTGGGGTTTTGTTTTTTTTTTAAGAGTTTAGCTTCTCATCTGTGCCTAGCTGCATTTCAAGATACTAAGATTATTTTGGACAATGAGTGGTGTTATTTAGTGGTAGGAGGCTCATTTATTTATGTATAACCTTACACATCAATCCTAATAAATTGTACAAGGTTAACTGTCAGAGGTTTTTAACCTTTACAGCGACGCTTTTCAACATTGGCAAGACTTTCCACTATCTGTCTGGACGAGTGAACTTTTTTCAGATGACTGTTCTGCTGAAGTGGCTTTATATGTTTCAGATACCTGTTTTTTAACCACTCGACATTATGGTAGTTTCTAAAAACTGTTACGCAATTATTTATGGAAGGGTGCTAAGCCATGGTTAGCGTTGTCTAGGCTGACCCGGAAAAGAGACACAGGGTTATGGGTTTAGCATATTTGTGACTTTGCAATGTGTCATGCACCCTCAGACATGTGGCCGATTGGATATTGGGAACCCAGTTTTATACTCCTACACAGATGGGTTTCCTTTTACATTCTCCAACATCTCTCTCAGATATCACACTGAAACAGAGCTTTTTGTTTACACCTCTGGTTCAGGTGTGGCGATTTCTCTGCTCATTGCTCCAGTTAAATAATCCAGTTACACAACTATTACTGCTAGTGGGTAATGGGCAGTTCATACCTGGCACCACTAGTTTTATTTTTGCAGTCTGGGGTTCTTTGGGTCTGAAACTGATTTCCCAATTTTTTTTTTTACCGACAAGGGAACAATTGAGCCTTTTTTGGATTTGCTGGAAGAATTTATCCTGGATAAAAAAAACATTATGCTGCCTATTTCCAAGTTAGGCATTATATCCAGTCTCTTAAGATACATGATTGGGCTGCTGTTAACAGGGAGTATCTTTCTGAATTTTTTGATGCGGAGGATCCTGTATGACATACAATATCCTCCACTTATTTTTTTTATAGCCAGAAGGCCCTGTATGGACTGTAGACAACTTAGACAACGCTGGGGTGTTGAGCTTGGGTTGGACACGATGGCAGAATAATATTTGAATTGTTTTCAGCAGATATGTACTCTTGCCAGTAGTAGTGACTTGCAGGAAACGCAATATATATTTTTAATGTGCTACTATGTTCCCAGACAGTTAACTTGTAATATGAGATTGACCATTTATGAAATGTGTGCTAAATGTTAAAAAGCACCTGGAACTTTAGGACACCAGTTCTGGGTTTGCACTATTATTAGGGCATTCTGGAGACGGGTGATATGTTATGTTCAGCAGATCACGAACATAGAATTGCCATACAAACTTCATGTTTTGCTTTTTGACAACTTGAGTGGCTTGGCGAGGGGACAAAAGTTCTCCAGACTCAGGATACACAAGGTGCTGGTATTAGCAAAAAAAAAAAAAAAGTTATTGCAAAATTGCCTTACTAAAGTTCTCCCACCGATCACTCAGTGGAGGAATTATATCCATCATATGTGTGTCTGTGAAAAATATGTGGAGCAAATGGACCTACATAAATGGAGAAAGACATTTTTATTGATTTGGAATTCCTATATACAAGCTTTATCACATTGAGCCAGGAGTTTAAGTCTCAATCACCTTTAATTTGAAGATTGGTGTTTTATGGGGCTGGAACTGTGGCACTATGGGCTATGCTACCTAAGAGGATAAGAAGGGAGGGAGGGTAGTTAGGGGGTAGACACGGTGATTGTTATTGTGCTATGATTTTATTCCATGAACCTATGGGCAAACAAACTATAGGGTTTGATCCTTTTCTTTTAATTTGTCATTGCTTGTCTTGATGTGGTTACATTTTTTTTAATTAATAAAAGATTTAAAACATACTACTCTAAGAATCTATTTAAAAAAATACATAAAGGAGACAATATTCAAAAACTTTGCTAAGGCAGCTATCTTAGGCCAGTAATATGATAGCCAACTCAGTTGTAGTGAATTTTCAGCTGTAACTTGAAATATGCTCACATCTAGGCAGCATAGTTTTAGGCCTACTATGTTGGCATTCAGGGATATCCACCTAAGTTAGATGACTAGCACTGAAAATTAGTACAGCAGCTTAACATTCTCTCTTTGACCCAACTCTGCCCACAGAACTGCCCATTTTTTAAGTGACTATCTTAAGCTGCTCAATGCAGCTAGGTTTTCAAATGTCAGATCTGTCTGGCTAACTTTGGGAGTTTGCCAGCAAACTTGATTTGAAAATCCATGTCAAAAGTAAAAAAACCTCCACTGTACCTGTACTGGTTGGTGAATTTATCTCTTGTCTGATGTTTCTACCAGCTTGACTTGCTGACCTTGCAGTCTCTCTCTGAGGTTCCAGAATGTCACGGTACTTAGAGACCATCAGAACAGAAATAAAGTAAACAACTGCCAAAGCTAAAAACTGAGCTTGTTTACTGTCATCCTATTAGAGAGAAAATAAAAACAGAAAAATATTCTCACTATATAGACCATGGACAATGAAATTACAATGAACAATGCACTTAAATTGTGCCAGGTTGAATTTTCTAATTGTAAATCTTTAACTAAAAGATTATAGTAAACTAAATATAGCACGTGAATTATTATTAGACAAACCAGTACAGGAAGTATTCAGACTTACTTCTGGAAACTATGTCTTAAGTCAAAACACTGTAAATCAAAACCAAGTATTCCATAAGAACAATTTTATAAAGGGGGAGTTTGATTCCAAAAGAACTCACAATTTAGTAATATATAGTGCTGTAAAATATATACACATCTTAAAGCATTACTTTTTTGTCTGAAGAGGAAAGTGTACAGGCATGCCTACAGGACACTGCTTTGTGGAAAGTAAGTCTTTGATACTTTTCCTACTGATATTTTATCTTGCCAGGCCTCATGGTCATCAGCACACCAATGCATGCCTGTTGTGAGATGCTTGGACATCTTAAAGTCCAAACAAGTGCAAGTTAGATAATGGGTGTCAGTTGAGAAACACTGGGATAGATATTCAAAAGCCATTTAGATGGATAACTGAAAAGTTATCCATCTAAACAGCTTAGCTGTGATATTCGGCAACTTATCCAGCTAAATTCTAGCTGGACAGCTCTTTATCCAGCTAGAATTTAGCTGGATATGTCAGGGGCATTTCTGAGGCAGGCAGTAAGCATTCCAGGAAGGAGTGGAGTTAGCCAGTTAGGTTATATTCAGAGTTAGTTGGTGAACCTAATCAGCTAACTCTGGCTGTGCCTAAGGCAGGTCTAAAGTTAGCTGCATATACCTATTTGCAAACTTTTAAGATAGCTGGGTATATTCAACTATCTTAAAAATAATTTCCTCTCAATGCATCAATATTGTAGTAATTTCCTCTCAATGCATCAATATTGTAATAAGTTCCTCTCAATGCATCAATATAGGACTATAAAGCAAAATTGCTTACCTTGTAATAGGTGTTATCCCAGAACAGCAGGATGTAGTCCTCACATATGGGTGACATCAGTAATGGAGCCCTATACGGAAAAACTTCTATCAAAGTTTCTATGAAACTTTTGACTGGCCCTGTGAGGCCACTGAGCATGCCCAGCATGCCATGATATTCCCTGCCACAGGGGTCTCCCTTCAGTCTGTTTTGTAGCAAATAGCGTTAGCCAAAAATAAAATAATTTATTTATTTATTTATTTAGCATTTGTTTATATACCGAGGTACAGCTGACATAGCCTTCACTCCGGTTTACATTATAACAAACCAGTTACATTTAAATTCATAACAGTGTGACAGAGAATGAATCAGAACATTAACTTAAAAAGTCAATAAATACATTGAACAATACATTGAACAATAGTTATGAGTGTAAGCAACACTTGAAGTAGACGGTTGAAACCGTTAAAGAGAAAAAAGGTTTCTGCAAGACAGGATGAAAGACAGAAGGAGGGGATTGCTGGCATAAAAAGGAACATGAAGGTGGATATGAAAAAGATTATGTTCAGGATAATAAAACGTATCGGACCCAACTCCGCGGGGTGGCGGGTGGGTTTCGTGAGGACTACATCCTGCTGTCCTGGGATAACATCTATTATAAGGTAAGCAATTTTGCTTTATCCCAGGACAAGCAGGATGCTAGTCCTCACATATGGGTGATTAGCAAGCTAGAGGCTGAGTCATTTGGGATTGAGGCAACAGTGAAGTATTGTTGTTGAAATGAATCAGCCGAAGATCACAGCAGGTTGGATGTAGAAGGAGTTGGGATTACACTGGAAACAAGTTCTTTAAGACGGATTGTCCATAGGTTGAATCTTGTCTTCCTTCTTTGTCTAAACAATAGTGAGCTGCAAAGGTGTGAAGAGAACTCCATGTTGCTGCTTTACAAATGTCCAGAATAGGTACAGAGCGAAGGTGTGCTACCGAGTTTGACATTGCTCTGACTGAATGTGCTTTTACTCGCCCTGGGAGAGTAAGGCCTGCTTTCTCATAACAAAACTGTATGCAATCTGCTAGCCAGTTTGACAAAGTATGTTTTCCCACTGCTTTACCTGGTTTGTTTGGATCATAAGATACAAATAGTTGACTGGATTTCCTTTGGACTGTAGTGCAGTTCAAGTAGAAGGATAGCGCACGTTTCTCCCTGGTGAGAGTGAGGCCTTGGAAAGAATGTTGGTAAAACTATAGATTGGTTCAAGTGGAATTCTGTGACTACTTTTGGAAGGAATTTTGGATGAGTAAGGAGGACCACCCTGTCATGTAGGAACTTTGTAAAAGGTTCGTATGTGATAAGTGCTTGTAGTTCACTGACTCTTCTAGCTGATGTAATGGCTATGAGGAAGACAGTTTTCCATGTAAGAAATTTAAGGTCACAGGTGTCTATGGGTTCGAATGGGGAACGCATGAGCCTGGATAATACTACGTTTAGGTCCCATTGTATGCTTGGAGAATGAACTGGAGGTTTAAGGTGAGTTAAACCTTTCATAAATTTACTAACTGTTATGGTAAGCTGAGATTGCACTCAAATGTACTCTTACAGATGAAGTCCGAAGACCAGAGTCTGAAAGATGGTATAGGTAATCTAGTAGTGAGGTAGTGGGGCAAGTGAAAGGATCTAAAGATTTCTGAGTGCACCACAAAGTAAACCGTTTCCATTTGTAGGAATAATTCTTTCCAGTGGAAGGTTTACGTGAAGCTATCAGCACTTGAGATATAGTGGTTGGAAGGTTGAGTGGTTGTAAGATCAAGCTTTCAACATCCATGCTGTCAGGGATAGGGATTGAAGGTTGGGATGGCGCAACTGACCCTGATCCTGAGTTATGAGAGTGGGAGCTACTCCCAGACGAATGGGATCCCAGACTGAGAGGTCTAGCAGTGTGGGAAACCATACTTGTCGAGGCCAGTATGGGGCTATGAGTATCATGGTCCCTTTGTCCTGTTGCAGCTTCACTAGAGTTTTGGTTATGAGCGGTGAAGCAAGTTGACTGTGAGCTTGAGGGAATTGAGAGCTCCTTCTTGTGTCTGACTCCTGATGAGCCAATCATCTAGATAAGGGAATACATGCACCTTTTGTTTGTGGAGATGTGCCACCGCCACTGCCAGACACTTTGTGAACACTCGAGGTGCTGAGGCTAGGCCGAATGGGAGCACTCGGTATTCAAAATGTTGTCCTTCGACTAGAAATCGCAGATACTGGCGATGAGGAAGAAAAATGAGAATGTGAGCGTAGGCGTCTTGAAGATCCAGAGAGCAGAGCCAATCCCCTTTTTGAAGAAGAGGTAGCATGGTGCCTAACGATACCATCCTGAATTTTTCTTTTTTGAGAAATTTGTTGAGATTTCTGAGGTCTAGGATGGGACGTAGGCCTCCGGTTTTCTTTGGAATGAGGAAATAGCGGGAGTAGAATCCTCTGCCCTGCTGAGGCCTGGGAATTAGTTCTATGGCCCTGGCTCTCAGAAGGGTGGATAATTCTGTTTGTAGGATTTTGGAATGGTGGTTCACTGTCTAAGAGGAGATTGGTGGTGTTTCTTTTGGTACAGTGAGAAAATCCAATTGGTACCTGTGAGCTGTAATGGAAAGTACCCATTGGTCTGTGGTTATGGAGGTCCAGGTGTGATGGAAAAAGGCTACACGACCTCCTACTGGCAGGTGTGGAAGTGGATTGGTGGATGGGCTGCTGCTCTCTGATTGTCTTTCAAAAGCCCGACGTTGATGCAGTCTGAGGAGGAGGTTGAGGCCTGGCAGACCTTTGCCTAGACTGAGGACGCTGAGCTGGGCGAGATGGTCTTGCTCGGCTTGTTGGGGGATAGTAGCGTCGTTGGCGGTAGTAAGGATGCCTTATATCCCTTCTAGGTGGTCTTCTGGCTGAGAGTTGTGACTCCTGAGGCAGTAATGAGAGTTGTTTTAGTGTCTCAGTGTGGTCTTTTATCATGGCAACTGCTTCTTTAACCTTGTTGCCAAACAGGTTATCCCCTAAACAAGGAAGGTCGGCCAGTCTCTCCTGTACTTCTGGCCGGAGATCGGATGCTTTAAGCCAGGCCCATCTACGAGCAGTTATTCCTGAAGCCGAGAGACGTGATGCAGTTTCAAAACTGTCATAAGTCGCTCTAACCTCATGTTTGCCTGCCTCTAGGCCTTTATGCACCACTTGATGAAAGAGTTCCTGATATTGATCAGGAAGAGTGTGAACGAGGTCTTGGACTTGTTTCCAAAGATTTTGTTGGTACTGGTTCATAAAAAGTTGATAAGCTGCAATCCGAGATACCAACATAGATCCTTGGAAAACTTTACGTCCTAAGTTGTCCATGAATCTATTGTCCTTTCCTGGTGGTGTAGAGGAGTGAGTCTTTAACCTCTTTGCCTTTTTCTGGGCCGACTCCTCTACCACCGATTGGTGAGGTAGTTGGGTTTTTTGGAATCCAGGAATTGGTTGGACTAAATAGGTTGCATCTGACCTTTTGTTTACCGATGCCAGTGATCCTGGATGTTCCCATATTCGGTACATGAGTTCTTGTAGTACCTCATGCACTGGCACCGCCAAAATCTCTTTCGGAGGGTTTACAAATTGTAGAACTTCCAGTGTTTTTTGCCTGGAATCCACCTCTGCCTGCAATTGGAAAGGAATAGTTTCCGCCATTTCCTTTTCAAAATTGGAAAAGGATAAGTCTTCTGGAGGAGACTTCCTACGGTCCTCAGGAGGTGATGGTTCAGACAGCATGTCCTCATCTGAAGAGAAATATGTGTCTGTATTTGTACCTGTATGTGTTGGGGACCTCACTGGTTGTGGCCTAGTAGGTACCAACGGTGTCACTTGTGGTATTGGTGGAAGTAAAGGTGACCGTGGCTGATGAGGCCTAGGAATGCCAGAGGGTCCTGGAATAGGTTCCTCCTGGATGTCTTGTGGCTTATTCGATATGGCATCAAGTAAAGTGTCCAGTTTATGCATCAGAGGTTGAAATATAGAAAACTCAGCTGGTGGCACCGATGGAGTCATCAGTGGAATCGATGGCGGCATCGGGCGCGGTACCGAGGGCATCGGTGGCAGAATCGATGGAGGTATCGGCATCAATGGTGATGGATCCGACGGCATCGGAGCTGGTGTCGATGGCGACATCGGTGTCGATGGCTGAACTGGTACCGCATCCAGGAGCACTTGTCGAACCGCTTGATGGATATATCCATCAAGTTCCGCCCGCATAGCTGATGGTATCAGAGCAGCTATGGGGGGAGGCGGCGATGGCGATACCGATACCTCCTCAGAGCCCTGAGGAGGTATGGTGCCCTGCACTGGTATCGGTGGGGATCGCCCTGGTACCGCAGGCCTCGGAGACTCCGCGCTCGTCCGAGCTTTCTTAGCGGAGGAGGCCGACTCCATCAATGGCTGAGCGGGCACCGATTCGATGGCGTGCTGGCGTCGATGCCGATGCCAATGCTTTTCCTTTTGCTTTTCACTGCCGGAGGTAGACGCCTTCGATGATGGCGAGGGGGAGGGAGTAGAAGCATCTCCGGCCTCACCTGGAAGTCGTCTTTTCAGTACTACTTGCCGTATCGATCCAGAAGGCGATGACTGAGCTGACGTCGATGTTGTTGGGAGCAGTTGAATTTTAAAGAGATGCTCCATTTTCTCCATCCGGAGCAGACGTCCTTTCGATGTCATCTCGGCGCATACATTACAGGACCTGACATCGTGTTTTTCGCCGAGGCAAAGCACACATTCCTGGTGCGGGTCCATAATGGACATATTTCTCGCACAATTCGGGCATTTTTAAAAACCCGAGGCCATTTTTGCCGGACGGCCGTCGACGGCTATGGCTTGAAAAACTGGTATGGAACCGATGAAAATAACAGAGAAAAACTTACTGCGATGGTATGGAAGGGAGACCCTTGCGGTGGAAAGTTTTTCCTAACTTTTTTCTAAAGTTTTACGTGTAGTGAAATTCACCACAGGACTCCAGATTAACCGCGAGGCTAACGGCTCCACAGAAAAAAGAAGACTGAAGGGAGACCCCTGTGGCAGGGAATATCATGGCATGCTGGGCATGCTCAGTAGGCACTCTGGTGCCAGTCAAAAGTTTCATAGAAACTTTGATAGAAGTTTTTCCGTATAGGGCTCCATTACTGATGTCACCCATATGTGAGGACTAGCATCCTGCTTGTCTTGGGATAAAATATGATCTTTTAACACAAGGAGAAAGAGATACGTGGATGCTGGGAACCAGAGATATGATAGATAACTATTATGTAAAATTTCACAGTTTAATATTAAAAATAAAGATATGCATTATGATCCAAAAAGTTTGATTTATGCAGACTATGAACCATAAAATAGCTTTTTGGAAAATGTATGAATCCTCATATCAGTTTATACCTAACCCCAAAATATATATGTAATGGATGAAAACAAAAACTAGTCAGTTTTACAGTAGGTCAAACAATTAATATATTTCAGTATATTTACTATACTTTTAATACTAAAAATATCAAGTTAAAATGAATTACTATGATTCTCTGGACATACATAGGTGTTAACCCTTAGAAAATGCCTCTTTAAAAATTGCTATGGGCTTGCTGCAGGTGAAAGAATTGGTACTGCAGGCAGAGTGATCCAGCTAAGAAAACTGCCCTTCCATTAATGGTTCAATGTAGCCTAAAATTGTGGATAGGTGTGTTAGAAATTCTTTTAAAGAAAGAAAGAAGGAAAGAGAAAGAAAAAGTGCCTTCATTTTGAAATCCCAGCGTTCAGGGTAAGGGATCCACACAGCACCAGCTGGCTAGCATTTTTTTTTCTAAATAGTAATTTTATTGAGCTTGTCAAAAAGAACATAGTATATCAGTAACAAATCAATGACAATATTTAAAGTTCAGACTAAGGGTCCATCTTTCTGCATCCTGGAGGGAGCTGAGACAGCAGATCCTGGCCAATGCTCACCACTGCAATGGCTACACAGAATAAGGAGTGGAACATGAAATAGGGGAAGGAAAACCCAAGTAGCTGCAGATGAAGGCTCATAGTACAGTAGCCCCAAAGCAGCCCAATTCCAATTGAGCTGAAGGTCCAAGGGAACTGGAGGAAACTGATTGTTAAAAAAACAAAACAAAATATTTTCTTCTCCATTTAGCTAGGTTTTTCTTTCAGATTTTTCAAAAATTCCACTTTTTTCCATGCAAATTCAGTAGTTCCCAACCTGCTCTCATTTGTTGCAGTTATTCTAACTCATGTAACAGAAGTGTGCACTGAAAGGACCAAACAATTAGTGTTAAATAACCTTAATATCAACATTAAAGACTGTAAAATGTTATTCTAACAAATTCTAAGATCCACGTGTTTCTTTTTAATCTGATAGCTAGCTTATCTATGAAATCATTCTAAATATTGCATAAGTTCACATGAGGAAAAGCACTGCCAGAAACTTCAGCTCTCCACCTAATGAATGGGAATAGCCTAGAACCATAACAAAACAAAGCTGACACCTCAGTCCTTTAGTATATACAGAACTTGGGACAGCACAGAAGGAAAGAATGAGATTAGATGGAGGAGTAGATAAATGCATAAAAGAAGATAAAGAGGGCTAGTCACTAAAGCACGGTAACATGCATTAAATGTACATTATTTACCTTAGGCCCCATTTATTTCCAAAGAGGCCTAATCACTAAATAGCACAAGTCAGTATTACTGTGAATAGCCCTTTTAAATGTTTAATTCATCAAGGTCATTTCCCACAGACACAAAATGAGAGAAAAGCCTTAGTGAATCAGCCGCTAGTATAATTACTGTTGTTTTTGACCCATGAAATAGGGTCTTAGAATGTTATATATGGTACTTTGACATGAGTTATATGCATATTCTTTCTATTATTTTGGAACATTAAATATTTGACAACAGGGCATGCAATTTCATGTTAATCCACCACTATTTTAAACCTTTGGTTGAATTGACATTTTCTTATTTTATGGCTAAAAAATGTTTTCTATAAATCTTAGAAAGTACAAGTCATACAAAAAAACAAGCATCTAAAAGTAACTATTAAATATGTTTTGTAATTTTTAATTTTATCTATTATTTTGTTTAGGTTAGAAGCTTTGCTTTCATATAATAGTACTTGGTCCATTCCTATAAAGTTAAACGAAAAGTTAAAAGTATGCAATTACAAAATAATTCACTGTAATAAAATGGAGAGCATTGTTACCTTCAACATGGTAGCCAATTCAATGTTTTAATAGTAACAAAGACCCGATAAAATTAACAACAGATATAGGAAAAAATATATGTTACATAGCTAACATGTTACAATGTCTAGATCAAAAGGTATAACAGTTCCACAGTGCTGCCTGCTGGTCAACATGAGTATTTTTTTTCACAAGAACCAACACAATTGACATCATGGTAAAATTAAATCTTTTTTAGGTAACTTTGTAATGTATAATACTACAAACAAATCATGTTTTAGGTTTATTTTACAGATCAAAAAGGAGGACATCAAAGTCTTATTTGATATATTCTCCCTAATAGAGCTAGCCATCTTTTCCTGGTATGTTAACTCTGTCTCCTGTTTTGAAGGTTTTTCAAAAATTTCACATTTTTCATGCAAATTCAGTGGTTTTCAGCAATATGCCCTCATTGTTGTCCCTTATTGTTCAAGATGTAGCTTAAAGTCATCTATTTATGACTACTAATATTTTTCACTATCTAGCAATAACATAACAATAGGTCAAATCTGCCAAAAATTTGTCAAACACATAAAATGGAGAAAAAGACAGTGTGACAGACACTAAACCAGGGGATTGAAAGTTTAAACTATTTCCATTACTATATCCCTTAAATTCAGAATCTCACACTACAAATTTATGGAAATAAAGGTAAAAAAATAAAAACAAAACATGTTTAAGGTGATATGGCTTTTTATTGGGCTAACGTAATACATTTCTTGACTAGCTTTTGAGAGTTACTATTCTTCTTCCTCAGGTAAAAATATAATGAGCAAAAGATGAATTATCAGGAAATATGTCAATCATAAAAGGCATTCTAATCATAGGGGATAATGATGGGGTTTTGATAGGTGTTTTGAAGGTGACAGGTAGTAAAATTTGATAGTTCATAATCTGTTAAGAAACTTAGGAGTTTGTTGAGTCCTTTTTTTGTTAGCTTGAAAGATTCTATTTTGTTTTTTTTACTTCAAAAATCATGTAGCAAGGTATCAAAGAAGAGGAGGAATAATCTTTCTTTAAACAATAAATCAAAGCAGTTGCACCTTGACTCTTTTGCAACTTTTTAAAAACTGGTGGAAGGAGGATAACCAATGGGACAGTACTATATCAGGGTAAAAATTATATCACAATCGGGCCAATTCAGTAAAGTCTGCGGGAGTGCGGGCGAAAGCCCGCTCTCCCGGCGCGCGGACAGACCACTCGCCTGTGCGTGTGATACAGTATTTAAATTAGGCCCGGCGGTATAAACGTGTAAAAGGAGGCGCTAGCGACATTAGCGCGTCCCTAGCACCTCCTTTTTGACAGGAGCAGCGGCTGTCAGCAGGTTTGACAGCCGATGCTCAATTTTGCCAGCTCCGGTTCTCAAGCCCGCTGACAGCCATGGGCTCGGAAACTGGATGCCAGCAAAATTGAGCATCCGGTTTTCGACCCGACAGCCGCCGGCCAACTTCAATTTTTTTTTTAAACTTTTTATACTCTTCGGGACCTCCGACTTAATATCGCCATGATATTAAGTCGGAGGGTGCACAGAAAAGCAGTAAAAACAGCACTTTCCCGGTTCTGAAAGAAATTAGCGCCTACCTTTGGGTAGGCGCAAATTTCTGAAAGTAAAATGTGCGGCTTGGCTGCACATTTTACTTTCTGAATCACGCGCAAATTCCTAATAGCGCCATCAACATGCATTTGCGCTATTAGGTTCGGTTCGGTGGGTTGGACGCGCATTTTCCGCCCCTTACTGAATAAGGGGTAAGGGAAAGCGTGTGTCCAATGGCAGGTTAACAGTGCGCTCCGTCGGAGCGCACTGTACTGTATTGGCCCAAATGATAGGGAGGATCAACTTGGTGGGGGTGTGGCACTCTATGTCCGGGAGGGTATAGAGTCCAACAGGATAAAGATCATACAAGACACTAAATGTTCAGTAGAATGTATATGAGTAGAAATCCCACATGTGTTAGGTAAGAGTATAGTGACAGGAGTATACTACCGTCCACCTGGACAAAATAGTCAGACAGATGATGAAATGCTAAGAGAAATCAGGGAAGCTAACCAATTTGGCAGTGCAATAATAACGAGAGATTACAATTACCCCAATATTGACTGAGTAAAAGTAACATCAGGACATATTAGAGACAAAGTTCCCAGATGTCATAAAAGGCTGCTTCATGGAGCAATTGGTTCAGGAACCAAAGAGAGAGGGAGCTATTTTAGATTGAATTCTTAGTGGAATGCAGGATTTGGTGAGGGAGGTAATGGCGGTGGGGCCACTTGGCAATAGTGATCATAACATGATCAAATTTAAACTAATTACTGGAAGGGGGACAATAAGTAAATCTACAGCTCTAACACTAAATTTTCAAAAGGGAAACCTTGATAAAATGAGGAAAATAGTTAGAAAAAAACTGAAAGCTACAAAGGTTAAAAGTGTTCAACAGGCATGGACATTGTTTAAAAATACAATCCTAAACACGCAGTCCAGACGTATTCCATGCATTAAGAAAGGTGGAAGGAAGGTAAAACGATTACCAGCATGGATAAAAGGTGAGGTGAAAGAGGCTATTTTAGCCAAAAATCATCCTTCAAAAATTGGAAGAAGGATCCATCTGAAGAAAATAGGATAAAGCATAAGCATTGTCAAATTAAGTGTAAAACATTGATAAGACAGGCAAAGTAAGAATATGAAATGAAGTTGGCCGTAGAGGCAAAAACTTATAATAAAAACTTTAAAAAATATATCCGAAGCAAGAAACCTGGGAGGGAGTCTGTTGGAAGATTAGATGACAGAGTGGTTAAAGGGCTCTTAGGGAAGATAAGGCCATTGAGGGCGCGTGCATGATATAAAATCTGGGGTCGGCACGCGCAAGGGAGTGCACAATTGTGCACCTTGTGTGCACAGATCCCACTCTGAGCCGCGCTGCCTTCCCCCCTTCCCTCGCAGGCCGCTCCGAAATCGGAGCAGCCACAGAGGGAACTTTCATACCCCCCCCACCCCACCTTCCCTTCCCGTACTTCCCCCTACCTTTTTCCTCTTCTTTTTTTGTGTTTTAAAACTTACTTCAGCCCTGGGCTGAAATACGTTACATGCGCCGGGCAACTGCTGGCACATGATCCCTGGCCCAGCAGCCACATGGAGGCCTCTGGCCACGCCCCTTTCCTGCCCCCGGACTGCTCATTTTGTAAATCCCCAGGACTTACACATGTCCTGGGGCTTTACGCACGTTGCCGGGCCTTTTTAAAATAGGCCCAGCGCACGTAACCTTTTGGAAATCCGGCCCTAAATTAATTCTTTGCTTCCATGTTTACTAATGAGGATGTTGGGAGGATACCAGTTCTGAAGATGGTTTTCAAGGGTGATGAGTCAGACGAACTGAACCAAATCACTGTGAACCTGGAAGATGTAGTAGGCCAGATTGATAAACTAAAAAGTTGCAAATCACCTGGACCGGATGGTATGCATCCTAGGGTACTGAAGGAACTAAAAAATGAAATTTCTGATCTATTATTAAAATATATAACCTATCATTAAAATCATCCATTGTATCTGAAGACTGGAGGGTGGCCAGTGTAACCCCAATATTTAAAAAGGGTTCGACGGGCGATCCGGGAAACTATAGACCAGTGAGCCCAACTTCAGTGCCGGGAAAAATACTGGAAACTATTCTCAAGATCAAAATCGTAGAGCATATAGAAAGACATGGTTTAAAGGAACACAGTCAATATAGATTTACTTAAGGGAAGTCTTCCCTAACAAATCTGCTTCATGTTTTTAAAGGGGGTTAATAAACAGAAGGCGTTTGACAAAGTCAAAGTGTTGCTTTATAGGGAAAATTAACCCTTGCTGTAGTTACACAATGATAGGTTCCATATTAGGAGCTACCACCCAGGAAAAAGATCTAGGCATCATAGTGGATAATATTTTGAAATTGAGGAGGACACTCCCTTGGCTGCCGTACGGACGAGGTCGGAGGCTGCATCAGTAAGAAATGCGAGAGCAGATTCCATGTCTGTTCCCTGGGTGTTGTTTCTCGCCTGTGATAAACAGGAACGCGTCACCACGGTGCAGGTCGCGATTCTTAGGGACGTGGCTGCTACCTCAAAAGCTTGTTTCAGAATGGTGTCCATGCGTCAGTCATGCGAATCCTTGAGGGCCGTTCCCCCCTCCACCGGAATGGTGGTGTGCTTCACTATTGCGTTAACTATGGCGTCTACCCTGGGGCACGCCAGCAGCTCCTTGGACGCCGGATCCAGCGGGTACATGCCTGCCAAGGCCCGACCCCCTTTGAACGAGGCCTCAGGTGCCTTCCATTCCAGATTGATTAGCTGCTGTGCTGCTTGTAGGAGGGGAAAATAGTGAGCCGGTTGGTGCAGGCCCTCTAACAGGGGGCTCATTTTAGGGTCCCCTGGAGCCTCCTGGCCCGGAATGGCCAGTTCCGATAGGCAGTGTTGAGACCAGGCCTGAAAGATCCTCTTTCCGAAAGAAGCGCCTCATAGTCCGATATGGCTCTATCTCCGAGGGAAGTTCACCCTCCTCGTGGGGCTCCTCACTATCCTGGGAGCAATCCGAATCCCCATAATCGGGGCTGTCGGGAGGTGAGTGGCTGCGCCTAGGTCTCGAGGGACCAGGTACCGGATCCACCGGAAGATCCATTCGGGGAGCAGACTGCATCTGGACAAAGGCGTGAATCCCCTTGAATAATTCCACCCAGGAAAGCGAAGCCGGATCTGGCCGTAGGGGCACCAGGTCTCTCGGGTTCCCTGGTTGCTCGCCGCGGCCCGCTAAGTCCGGTGTGCTCCCTGAGGAACCGCTGGGCTGGGGCCGGTCCTGTCCTGGAACTCCCATGGCCTCCTCACATTGGGCACATAGTGAGTCTGCTCCCTCGCTCTGTGTAGCTCTGAGGTTGCATGCTGAGCAGAGGCTTAGAGCTTTCATGCCAGATTCTGGAGGTGCCAGCCCTGCGGCCGCATGGGCTTTCTTATGCTCCATTCGCCTGAAATCCGGTGTCGCCCAATAAGTGCGCCTAATAAGAGCGCTTAACAGCATGCGCCTATACACGGGCGTCTTACAAACGTGCGCCTATTCACGGGCATCTTATAAACGTGCGCCTATCCACGGGCGTCGTATAAACGTGCGCCTATGGGCGGCTGATAAATGTGCGCCTATACACGGGCGGCTGATAAACGTGCGCCTATACACGGGTGGCTTATAAACATGCGCCTATACATGGGCGGCCTATAACCGTGCACCTATCACGTGCGCTAACAACATGCGCCTATCGCGTGCGCTTAGCTCAGTAACAAGCGCTCAACGGCGAAGTTGAGCAGGCAGGCAAAATGGCAACCTCCTTGGCGTGCTGCCCTGTAGGCAGGCCCAGCGAATCCACACTTCCTCGGAGACCAAGTAAAGATATACGCCTTACCTTGTCTTCGGCGCTTCCCGGTTGCAACCCGGGCGGTCTCCGGCTGCGCGGGGAGTATACCTTCAACCGCCACGCATAAGGAAGTGAGCCCGCTGCCTCTAGGCTGTGCCCGAACTCGTCTCGCTCGGGGGCCAAGCCGCGCCCGAGCCCTTCTCACTCGGGGGCCAAGTCCATGCCGGGACCGAGGCTGCCTCTAAGCTGCGCCCGAACTCGTCTCGCTCGGGGGCCAAGCCGCGCCCGAGCCCTTCTCACTCGGGAGCTAGGTCCCTGCCGCGAACCGGCCACCGGACCGAGGCACTTACATCCGAGGGACCACGGAAGTCAGCTCGGGAAACTCAACTGGGTGAGGGCCTCACCACAGGAGTGCGGGGCTTGTCTTCAATAGGTTTCTTCTAGGAATTTAGTCGTTAGAATTTGGAAACACGCTCAGCGAGCGTGTGGTAGCTCCAAACTGCTTTGGAGATGGAAATTACTGATTTGCGGCACTTCCTGTGGGGGTATATATACCCGTGCTGACGTCAGATCCGTCTCCTACTGCTAGCACGAGCACACTATACCCATTTGTTTTGAGTCCATCTGCTACACGCTAGGAAATTGTTTTTACAGAGTCCTGAGATGAGATAAAATTCCTCACTTACTTCTTCTGCTTTTTGCCTTTACTTAAATCAGAAATCATGTGGTTAGAACAGACTAGGATTTCTTTCTTTGGGTAAAACATTCACAGTAGTTACTTTAGTAAAAGAAAATGTATCCCAGGTGATTAGACTGAAAAAAAAAGCATTTTTTTTTTATATTTGCCTTTATTTTGGATATTATCTATCTGCATTCCTGCTTCCTACTCTGCTCTACTGCGAGACATGTGTGTGCAAAATGTGCTCATCTGAAGCTATTTTCATATAATAATTAGATTTCAAAAGGCTATGAGTATTAATTTATTATCAGAAAATGATATATTGTTTCAGAATCCCTAAGGGAGTTAATTACTAGTGGTAAAGTTTAAAACTTGAAAGGACAAGGCAGTTAAGGGTTAACAACAGAGACAATTAGCAGCAGAGAGAAGGGGGGGGGGGGGCAGTGAGAGTGGGTGATGCAGGAAAATGTTGTGCAGGAGAAAGAGGAAAAAAAAACCCTCCACTCAATGAATTAATCTTTCGGTTTGGAGACACACTAGTGAGGAATTTGGAGATATTAAGAATAATAATAACCTTGGTTTAGCAAGAATGTTTAATTTCATTTACAGTGAATAAAAATCTGTGTCTTGCCAGTGCAAGGAATGCGGTGTTGAATAGGCTCTTCCTTTTTTTTTTTAAAAGAATTGTTTGTGTAAATAGAGCATTACTATTGAAAGTTATTTGAAGGAGTGCGTAAGTGAATAAGGATCTACATTGGCTCCCCATCCTATCCCATATACACTACAAAACCCTGACCATAATACACAAGTCCATCCACACCCACAACTCCAACTGGCTCGACCTCCCCTTCACTGCCCCCCTGTCCATCCGAGCTACCAGATCCACCAACAATGGTACCCTACATGTCCAATCCTTAAAAATGGCTCACCTCTCTTCCACCCGCGACCGTGCCATCTCCATTGCTGGTCCGGCTCTCTGGAATTCTCTACCTGTCCACATGCGCCTTGAACCTTGTACAATTAAATTTAAAAAGAAACTAAAAACTCTCCTGTTCAACCATGCCTACACAGAATAGCTCCTGCACTCCCCCCCCCCCCCCCCCCCCCCCCCCCCACTCAGGTGACCGCCTTCTCCTTATTTTAAGGAGACATTCATTGTAAATTTGTAAATTATTTTCTTTTGTTATGACCTTCTTGTTTTCTCTATCCTCCTACTACCTTTTGGTTTACCCCCGCCCAGGTTCATTCTCCCTGTTGAAATGTATTTTCCAAACTTTCAGTTATTATGTGAACCGGTATGATGTCCCCACTAATACCGGTATATAAAAGTTTCTAAATAAAATAAATAAATAAATAAATAAATAAATAAAATAAGATGGAGTTGTGACATGGTAATGTTAATTATGGAAAAAAGAAAGAAAATTGAAGTTGTTTTGAATCTACGCCATGACTTGTGGTAGCACCTCCGTTTCAATAGAACTCTAATTTCACTATAACTATTACTTTAATTATAATGTTTGCCAGACATATTCTTACAGGTTGACAGCAGCCTTCTCTGTTATGTGAGCTGTAACACTTGAAGATGACATTTTTTTCAGCTTTTTTCATTTAAAAAAAATCTATTTTTAATTCTGACTTTTGTTTTATCCTGGATTGATCCAAACACTATCCAGGCATTTTCCAAACACTTTTTGATTTAATTTTTGAGCTCAGATTTGTGATGGTTGTTGTCTGTCTTAGTCATAATGACACACAACACAATGTGTCAGTTTAGTGAAATATATGTTTCTATGTAATGTCTGAACACTTACCTTGTTATGATGGAAAATTCTCACTGAATTTGTTTTGATTTTATATTAGGTTTTGATCCATAAACATACGCATCTCACTTAATAATGAATTAAGAGGCTATGCTTCAATGTCAAAAGAAAGAAATCCAACATACTGGGAGAACTGTACATGTCATATGTTATTGATTTCAGAAATCATCCCATCCATTCCATCCTTTGCCACAGAAGTCATCTTGCACCCTTCATTATATAAACTGAAATATTTACCCTTCTTGCCTGATTTTCTCTTTATGTTTGTTTTGTTCTCTGCTTTACCTAGATGCTGTTTTCTTTGCTTTTATGAGTCAATGTACCCTTATTTGAATGTGATAACTGATATACCTAATCAATATCTAGTTAGGTACCTATTTGCAGATGCCATTATTTAGACTTTCAAATTAATGATAACAGTCTAGCATTTTCCAGTACCATAACTTTTAATACGTATATGCATTTACTTCCTGAGTCAGCTCTCCTATCTTTATCTATGGAAGCTAGTCTGATCTCATTCAAGTTTCAAGAGGGGTATATAATTCTTTCTCCCTTATTTCTTGTTTTTATTTTACTGACTTTCTTCAGTTTCCTGTGCAGGGACTCGCCCAGGTGGTTTAGTAGCCCTACAAAGACATTACACAAAGCATACCGAGCACTTCAGTGCAAGTGTTTTACCGTACACACACATTATCTGAATTTGTCTGTAATTCCAAATGTTAACTCTCATTATTCCTGATTGAAAAGAGAATTGCAACCATTGTTAGATCACCTTAATTCTAACAAAACCTCCCTATTAACCATTACAGGTGTCATTTCATTAGTTACATGGGTTACATATGCTTCCCTTAATACAGCAGCTTCCCTGGAAAGAGACCTCCTCAGGATGAGTCATGTTGACAATGACGGGTAAGATTCAGGTAGCCTACCACTAGGATGGGTTATACTGGACAACCTAAGACAATCGCACGGCCCTGAGTGTGATGATTGTTCACAATCAAGAGGGGAATGAAGAATTAGGTGAAATTGTTGCTTTAAGAAAAGAGTAGCTTGCTCGTTACGGCGGTTATTACCCCAAACCAAATAAGCCTGATACTTCACTTTCAATGCATATCCAGCATAGCTCTCTGCTTCAACGGCAGGGGAGAAAGTTTGACACTTCATGCATATCCAGCATTGCCCTCTGCTTCAACGGCAGGGGAGCAAGACTGATACTTCACTTTCAATGCAAAGCCAGCATAGCTCTCTGCTTCAACGGCAGGGGAGAAATTTTCACACTTCATGCATACCCAGCATATCTCTCTGCTTCAATGGCAGGGGAGCAAGACTGATACTTCACTTTCAATGCATAGCCAGCATGACTCTCTGCTTCAACGGCAGGGGGAATGAAAAAAGGTGGATCTATATTCAGGCAACAACTAACAAAGACTGAATTACATAGTCTGGATAAACAGATAAGCATGGGTGTAGCTTGCTTATTGTGGTGGTTAATACCCCTACTAATTAAGCTATTTCACTTAGATGCAGTTCCAACACTGCTCTCTACATTAATGGTGGGGTGGAAGGCAAATAGAATAAAAAAGGTTATTAAGAGCCAAGAGAAACAGATAAGTATGTGATCGAAAAAAAAAAAAGTGTGAAAACTTGCTGGCAGACTGGATGGGGCGTTTGGTCTTCTTCTGCCATCATTTCTATGTTTCTATGGGGAAGTTTTCTTAAAGCAATAATTTCACCTAATTCTTCATTCCCCTCTTGATGATTGTGAACAATCATCACACTCACTGGAATAAAAAGGCCTGAAGAGAAACAAATGTACTTGTCAGCAAAATGTTATTGCAGCCTGGAGACAGAATGGCTGGAGGCTGGGAACAGCATGGGAGTGCAGGGCAAATGTGAGATAAGAAAGTTATAACAAACACAGAAAGCACTAACTTAAGCAGAATGTATGATGTCTGAAAGGTGCATGAAGGAAAATTACCTGATGACGTAGGGGATGAGCAAGGGAGGGGTAGAGCCATGTTTATCAGTCTAAAAAAAGGTAATGCAAATTTAAAACAATGAGTAAACGGCATTGCTCGAGACACAGTATATTCTGTAATCAGCTAAGTTTACTACCTGAAGGAAACACAATCTTGTTCCATTTGGTTTCCGCTATCTTTATTTGTGTATGCTTGCAATGAAATGAACAAAGCATGCCAGCTTTTATAAGATCTCTAAGCTACTTAATAAATGTTATGCTTATGAAACTGAAAGTCTGTCTCATCACTGGCTATCTCTGGGGAGGGAAACCAAGCAGGGTAAGGTTCAGGGTTTTAACATTTTTACGATCCCATTCAACATATTGCAGGTTCTGAGCATGCATGAGGAGCACTGGCTGTCCAGTTGATAGGCAGACTACATAGGTGTACCACGGTTGCCAGGGCCACGCCGGAGCTATGAGAACGACATCGGCTCTGTCCATGATGCACTTCTGTATAGTCCTTCTGTCCATGGGATGAGGAAAGCGTCCTGAGCGAGGCAATGCTTGCTGGGGTTGACGGAGAAAAATGCAAGCGCTTTCATTTTCCTCTCTGTGGCGAAGAGATCTATGGAGGGGTGGCCCCATATTTGAAAGAGGCAGTCTGCCACCTCCTGCTTGAGTTCCCATTAATGGGGATGGACAATCCTGCTGAATCTGCCTGCTCTTGAGTTTCCTATACCGGTGAGGTAAATCACTTGGAGTGCGATGGACTCTTCTGCCCATTCCAAGATGCATACAGCTTTCTCAGCAGAGCCTCCATGAACTGGACCCCCCCCCCCCCCTTCCTTGTTTAGGTAAAACATCACTACCTGGTTGTCCGTGTGGATCATGACTATCTTTCCCTGTAGGGAGTCCCTGAACGTGTGCAGTGAGTACCTGATTGCTTGCAGTTCCAACAGATTTGCTGCATTCTCTCTCAGTCCTACCATTGGCCTTGGGTTTGAAACTGATCTATATAGGCTCCCCATCCTTTGCTCAAGGCGTCTGTGGTCAGGATGACCTGATGAGCCAGCTGTCAGAAGGGCATTCCCATAAACAGTGTTGTCACCACTGGAGATCCATTTTCATGGTCATGGTGACCTTGACTCGTCGTGATAGGGGGTGCAGATACTGTGTCCACTGTGATTTCAGGCCCCACTGTATGCAGCACATATGTAGGCACGTGTGTGGCACCATGTAGACTGATGCTTCCATGTGCCCAAGGATGGTCAATACTTGTCAGGCTGGAGTGTGTGTGTGGCCACCAGCAGTTGTGTAGCCAGGGTCTGCAGTGCATGCCTTCTGGATTCCGATAGGGACATCTTGCCTACTTTAATGTTGATTACTGCCCCAATAAATTGAAGGGTTTGGGTTGGTTGTAGCTTGGACTTTTCATAGTTGACCAGCAAGCCCAACTCTTCCAGGCATTGGATGGCGATTTGTAGGATGTGTTGCAGGGAGGATGGGTCCAGGGCAACTAGCAGCCAATCATCGAGGTAAGGAAACAGCTGTATTCCCCGTTTCCTGAGATGGGCCACCATAACTGCTAGGTACTCGGTAAAGACTCTCGGGGATGACAAAAGTCCAAATGGGAGTACTTTGAACTGGAAATGGTGCCCCTTGACCTGAAAGCAGAGGTGCTGCCAACAGGTACGGTGGATGGGAATATGGGCATACATTTCTGTTAGGTCTAGTGTGCTTACCCAATTGTTGGGCTGCAAAAAGGGTAGGATGAACTTGAGGGAAAGTCATCTTGAACTTCTCCTTCCAAATGAATCTGTTGAGCATCTGTAAGTCCAGGATGGGGTGATGGCCTCCCGATTTCTTGGGAATGAGGAAGTAAGGGGAATAAAATCCCTGATTCCGCAAGGAGACAGGAAGTCGGCGGATGCAGTCCTGGTGAAACAGTCTGGAGACTTCCTCCTTGAGGCATTCCTGCTGCATGCTCCATCCCCCTGTATCCATTTGAGATGTGAGAGGGTCGGTGTTGTCTAGAAATTCAGGGTATTGCCCTCTTTGATGATCTGAAGTACCCAGTGGTCGGTCGTATTTCCCTCCCAGGACTGATAAAAATGGAAGAGTCTTCCTCCCACTGTTAGCAGTGGAGATGGTTTGGGTGTTCCTAAAACCCCTGCTGTCTCTTGGAGTTGGTTGGGTCCGCAAGACCACACGGTTGGCGTGAGTTGCTTTGTCGACCACGACTCTGTGTTTCTGTGGCTGCGGTTTCCTGGGTGGTTGGCACAACTGCGGGTGAAAGGAGGGGTAAGGTCTGCCCATACGTGATTGAGCATGTGTTCACCAGGAGGCAGCATAGTATCTTCTTCCAGATGATTGATCTCTCGGAGAAGGGACTTCACCGCAATGTTCTGTTCTTTTAGTTGGGCCACTGTCTCCAATAGCTTGTCCCTAAAGACGTTGTCTGGGAGACAGGGGAGGTCAGCAAGCTTCTCATGCACATCCTGCCTAATAGCACTTTCCCTTAGCCATGCCAAACGCCTGGCTGTGATAGCTCCCACAGAGATTGTGGCTGAGGTATCAAATGCCTCATAAATGGTGTGAAGCAGGTGGCATAGACCTTACTCCATTGTGTGCAGCTGGGCTGGTGGGGTGCCATATGGGTCAGTGCCCATCACCGTGGGTTTCAGGGATTGGAGACACTCATACAAGTATTGGATGATATAAAACTGGTGCTGCTGTATCTTAGCATTCACTATTCACTAACCAACCTCTTTCCCTTTGTAAAAATATTCTCCAACACCCACTATACAAGGGAAACACTTGCTTGGTGGTTTTGTGCGGTGGCTATGTTTAAGGACAACCACTTTGTAGTTGTCCCTTTTTATAGCCCCGTGTATTGCTCTTTATTATTTCTTTTTTGCTTTTTCAATTGTTTTTTGTAAAACACGTCCCTCTGGCTACTTATCTGACCCATCCAGCGATTATGCCCTTTTACAGTGTACTTATCTTAGACTGCCGCCCTTATTACTTCTTCTCATGGGTTCGGATCCGCCTGCCTGCTTGTATCTTAGCATTCAGCATCGCAGCCTGGAAAGCCCATCTTCTGAAACTGTCCAAATTCTTGTTGTCCTTCCCTGGAGAGGTATTGAATGCAGTCGTGATTTCTTCGCCCTCTTCATGGCTGATTCCACCATGATGGAAGCGTGCGGAAGCTGGACCATGCTATAAAAGTGTGATGTGCACATCCAGAACTTCAGATCTGTTTTACAGGATGTTGCTGGCCCCGACAAGGGGAGCTGCCATGCTCTGGTCATTAAAACATCCAGGACTGCATGAGAGGGCAATGCAGTTGGCTCTGCAAGTGCCTAGAATATCTTAAGTATCCCTAGGACTTCCGCCCAGGGGTCCGGCACCTTCCTGGTTTCTATAATGAGGGCATTCCCCACCTTCTCCACAAACTTGGAGGAAGAGAGGGCTTCTGGCGGGGAGATAGACTGAGGCTGTTCCTCTGGGGGGTCAGAGGGGTAACTTGTCGAAGAACTAGGTGACGTACAAGATGACTGTTAGGCGGAAGCTTACTGATGTGCATTTCGAGGAGGACTTAGTACCGGCTGATCAGTGCCCTCACTTGGTGAAGATGGATCCCTGCGGGGTGAATTCTCTCCCTACCCGTGACACTATTCCAGCGATGACAAGAACTGTGTCAGTATTTGTGAGATTTGTGTCATTGCCTGGGAGGCCAGGTTTCTCTGTGGTCTAGGGGAGGGTTCCCTTGGAGGTCCTCTGGGAGGCAATGCCACCAGTAGAATATCAGAGTCTGGGCCTCTGGGCCGTATAGGCACCTGTTCTATATGAGGGGCCCGCTTGTGTCTTTTTTTTCCAAGGGCTCTTGCAGATGTGACCCTTCTCACTTGTGCCTTGATGATGAAGACAGGTCGGAGAAGACCCTGGATGACTGGGAAGATCCCAACGAATCGGTTCCATGTCTGAGAATACGAGCTCCAGATCTGGAAAAAGGGTCCAATGCAAGACCGGCAGCTGGGCCGTAGGTGACAAGCCCTTATCCACTGGAGAAGTAAGTGGGACCCAATGGTCTGTGGGTCTCCACTGCTTTGTTACACTCTCCGGTGCCGCATTGTGCCTCAGACATGGATCCCTGCTTTGGTGCTTCGACAGAAGCTCTCCAGTGCCTTAATGCTATGTCGTGATTCTTATGCTTCAATGCATGTGCATCAGCGTGGTGTTGTGCATTGGGTGGGTGCGTCGATGCACCGGGCGGATGCATTGATGCATCGGTGTCACCCGAGACTTGCCTGGGCCTTTGAAACTGCTGATCTTCCAGCGCTTCCTGCATCGAGGCGGCATGGGCAAGCTTCCGTGGGGCCCTTAAGTCGCCTGAGGGACCTGCTGACGAAGCCCTTTTCATCCTGGCTCTCGGAGGTTCCCCGTTAGGTCCTGGAGAGGACTGAGTGGATCCTCGAGCTGGCTCTGTGGCACAGGATCCTGCTGCTGCCTCCTTCAGCTTCTCTATCTTGGCTATCCGCTGCCTGCATGCTCTTGGAGACATGTGGCTGCAGTCCCTGCAGCTGGATGGGATATGGTTGGGCCCCAGTCATATGTAACAGAGTACATGGCCATCTGTTACAGACATCACTTTTCCACACTGGCTGAATTTAAAGCCAAGTGATCTTGGCATCACTATCTGCTGCTTGCAGCAAAGCGCTCACAAAAGAGTTAATTTGTAGCCAAAAAATGGCAACAGTAAGGGAGTGGAGGAGCTCAGCGTGCAGCCTGCAATGCGGAAGAACAAGGCTGAGGCAGGCTGGGAACCGCATGAGAGAGGACACATATGGGCACACAGAGCAGAGCTCTGAGTGCTTTGAGAAGCTCCACCACCTAGAGGATAAGAGGACGATCCCAGGCAGCATGGCTAATTCAGCCTGCTTATCTGCGGTAAAATGTGTTAAATAACGCAAGGCAGCATGCATTGCGGAAATTAACGCAAGGTGCGATATAGCGTGCATTGCAGAAATAGCCTATATGAAGTGGTAGTTTTGAAATTAGCCTAACCATAACCCTTTTATCGTGGGCGCTATTTCTGCTATAAATATAGCATTTTGATAAATCTAGGGGAATGTTAGGAATGATCCAAAAAAGAATGGAGAATAAAATAGAAATACTATATTGCTATATAGTGCAATTTACACCTTGAGTATTGTGTACAGTTCTGGTTGTTCTTTCTCAGAAAACACATAGCAGAACTAGAAAAAGTGCAGAGGAGGTTGACAAAAATGGTAAAGGGAATGGAATGAGTCCCAATGATGAAATGTTATGCAGGTTAGGGCTGTACAGCTTGAAAGAGAGATGGCTGATAGAAGTTTATAAAATCATGAGTGGGGTAGGGGCCACATATATACAAAGGATGGTTATTTACCCCTTCAAATAATACTAAAACAAAAGGGCACTTCATTAAACTAACAACCAGCAGATTTAAAACAAATCGTATAAAGTATTTTTTCAAGCTGTGGAATCTGTTGTCCGAAGACATGGTCAAGACGATTAGCATAGCTGGATTTAAAAGAGATCTGGACAAGTTCCTAGAAGAAATGTCCATAAAACATTATTAGTCAAGTAGACTAAAAAAAAGCTTTTGCTATCCCTGGGAGTAAGTAACAGAAAACAGATCTGTTTTATGGACAATGTGCATACTTGTAACCCAGACTGGCCACTGGGCTTGATTGATCTTTATCTTATCCAGCATGGCATTTATCATGTTCTTATATACAGTACATGTAAACACCTCTGAGGTAAATATCAATGCATGCAAATATGCAAAGGAGAGGGAAAATAAGTAACTGTGGAGGGTCACATATATCCATTGATCCATGCCCCTCAAAACTAAGAAATTGTTACAAAATATAGAAAAAACAAGAACTTGTAATGACTTTTTTCTATATTACTTCAAAATGTGTAAAATTCATTTCACAAATAAGAATAATCATGCACTAAAGTGTGCAGAATGTGCAAAGGACACTTAACAAGCTAACAGTGTCTGTTAAATAGGTTAGTGATAAATATTTGCCCCTTTAACAAACACAGCTTTATAATTCATTTTCCAAATATTTATTTTTCATACATTATAACATTTGACAATTGTATTTAAATTCATAGATGGAGTGACTGTGATGCAAAATTAGGCAAAGCAGTTCATCAGTTATAAACGTATCCCTAAATTACATGCAAAAAACCATTCACAAACAATTTCACAAAAAAATAAATAAATAACTACAACTAAATAAGGTATAGTTAAAGGTTTTTGCAAATTTCCCCATAGGAAAGCTATGTGTACTATTTTACTACAGGGCTTATCCGCACAGATCTCCCAGTAGCAAAATAGCACAAGCTAAATGGGAAACAATGCACGCAACTCACACACATTACAACATGGCCTCAAGTGTGAAGGGCTTTCACAATCCCTGAACAGTAGGGAAAACATAGTATCAACAATAACAAGCCTCTTTGCACATATAGTTTCCCATTCCTGAGCTAAATGACAGAATATTTCACTCATGTTAGTATATTGACCCAAGTACTCTTATTTTTCATTTTATTTATACAGTTTATATATGATACAAAGAATAGCCTTTATCTGAAACATAAGGCAATTTAGAACAACATTACAAAATCATCTCCTTTTAAGCAATAGAACATGCAAATATTGAACCACAAGCAAAACATAATAATGGGGGAAGAAAATAAGGAGAAAGATTAAGGAAAAAAGGAAATTACAACATGACAAAAAAACTGCACCTGATTCCTAATGATACACATTATGGACAGACAATAGGGCTGGAAATCAAAGCTTTCCTAGAGTTAACAAAAACTTGTAACTTTTCAGGAACAAAGAAAACTCGTGTCAGAAAGTTTGATGAAACATTTACAAGGAAATTTTAAGATAAAAATAGCACCTAACACCAAAACTTCTTGATGAAGAGCAAGAAAAGCTCTGCTCCTCTCCTGAGTAATTCGAGATAGGTCTGGAAAAATAAGAACTGAACAGTCCATGAAGGAATCATTAATATTTTTAAAGTATCTTTTCATTATAAAACTGAGATCTGATTCAGAGAAAAAAGTAACCAGTAAAGTAGATCTTTCTAAAATCTCAATATTAGAAGACTCCAAGAAGACAGTTAAGTCCAAATTTCCAGCCTGTGATCTATTGGTCCCAGGCATAAGGAAATAAACTTTGTTTAATGCAGTAATAGTTTCTTCAGAAATTTGATATACATTGAGGAAAATAACATCGTAAAGTCATTCTAGGGGGCTCTCCCAGAACCTTAGGAAAATTAATAAATCTAAGATTAAGATGACGTGATTTATTTCCCTAAGTCTACATTCTTCCTTGAAGACTATTCCTTTCCTTAATGAACATAGATTGAGTGTTCTTGACTTCAGAAACCTCATGTTCTATAGACAAAATTATCTCCTGAGATTTGTCCAGCACAGAATTACAAGTTGTAATATGGCACTCAAGCCATGCAGAAACCATATCTGCCTTAGTGGAGCAGTTAACACAGGAATGACCTATGGAAACTATCAGGCCCCAAAGTGCATCCAATGCAACTACTGCAAGTTTGGGAGGAATCACAAACACTGAGGAAGCACAGGGAGCCTGACCTCAATCATCGAAGGAAACAAAGATGTTAAAGTTGTGGCTCCTCCAAGTATAGTCCCCTTCAGCAGCTACAACATACAGGGCAACTCCGAATTCTTCCCTCAAAGCAGCTTGCAACTTTACGCCATCGTCTAGCAATGCTGCTACATCTGGTTCCTGGATGCACTGAGCTGGCAGCAGTTTGATGTCGAGGGGGCTGAAGGAAACCTCCTGCCAGCTGGAACAGACTCTCCTTCTCCAGGATTGGCACTGGGGTCTCCCCCATCTAGAGCTGCAGCTGCCATGACATCAGTTATAACCTGCTGCCCAACCGGCAAAGAGGGCTCCAAGGGGTAAGTACACAGTCTGCCTTTATGTTTGGGAGGCATAACAATTTGCACAAAAAGTACCAAGAAACCTTCTATAGAAACTCAGGCAGCAATTCCAATGGCAAAGTCATGTCGCCATCTTGCCCCTCAATGCCCGAGTACTCTTGGTTTTGTCCAATCACAGAAAATTACTTACAAATAAGTAGATTGACTTTTTGAAGGTTAATGCACGAAAAATTGCTTATAACAGATTAAAACACAGAAGTTACTGGAGTTTTTCCAACTTCTTAGCCCATTTCTCTAACCACCATACTTTCTTAAATGAGTACTAACATTAAATTGATCAGGATTTCTCTGAAAATGCAGGTGATAAGATTGGTTATCATTGTCATACACTGCCACGAGTGTAAGATTCAAAGCCCTTCACAAGGCTATTATTTAAATGCTATAGTACAGCATGAACAGGAAAAAATAATAAAAAAAAAATAACTCACCACATCACGAAAAACAACTGCACGCAATCGATTAATGTCAACATCCTGAAGAAGTCTGTCAGGATCTTTTATAGGGGAAAGGTTACCAGCAACGTTTTCTGCTGATGTCTGAAAACACAAATTATTTCTTTGGAATACAACTTTCAAAACAGTTCCTTTATATGCAAAGAATATATAAATAGGCATACACTGAACCAAAAATTCCACAAAAAATTTTTTTTTTGGTTTTTTTTTTTTTTTTTTTTTTTTTACTATGAATTAAATGCATGTATGAATGCTGAACAGGGTAAATTCATAAATGACCAGAGTCCACTTCATGATGAGGTGGGTATATATACATGAAAATGGGTGAGGGAAAAGATACAGGAAAAAGAGAAAGCACTGAATAAGGCAAGGCAGGGTGTAGATAGGGAGATGACACCCAAAAGCCCAGTGCTTTAGGGTGTCATCTGCGACTGAAAAAGCTACATCAGACTAATACAACTACCCATCTGAAGGGTAAATTCATGTCAGATTCTTTGAGTCTTACTGCATCTTAATCCAATATCTTAACTGTACCCAAGATTCCTATTTCAAAGTTTCTTGGTCCATTTCCTATGCTTGACTTTCTAAGTCTGCAGCAATTCTCTTTTAATGAAACACAGGAAATAAAATAGGATATCATTTAAATCTTCTCTCAGATCAAATATCAAATGCATGAATATACTTTACATACTTGAAAAAGTCAAATAAAGAAATTCAATAGGCCTCTTCTGATATTTCTATTATACAGAGCCACAGTGTAGCCCAATACAAGATATAGAGAAATTAATACTTACCTAATAATTTTCTTTCCTCTAATGAGGGCTGATCAATCCCCACCAGGGTGTCATGCACCTCTGTCAGCAGATGGAGATAGAGCCAAAGTTGATGGCATGGCTATATAGTCCCACCCCAACATCAGCTCGCTAGCATTCTATGGAAAAGCCAAACTGTGAATAAAGTGATTAAACGTGAACATTATCATTAACAATCAACCACTCATGCTTCCAACCCAACAGGAATACTGAGCTCAAACAAAAGAAATAACATACACTAATCTAAGGGTCTAGAAGAGCTACTTACCAGTCTTCATCGAAGAGCAGGAATAAAACTCTGCAATATTCACCATTAAAAGGCTAAGTATAAATTAAAAATTGGCAACCTAGGACAGGTCTGGGATTGACCAGACCTCATTAGAGGAAAGGAAATGATCAGGTAAGCAGTAATTTCTCCTTCTTCTGCATTCTGGCAGGTCAATCCCCACCACTGAGATGTACCAAAGCTAATCCCGAAAAGGGTGGGAGGCTGCCAGCAGTTCAGTCAAAACTGCCTGCACGAATGCGGTACCCTCCCTAGCCCGAACATCCAAGCAGTAATGCTTGAAAAAGGTGCAAAGATGCCCACATCACTGCTCGGAAAATCTCAGCAGGTGACACGAAACAAAGCTCTGCCCATGATACCGCCGAAGCCCTTGTGGAATGTGGTCTAATCTGTTTTGGCAAAACAACCTCAGCAGCCACACAGGCTGCCGTAATGACTTCCTTAAATCCAATGGGTTATCGTTGCCAGAGTTGCTGGTACTCCTGTTTATTGCCACCATGGAGAATAAACAGGCGATCAGACTTCCGAACAAATTTAGTCATCTCCAAGTACCGCAGCAAATGACGCTTGACATCCAAGGAACACGAAAGACGCGTCATCTCTGTCCCTGTCCAAGGTGGGCAGAGAAATGGACCAATTCAAATAAAACTCTGAAACCACTTTAGGCAAAAAAAGAGGGTACAGTCTGAATCTGTACCATTCCCGGAGTCATACGCAGAAAAGGTTCCTGGCAAGAAAGAGCCTGCAGTTCAGAGACCCAACATGCCAAACATATTGCTACTAGAAATACTGTCGTCAAGGTAAGCAGTCGCAAGGAAAGAGCACACAGCGGCTGAAAAGACAGACCTGCAGGCCCAAATTAATGTCCCACAGAGGTACCGGAAGCTATAAAGGGGGCAGGGGTAGGGTGGGTAGTGGCAAAGACGCTTAACTCCCTTCAAGAAACAAGACACGTCAGAATGGGAAGACAAAGGCCCTCCCATTGACACACCTTCTATAACAAGCTGGAGCTGCAACTTGAACTTTCAAGGTGTTACGGGCCAAGCCCTTTTGCAAGCCATCCTG
This sequence comes from Rhinatrema bivittatum, assembly GCF_901001135.1. NCBI lineage: Eukaryota > Metazoa > Chordata > Amphibia > Gymnophiona > Rhinatrematidae > Rhinatrema > Rhinatrema bivittatum. The sequence continues at coordinate 105,293,564 of NC_042619.1, read as the reverse complement.
TAAGAATTCCAAAATCAAAGAATATCCACCTTGAGAGGCTGAGAACCTTGCTCAGAACAGCAGGCATCGAAAACTCTCCAAAATCTAATATAGGATAGAGAAGTAGAAAATCTCCTAGCCCGAAGTAAAATGGAAATCACACTGCTTCAACAACTGAGCCTATTCAATGCCAACCAGAAGACAAAATTGACCTGGATCCTCCTATAGAAAGGGGCCCTGCAGCAAAAGATCCTTCCGAGATGGTAGCCTGAGGGAACTGCCCACCAGCAGTCTCTGGAGATCGGCATACCACAGCCTCTGAGCCCAGTCCAGAGCCACTTAGAAGACAGTGTTGGTTTGACTTTCAATCTTCCAGACAATCCTGCCTATCAGAGGCCGGGGGGGGGGGGGGGTGGAAATGAATACAGCAGGGTGCCACGTGGCCACTCCTGAATGACAGAATCGATGCCCAGTACTTTTGGGTGTCATCTGCGACTGAAAAAGCACAGGACCTTCACACATTTTTGAAGGTCGCCAATAGGTTTAGGTCCAGTAAGCCCCAGCAGTTCACAAGGAGCTGAAAGTCTTCGTCTACCAGCTAACAATCTCCTGGGTCCAAGTTTCTCTTGCTGAGGAAGTTAAGAACATAAGAAATTGCCATGCTGGGTCAGACCATGGGTCCATCAAGCCCAGCATCCTGTTTCCAACAGAGGACAAACCAGGCCACAAGAACCTGATGATTACCCAAACACCAAGAAGTTGGCTCTGACACTGTCCTTTCCGGCAACATGAGAGGCAGATATGCCTAGATTTTGTTGCTCCGTCCACACCATGAGCTCATCTATCTCCTTTGACACCTGCTGACACTTGGTTCCACCCTGATGATTGTTGTAAGTTGCATTGTTGGACATTATCCAGACTGCCTGAGCCTCTAGACACTTGGTGAACTGCAAGCATGCTAACCAAACTGCCACTGCTTCCAATCTGTTGATGTTCCACTGCCACTCCTCTACATTCCAGCAACCTTGTACCATCAACTCCTGAAAGTGAGTCCCCCAGCCTAGGCGGATTGCATCTGTAGTGAGTACCAACTAATCCAGCATCTCCAGGGAAACTCTCTTCCTGAGATGATCCGCCTGTAACCACCAGTTCAACTGAGACCTCACCTCCAATGGTAGGAGCAGCCTCACCGCATAATTCTGCGACTGCAGGTTCCATCGGGAAAGCAACACCTGTTGAATAGGTCGCATGTGTGCCCTTGAGAACTACTTCCAATGTGGTAGCCATCCACCTCAGGACCTGTATATAAGATCACATGGTTTGGCAAGCAGTGTTCATCAGAGTTCAAACTCAAAACAACCACCTTTCAGTTCGAGTCTTCAGCATAAATACTATGCCTGCCTTGTATCAAAATGAATCCTGAAATTCATCAAGATAGGGCTGAACTAGAATTCTGTCTTTGCATAGGGCTGTGCTACCACCACCATGACCTTGGAAAAGATCCTGTGCACAGTGGCCAGCTCAAACGGCAAGGCCTGAAACTGGTAATGATGATTCAGAATGGCAAACTGAAGAAACTGTTGATGAATAGGAATATGCAGATATACCTGTATTAGATCCAGAGAAGGAAGGAATTCCCCTACTTGTACTGCCATTATGACAGAGCGCACCATTTCCATCCTGAAACACGTGACTTATAAATGATGGTTGACACCCCTGAGATCCAGTATGGGTTGAAAAGAGCTTTCCTTCTTGGGCACAACAAAATAAATGGAATAATGGCCCATATTTTGCTGCGATTCGAGAACAGGAATCACCACTTTAAGGTCCAATAGTCCACTTCTACCCTCTTCATCTGGAGGTCCAATAGTCCACTTCTACCCTCCTCATCTGGAGGAATGCGAAGAAATTCCAGAGCATATCAGATTTGAACCACTTCAAGGACACATTGATCCAAAGTAATCTGGACCCACCTGTGATAAAAACAAGATAGGGACCCACCTATTTCCTGCACCAACAGGTGAGACCACAAATCTTCATTGAGAAGATCGAGGGGCTCCAGTTCTGGAGCCTGCATCCTTTCCAGGTCTTTGGGACAAAAGGACTGAGATCTGTGGAAGAGCCGGGATTCTCTGGGAAGAACTTGCCCTAAAAGGCTGAACACGCCGGTAGTCTAGAGAGCGGCCACTTGCCCAAAACATCCAGGAAATAGGCTTCTTGGCCTCTGACAAGTAAGGGAACTGGGTTTCTCCCCATTTATTTGCCATTTTTCCCAACTCACAGTCAAACAAAAGTGAACCCTTGAAGGGCAGCTTGGTAAGATCGGACTTTGAAATAGTTATCCGCAACCAGTTGCGCAGCCACACTGTCATCTAGCTGCTATAACAGAAGCAACTTCTTTGGCGGCTGTATGAACCAGGTCACAACTCACATTAGCTAAGAAGGCAGCCCCCGGTTTTACCATAGATCCGCTATCTGAAGAGGATTGCCAGATTCTTAAGAAAGACTCAAGGTAGCTTGAGCTACCAGGGCACAACAAGAGGAGGTTTGCAAGTTCATTACCACTGCTGCAAAGGCTTGCTTCAGAATAGCCTCAATTCTCCAATCCTGAGCATCTTTAAGAGCTGCACCTCCCTTTACAGAACACACCAAAGCATCCACCTTGGGGAAATGCAACTACTCTCTGGCCTGCGGATCCAAGGGGTATAAAGCCACCAAGACCACTTCTGGTGAAAGACACTTCTGGTGAACTGCATTCCAGATAAATCAACTTGTATATGACTCATGCATATGCTTCGTTATCCCCCTGTAAATTCCTTCCCCTTTCACAGTTAATTTACTCTATACTGTATATATGCTTCATAATATCAGTTAATCTACCCTATATGCAGTATCCCGTTGTTACACCATTGTTACCTGTTCGCTGTAAAGCTCCTTGCTGTTTTAAGTTACCTGTAAACCGAGGTGATGTTCCCAACGTATCCCGGTATATAAAAACACTTAAATAAAATAAATAAATAAATAAATAAACATTTGAATCACATCCAGGAGGGGAAAGAATCATGAAGCCTTGCGTAGGGTGACCAAAATGGGGTTCTTTGTCTATACCCCCAAGGAGTCAGCTCCAGCCACTCCAAGGGTCTTCAAAGTCTGAGAGATCAAGCTCGGCAACTAATCTTTATGAAAGAAATGGAAAAGAGTTCTATAGGGCTCCAAATCTGGGTGAATCTCCCCTGCTTCCACAGGAGAGCCACCGCCGCCATCATTGGTGTCATCTTGATCCACCTTGCACCACGGTGCTTGGGCATGGTGGCAGGCACAGAAGAATTCTGAGTGCATGGATCTAAACCAGTAGATATAATTGACTCAGAAGACTGCCCCTATAGAAATGTCTGTAATCCCTGGAAGAATTCCACCCATGAAAAGAATGGGTTCATAGGTCCGAACCTGACATCCTAAGAGCGAGTTATCCCTGAGGAGTCAGCCTGTGGATCAACCAAAGGAGGGGATACCAGCGTCATATCATCCTTGGTCCCACTCCCCTCAGACCATGGAGATAGTCCATTATCAGCAAAATCAGGTGGAGGTAAAACCCCATGAGCATCCAGGCAGCGCTGACACAGGCTTAGAAAAAGCTTCAGCTGTATCACCCAGATGTGGCATGCAGCACAAATAGATATACTTTTTCACCATGGAAGCCAAGGTTGTAAGGCACTCAGTTAGGTCTAGGCATGTGTCCAGCTAGACAATCAAAAAGTGCGGTCAGGAACCCATTCATAAAAGCCGTGCTCAAAATGGATGCATAAAAAGCATGCATCCAAGTACATGAGTATAGTACGCCTGCCCAAACTAGACGATCAAACCAGGCATCCAGGTACACACATACCCAAAGGAATGCCCAAGTTAGGCATCCTATGTTTGCATCCAGAAACAGGGTCGCCCAATTTTGGATGCACAGTCGGCAACAGAAGCATAATAGTGATGCGCAGGCGCACGCTGACGGTACACAGTGAAAAAAGCACAAAATCAACCTTGCGGCCTACCATGCACCAAAAGGGAGAAACTTGAGACCAGGGCCTAGCCTAACAGCTACTCAACCTGCTGTAACTAAACTACTGCCAGACCTCACATAACTCCCCAGAGATGTGAGTGGGAAGACCAATCATCAAGAAAACAGAGTAGGAAAGCTCCTCTCTTCCTACTCCTTTTTCTTTCTTTTTTTTTTTCTTTAGTAAAAACTTTTACCTGAGCTCAGCCCTCCCTGGCTGAGAGCAGGAACAGATTTCGGCTACAGGGGAAGAAGGCAAAAACCTTCACCACCAAGCCTCTCTTGGCCTGCAACCGCTAATTGAATTTTAAGACCATACTGGACTGAAGGCACTCTACTGAGGGAGGAACTGAATGGTATCACCTTAGGAGGCAAACAGTGCTACATAGTCATCTCGCCTTCTTCATTTCTCCTTTTGTACTTCTTCATTCTTGTCTTTCTTCATGTTTTACTCATAGACAATCCCCAGTGGGGAAATGCATGTCCACCATCTGCTAAAGACTGAGAATACTAGTGAGCTGATGTCAGGACGAGATTATATAGCTGACATCAGATTTTGCTCCATCTGCATCTGCTGGCAGAGGTGCATAACCCACTGGTGGGGATTGACCTGCCAGAATACTGAGGAAGAATTCAGTTCAAAGATTCACTTTCTGTTTACTTGCATATGATCAAACAAATTAATATATTAATCAAGAACATGGAAAATAATGGAAAAAAATTAAAGTGAAACCCAAGGGTGAGAAGAAAAGAAAATAGAAAAGTTGGAAATAGATAAAGAAGCACATGCAGTAAAGGACAAAGGAATAAAAATGTAGGGCAGAAAGAACGATAAAAGAGAAGGTGAATACAGAACAGAAATTAAAGCAGGGAGAATGTAGTAAGAAGCAGGCTATAGGAACAAGAAAAGACAGAGTTAGAGAAAACTGCAGATCAAGGGCAGTAGAGAATGCACGTTACTCCTCTGTAACAGGGGATCTCTCTAGAGAGCAGGATAATTCAACCACTCAAAGGAGCAATCTCACATGACAGAGCCAAAAGAAAAAGCTTTCAGGGGCCAATGAAATAAGCAGTGTTTTAACTCCTGATTTGCGGGGGGGGGGGGGGGGGGGGGGGGGGGGGGGGGGTTTCAGTGCTAACCTAACCCCAAATATGTAAAGGGGTTTTAATGCCAGAAAAACCCATGCTAAAACAGGAGTTAAAAGTCATGGAAAGATTATGGCATCTCAGGCTAATAAACCTTATTAGCAATTACTCTGTAATGCAAGAAGGAGAACTAGTGGGGAGGCTGCCCAGCATGCCTCATTTTACTGCAGGACATTTAAATCCTGATCAGCGGCAGGAGTTAAACTTCCCACAGTAGAGAGGAGAACACCAAACTCCACTTGGGTAGGCTGGGCCAAGTCGGGTAGGGCAAGCCAGTCAGGCGAGCTCTCCCATCTCCATCCTGAGCATGCTGAACCCCTCTCACCTTAAGAAAATGTCAAGTCAAGTTGTGTCGTGTTACATTGATCCAGTCTGCTGGGCTCGCCCTTTCCTCCCAGCCCCTTTCTTCCTAAAGAAAAAAAGGAAGTAGGCCAGAGCCAACCTTCCACCCTCCAGAACCACCTCCTACCCATCAAAAGAGGGGGCCCTCCAAATCGATCAACCCCCTCATGGAATCCCAACCGGAGAAGACCCTACCTCCTTCGGCAGGGCTGCTCTTTCAATTGGCAGCCAATTGGTCTCTCCATTGTCAGTAATCATTGAAAAGTCCACCCCACCCCTCCCAAAGAATTCTGAAAAGACTGCCATCTGAAAGGGGACTGGACCTTTGGCTGCCAGCTGACAGTTGAAGACTGAAAAAATTAATTTTAAACAGTTGGGCAGCTGTCAGTGGAAGGGCTAATCCCCACTAAGAAGGCCATCCTTTCAGAATTCTGAAAGACAATTTGACCTTTCAATGAACGTGGACAATGAAAGGACCAATCGACTGCTAGTAGAGGGAGCAGCGCTGCTGGATGATGCAATTTATTTCTCTAGCTGGGGTTGCCTGGGGATGGGGGAAATTAGGAGGGCTCCAGTTGTGTAGATGGGTAGGAGGGGGATCAGGAGTTCTGCTCCTGTCGAACCCGGCTGGAGTGCTCACTATTGAATATGATGGGGTGAAAGAGGATGAGGGATTCTGGTTTTTTGTCTCTTTTAAGGTGAGGGTGGGGGAAGGATCGGCCTACTTGGGAGGGGAGGAAGGGACTCATCCAGCAGGTCCAACATCTAGCCAAAGTAAGACAGAGGGAGAGAGATGTGAAATCTAGGTTGGGAAACTTTTTTTTTGTGGGATTTTTAGATAATGACATGTAAAATGGCCATGAAAAGCAGAGTTGCTTACCTGTGACAGGTGTTCTCCTAGGACAGCAGGATGTTAGTCCTCAAACATAAGTGACATCATCAGATGGAGCCCGACATGGAAAACTTCTGTCAAAATTTCTAGAACTTTGACTAAGCACACTGAGCATGCAGCCTCTTGACCTCTCTGAGGACATGTCTAGGGTCCTGGTAGCTTCTCAAAAGCCATCTACCAGAAAGTCATACACTCTGAAGTGGAGGTGGTTTCCGATTTGGTGTGAGAGTCATGGCTTGGATCCATTCTCTTGTCCTTCTCCCAAGTTGTTGGACTACTTGCTATCTCTTTCCAATGCTGATCTGAAAACCAGCTCTGTAAGAGTGCTCCTCAGTGCTATCAGGGCCTACCACCTCGTGGTGGATGGTTCGCCTATTTCCATGCATCCTGTGGTGAGCCAGTTCATGCGCAGTTTTCTTCAGCTGAAACCTCCCTTGCGGCCTTCTCTTGTGTCCTGGGATCTCAACGTGATTCTGGCTCATCTCATGCGAGATCCCTTCGAGCCACTGCGTTCCTACAATTTGAAGTACCCGAAGTGGAAGGTTATCTTTTTTGTTGCAGTTACTATAGCACGCAGAGTCAGTGAGCTTCAAGCACTGGTAACATATCCACCTTACACAAAATGTTTCCATGACAGGGTGATGCTTTGCACCCACCCTAACTTTCTGCCTAAGGTGGTGACTGATTTTTTTTTCATTTCTTTATTAAGTTTTCCATAATAGGGTATAAATAACAACACAGATAACATGTTTGTGCATAAGATTCAGAACTCCCCAACATAGTCACAGATACCCTCTACATTCTTTGTAAATTTCTCTTATGTTTTCTCCCTCCCCCCTTCTTCCCTCCCCCGTCAGGCCCTCGAGGTTTTGGGATTTGGTGTCCATTTCACACGAAGATTATTGCGAACTTCTGGAAGCTTCTTTGTAGTCCATTTTGTGTAGTTTTATAATTGATTCTTTCATGGTCTGTGAGAGAGTCTTCCAATATTGCATCCATATCTCTTCCCATGTTTTTTGCGCTTTCAGCATTATATCATTTGCTGACATGTATTCAAATTGCATAAGATTGTTCATCCTGTTCTGCCATTAGACTTTTATAGGTCGATCTGTAGCAATCCAGCTAGCCATAATCGTTTGCAAGTCAATCAACAGAGCTTTCCATAGAAATGTTTGCTCAGAGTCCGAAATGTTTTCCTTGTCCTTGTTCAGAATGCGGAACAAACATAGTTTTGGGTCTTTGTGAAAGGATGTGCCAAGTATAGCTGCCAGTTCGATTATTACTTCATCCCAAAATAGGGTGATCATTTCACATTCCCATAGACAATGGTACAGAGTTCCCTCTCCTTTGTGGCATTTCAAACGTATGGCAGAGTCGCACAACTTTGCAGCGTACAACCAGGACCTAGATATATACATACAATTTAATACTTTATAGCCCACTTCCTGCAACAATACATTTTCGGTTAAGCTGTAGCAATCTTGTAAAATTAATTTATTGTCATCTAGAGAAAGGATTAAATGTGCCTGCTTCATCCATTTCCCTTGTTTGGATAACACTGCTGCTGGGTTGGGAATAGCTTTTAATATTTGGGAAAAGGAGCTACTGGAGTTACTTTCCTTTCCCAGCTTCAAAAAGAAGGCTTTAAGGCCTCCAGCATTGTGTAAATCTTGAGATGTAAGTGCCAGGGATTGTATATAGTGTCGTATCTGGAGATAACCATAGAAATCCTGAAATGCTAGACCATATTGGTCTTTTAGTTCCTGAACTATTTTAATCACCATTGTTTTAGAGTCTAAACATTGCTGAATACTGTCCAACCCTTGAGAATACCAGTTCTGGAATATATTGGAAGTGATTCCACTAGGGAATTGGGGAATATCCACAAAGGTCAAATATGGCGTGAGAGTGCTGTTCAAATTAAGTTTTGTCTGACTTAAATATCTCCAGGCTCCCCGTCCCAAACGTAATAGAAAGCTATTTTGAAATTGCCCCGGAACAGTACCCATTGGTATTTGTATTCAATTTTGTGGTCTGTATGGAGTTAACCATTTGCATAGGAATGACTGAGGGGTACACATTCTAGTTCCATTTATCCAATCATATATATGACGTAAGATACAGGTTAAATTATAATCCCTCCAGTTCAGACACGTAAGGCCGCCCTGAGCTCTAGACGGCATTAAGATATGAAGCGGCAGATGTGCTTTATGGGGGCCCCAGATATATTTCCGTACTACTTTTGTAATTCGGAGAACCTCCTCCCTGATCAGCCATAGTGGTAGTTGTTGCATCACATAAATCCATTTCGGTAGTTCCATCATTTTTAACAGGTAAATTTTCCCTGTTATAGACAGAGGCAGGGCTGCCCAAACTTTAAGCCTTCGATCCATGTTTTGGAAGAGTGGTTCTATATTGGCTTTATGTAATAATTTGATATCCTTGGTAAGTCGGATACCCAGATAGCGCATTTCCTTGTCCACCCATTTTAATGAGAAAGGCCCTTCCCATTCGGTCTGAATCTTGGGTCCCAATGCCATGGCCTCGGATTTATCCATGTTAATTTTTAATCCAGCAAAGGTTCCAAACTCTGCTTGATATTGTAATACCTTTGGCAATGCTTTTTGTGGGTTTGTTAAAAAGACTAAGAAATCATCAGCGAAAGCTGAAATGTTAAAGTTCTGGCCTCCTACCCTAAACCATTGACTCTGGGGGTCTTCTGCGATTTTACGCAAAAGGTGGTTAATTGACAAGATATAGAGGAGTGGCGATAGCGGGCAGCCCTGCCGTGTACCCCAGAAGAGTTGGAAGTCCTTGGATACTTGTCCATGGCAAGAATTGCCGACATTGGATAGATATACAGTGTACTATCTCTCCTTTTAATCCGTACCTGTCTAGAACTGAAAAAAGGTAGGGCCATGATACCCTATCAAAAGCCTTTTCAGAGTCAAAGGCTACTGCCATCACCCCCAGACCTCTATTTTGGCATTCTTCCATTGAGATAATAGGTTTAGTCATATTGGTACTGATAGATCGCCCCTTGACGAAGCCTGCTTGGTGCGGCATAATGAGAGAGGGAAATACTTTACTCAATCTATCTGCTATGATTTTGGCAAAAAGTTTAGCTTCACAGTTCAGCAGAGAAATCGGTCTATACGCTGCTGGTGTAGAAAGAGCCTTTCCAGGTTTTTCAAGTACTGTTATGAAAGCCTTGGTGACCCCATCAGGGAACTTACGCTTTAATTGGGCATCCTGAAAAAAAGGCTAATAGTGCCTCAGACACCAAGTTAATCAGGATTTTGTAATATTCCGCACTGAGGCTATCAGGACCTGGCGCTTTGTTTCTTTTACTGAGTTTAATTACTGTTTGGAGTTCCTCTAGGGTAATAGGTTTGTTTAATTTAGATAGTTGTGCCTCTGTAACTTGAGGGAGGTCAAGACTCTTAAAGAATGCAGCCTCTTCTTGAAGTCCCCCTTTCCTATCTGCCTGATATAATGTGGAGTAAAATTGTCTAAAGGCAGCACATACAGCTGAGCTGGAGACATTAGGTTTCCCCTGGGGATTTTTCAATTTATCTATGTGTGTTTTCCCTCTTTGTAATCTCACTAAATTAGCTAGTAGCCGTCCAGCCTTATTTCCATAGTGGAACAATTTGTGAGCCCCCTTTAAAAGAGTCCTCTGTGCCCTGACATGTAATGCCGAATTCAGAGATTGGAGGCAGTCTTTATATTGCTTCTGGTTTGCGTTATTGTTGTTAAGTGCCAGCTGATTCTTAGCTTGATCTAGCTGTTGCTCTAAAAGTATTATGTGTTTGTGCATCGCTTTCATCTGTGTTATCACATAGGAAGTGATTTCCCCCCTCATAACTGCTTTACTGGTTTTCCAATACAAACTTGGATTCCCTTCATGTTCTTTATTGTTCGTAGCGTATTTGTTCTACTTATTCTGTATGTATGTGTGAAATCGCCCATCATCAGCCAGGTGCCCAGGAAATGTCCAAATCTTAGTAGAAGTTGTAATTCCTCCCTCCGTAATGTCTAGACCTATCGGAGCATGATCTGATATGGAGATTGTTCCTATGTCTGCTTTCTTAACTTTGGGAAATAAAGCCTCCGATATAAGTATGTAGTCTATTCTAGATAATGTTGCATGGGCCCTGGATATGTGAGTATAATCTCTTTCTGTGGGGTTCAAGGACCTCCAAATGTCTAGTAAATGAAGCTTGAGACATAGGTATGCAATCCCTCTCGTCTTTGATGTTCCCCTCGTCACAGTGGGTTGTGATTTATCTAACTCTGGAGCATGAACACAATTAAAATCTCCCAAGAGGATAAGTTGTCCCTTCTGCACCTGGAGTATCTGTCTCACTAAGCCTTGAAAGAAGGCATGGGAGTATTGGTTAGGAGCATATATTGAACAAATGGTAACTTCCCTCCCCTGTAATTTTCCTACCACAATGAGAATATGCCCCTCTTCATCCAAGACCTGTCTAATGAATTCAAAACGCACATTTTTATGGATTAAAATCACTGTGCCTGCTTTACTCCCTGCGGCAGGAACAAAGAAACACTGTCCTACCCATCCCCGTTTCAGTTTTTTACTTTCGGATTCTGATAGGTGCGTTTCTTGGAGGCCTATAGTTTCCGCCTTCCTCCTTTGTAGCGCACTCAGAATTTTCTGCCTCTTTATGGGTGATCCCAGTCCTCCCATTTTCCATGAATTAATTCGCAGATGACCTATGTAATGTTTATTGCTGGTCTGCCATACTTCATCATTTTTTCATTTATCCCGCTAGGGTGCCTCCCAGCCAGGGCAACCAGCGGGTCCGCTTCCCGTGTCACCAGTAAATTGATGAGAATATATATAATCGTCATGTAAAACCTCCTATTTTTATGACCATGAACAAGTTTCGAAATCCCATTCCTTTGACCCACTCTGCTAGCATTCCCTCTGCCCCTCCCCTTACCCACCTGTTCCCTAATATCAATCCCATGATCCCCTTATATTTTGGAGAATAAACCCATCCTCCTCCTATCAAACGCCTCTTATAATATGAGGCTGGAAGTCTGTGATTTCACATTCGGGTCATTGTCCCTCATTTTTTGCAATACGCCTCTGTAACTTTAGTGCCCCCCCCCCCCCAATGAAACAGAGTAAGTTGTCATAACAAAACTGTAATTGTTAACCTTAAACGATTCTTATATGAGCTATATAAGCTTGTCCGTTTTCTTACTGCATCTGATTCGCAAACACAGTCCCAATTCACTGTAGTGCCACAGAGTTCCTGATATCTGTTCCACAAGACAGATGTTCCGCTTCATTTCTTCCTGTCAATAGTAGGTAGCCATTCCACTGCCTTGTCTGGTAGGTCAAAAGTGAATATTCTCCCATCCTTCCAAATTTTTAATATTGCAGGAAATTGCAATGAAAAACGAATGCTTTTGTTGGACAGGTCACTGCATGTGGTGGAGAACAGTTTCCATTTCGCAGCTACCGCTGCCAAAAAGTCCTGAAATATGATTATTTTATTCTCATATTTCAGCTCTCTTGATTTCTTAAAAGCTGCATGTATTATGTTATTGTGTTTCCAGTCCAGGAAACGGGCTATCACTAAACGGGGTCTGCGATCTGCTTCCCGCCTTGGGCCTAAGTGATGCGCTCTTTCAACCGTCAGATTACCTTCCAGATCAGGCAACTTAAGCGCAGTCGGCAGCCATTGCTCTAAAATAGTTTTAAGGTCGCCATCTCCCACACTTTCAGGGAAGCCCATAAACTTCAGGTTATTTCTTCTGGCGTGGTTTTCTAGATCTTCAAGTTTATTTCAGCACCCCTTACTGCTTTCTCTACCTCTCCCAGCCTCATGACTGCCACCATGACATCTTCTTCCAAGGCTGACACTCTCCCTTCAGCGATATCTATCCTGCGACCTATGTCTTCGATCGATTCGCTGAGAGCCTGGAATCTATCAGAGAGGCTCTCAAACTTAGGGTCTAAGCCTTTGATGACTGCTTCTGTGATTCAGGTAACAGACTGATCATCCAACGCTGTGTTCTCAGAGACACCGCATGCTTCGGCCATTCTTTTCTCCGGCTCAGTAATTTTGATTTTTTCCTTTCTTATCAGTTTAGCTGTCATTTTGCAAGAAAGAACCGGCAAAGATATTCAAAGCCACTGTGCGCTGTCTCCGTGCCTCTTTTGGGGTACCTCGGGTCTGTTTTAGGCACTAATTGTTAGGTTTTTTGTGGGACAACACCCGGAGCTGGGAAGAGCGTGTCCGTCCCTTCTCACCGCATCACGTGACCTCATGGTGACTGATTTTTATCTCAACCAGTCAATAGTCCTGCCTACCATTTTTCCCAGGCCGCATTCTCACCATGGCGAGGAAGCTCTACACAGCTTGGACTGCAAAAGAGCCTTGGCTTTCTATCTGGAGCAAACAGTAGGCCACCAACACTCCACGCAACTCTTCGTCTCCTTCGATAAGAACAGATAGGGAGGTTTGCATTTCCTTCTCCTATACACAGGCGGGCTTTCAGCTTGGAGGCTGTGTCAAGGCTAATTCCGCCCATGCCATGGCGGCTTTGGTCACCTATTTGCTTGAGGTTCTCGTGGCCGATATCTGCAAGGCTGCAACATGGAGTTTCCTCTACACATTCGCAGCTCATCACTGTTTGGATAGAGATAGCGGTAGGGACAGCAACTTTGGTCAGGCTGTCCTGCAGAACCTCTTTCAGTGAGAAACAACCCAGCTCTTCCTGCCTAGGGCCCAACCTTTCAATATCCAGACCATCAGAGACAGTACCTGGAGGTTGAGATGGTGCACCCTGCCTAGATCCTGCGTGATCAGGACGGGGAAGGTCCCTAGACTGATTTGTTTCCCTGACAAAGAGATCCTGAAGGATTGGGAACCAAACCTGTCTCAGCCACTAGGGGGGGGGGGGCACAAGAATCATGTTCCCCCTGTCCTGCCAGAGCTTCAGGAGAATCTTCATCACCAGTGGAAGTGGAGGATATGCACACAGAAGGCCCCTGCCCCAATGGTGGGCAAAGGCACATGATGCTGGTCACCTCGTCCCCTTGTGTAGGGAGCAGAAATTGCTCACTTTGTTGTTGCAAGTGGATGCGAAGAGATCCATGTCCAGTACCCCCTAGAGGCGTAAAAGGTGATCTGCCACTGCCTGATCCAGGGACCACTAATGGGGGTGGAACGCTCAACTCAGGCGATCCACTATCACATTCTGTGACCCCGCTAGATATATGGCCCAGAGCAGAATTCCCTGGGACTGGGCCCAAGACCAAATCTGGACAGCCTCCTGACAGAGGAGGAGCAATCCGATACTTCCCTGCTTGTTGATGTACCACATTGCTACTTGGTTCTCAGTCTGGACCAGGACCACTTGACTAGATAGGCTATCCCAAAACGCTCAGAGCCCATACCTGATCGCCCGAAGTTTCAGGAAGTTGATCTGGCACAAAGCCTCCCAGGCTGAAGAGTGACCTTGTGTGTGAAGGCCATCCATATGTGTGTCCCAAGCCCAGGGTGGAAGCATCCGAAGTGAGCACAACTTGGCATGGAGGGGGTCTGAAAGGGAGCCCCCACTCCATGTTGGGCAGAATTTCCTACCAGGTCAAGGAGTCCTGGAGGGGGTGGTATGAGGCGCACCAGCACACTGAGGTGCTGGGATGCCTGACGCCACTGTGACCGCAGATTCCATTGGGCTCTCTGCGTGTGTAAATGAGCCAGTGGGATGATATGGACAGAGGTGGAAATGTGGTCTAACAACTGAAGCATAAGGCGGGCTGGTCCCATCAGCTGTGGAGGACCAAGCTCGCCAGATTCACTAGAGCAAGTGCTCAGTCATGAGGAAGGAAAGCCCAGCCTGGTTGGTATCCAATCAGGCCCAAATAAAGTCCAAATGAGCCAACGGAACAAGATGGGACTTTGGGTAGTGGATGACAAACCAGAGTGATTCCAGCACCCGTATGGTCAAGTTGAGGGAACGAAGCGTTCGTTCCCTCAACTGACCAGCCAATTGTCCAAGTAGGGGAAGATGTGCATACCTAGTCAAAGGAGGTGTGTACCCACTACTGCCACGCATTTGGCAAAGACACGTGGGGCCAAGAGCAGGCCAAATGGCAACACCTTGTACTGGAAGTGATTGTTGCCTACCAAGAAATGTAGGTACTTCCTGTGACCAGGAAAGATTCCTATGTGGGCATAGGCATCCTTTAGGTCGAGGGAGCAAAGCCAGTCCCCTCTTTGCAGGAGGGGAATCAGGGGTTCCAGCAAGACCATTTTGAACTTTTGTCTTTGCAGAAGTTTGTTCAAGGCCCTCAGGTCTAAGATGGTGCGTAACCCCCCTTTTTCTTTGGAATCAGGAAGTATTTGGAGTAGAATTCCAGTCCCTGCTGACTTTGTGGAACGGGTTCTGCTGCTCCCGCCATTAACAGGGCCGAGAGCTCTGTCCAAAAAATTCCAGATATGGGGTCTGGCTCCACAACGAACAGGGGGGACAATCTTCCAGGACACTCAAAGTTTAACTGATACCCTCGACGGATGATTGACAGGACCCACTGGTCTGAGGTGATCTGTGGCCAACGGTCCTGGAAGGACTGTAGCCGATCTCCAACCAGGGGGGCTAAGGCCGAGGGTATGGGTACAGGACTTATGCTCCCTTGGGACCAGTCAAAATCCCGTGGTGGGGCTTTGCTGGGGAGCTGGCTGAGGTCTGGGAGTCCACTGTTGTCACGAGCGGCCCCTGGAATTCCCTCGTGGCACACGAGTACGTGAGGCTGGAAGATAATATTTCCTCTGGTGATAAAAGGACCTTCTGCTGCCCTGACATGAGGACTTCCGGGCAGAGAATGGAGGGTCTGAAGTGCTGGTGGAGAGATGCTGGATGGTCTCATGGTGGTCTTTCAGCTGAGCCACAGCATCCCGCACCTTGTTCCCAAACAAGTTTTCCCCAGTACAGGGCAGGTCTGCAAGCTTATCTTGGACTTCCGGTCGGAGTTCTGATGCACAGAGCCATGCCAACCTATGAGCTCTAATGCCCGCCGCCCAAGCTGCAGTCTCGAAGACATCATAGGTGGAATGCATCTAATGTTTGTTGCACTCCAAGACCTGCTGGGCAATGGCCAGGAGGGCTTCCTGCTGCTGCTGGGTGTTCGGCTACCTCTTGGACCTGCTTCCAGAGGCTGTGAGTGTACTAGGTCATATAATTATGGTAGGAAGCAATGCTAGAGTTTGAATACTACCTCTCTTTTTTTCCATACTATTATTTTTTGGTGCTAAAGAGCATGACTTACCTCATTCCCTTTACTGGAGGGAGAATATCACTTTCACAGAAACTGAGCATAATAAGGCACTGCCTTTTTTATTTGGAGCAAATGTTCCTCTGCAGATGTAGACTTTATCCTTTTTCCGCACAAGGAGTAACCTGATTCTAAAAATTCATGGAGTGTGGCTCCTGAATCTTCTAATTGTACAAATTGGCATGTTGAGAGAAGGGCCCTGACATCTGGCACAGCAAACATGTAAGTCAGAGACATTTTCTAAGAAAATGTCTTAGAGATCTTTTACATCTTTTGAAGCCCAGTTTTGATTCAGACATCTTGAGAATCAGTGAGGCAATGCTGAATTCAGTTTTGAAGGGAAAAAATCTTGGCTAAGCCAAAAGAAAGAAAAATCAACATTATTATTATATATATATATTTTTTAGGAGATTTGCTAAAATAAAGGATAAATGCAAAAGGAAAAGAAAAGGAAAAAACCCTGATAAGAGGCTGGAAAAATACATGAGAATAATTCACATTTGTTGGCAAGAAAGGAAAGAAAACATTAGACTCGCATGATGGGTAGTTGTATAGTAAGGTCCGCAAATACTCAAAAAAAAAATCTATGTTTTTCTAAGATCTGATAGAGCTTTCCATCTTGGTGCCGTTGGATAACACATTTGTGTGGATGATATTTTCCTGCTTGTCCATGGAAAAAACAATTAATAGAAATTAACTGATTATAAAATTTGAAGATAGGGAGCTTTTTAGACCTCGTGAAAGATATCTAGTTGCTCAAGCTGATGTGGAATCAGATTTGAGAGAAAGGATAGAGGTAAAGAAACAAAAGAATTTTGAGGGCAGTAATATTGTGTTGTTGCATTCTGTTAACACTGACTTCAAGACACTTCTTAGAGGGTTTTCACAGTAATGGAACATTACCTTAATAGCTGTTGTTGCAGCCACACTCTGAAGAATCTCCTGAGTTTTACTGCTAGTTAGGGAAGATTTGTTTCCTCTTTCTCTCTGTCTTTGTCTACATTCCAGACAATTTCTCACAGCTACACAACAAACTGAAAAAAGAAGTTTAATGAACATATTTTGCAAAGTGACATTAAAAGTTCCTTATTTCAATTTGATATTTCAGTGGCATTAAAATTACTGAAGTTTACTTCATAGTATTCCATAAGACATTGAATTCCAGTATAAAAACTGATAAATTGTTCATAGGATCTAGCTCAGCCTAGGTTTTATAGACCTTTCTCTTTGGTATACAATGATGTGAAAATAAATGCTAATAAATTAAAATCAGCTTAAGTTGATTATGCCAGCTCTCATTTCCCCCTGAACAAATTGGGTTTCTTTTTGGTAGAAGACATATGGCAATATATGTAGACTTCTATTATCTTTGGATTGTTGTAACCATTTAAAACTTGTGACCCTATCATAGTAAGCTTTGACACGGAAAAGGCCTTTGATAGGGTTTCCTGTGAATTTCTCCTTACAGTACTAAAGGAGTTTGGCTTTATAGGCACATCCCATCGGTGATAAGTATTCTGTATTCATTTCCCAAAGCATTCATTTCAATTAATAGTTTAGCTGTAGAAACATTCAAACTGAGTAGGGGTAATAGACAGAGCTGCCCATTATCACCACTTCTTTTCATTCTCACATTGGATCAGCTCATAGTTAAGTTGAAACACAACAAACCATAGGTGGTGTTCAAACTGGGGATAAAGAAATTAAATGTTGCTGTTGCTGATGACTTGTTGATAACACTTACTAATGCCGAAAGTTTTCTCCCTTTGGTATTGTCTACTATAAAATATTTGGCAGTTTTTCAGGCCAAATATTAAATATGAAGCTTTGGTCTTAGTGGGGCATTTAAAAGAAAGGTGGAAAGATTTTCCATTTTTTTGGGCAGAGATCATTATTAAGTATTTGGTATCCATATACACTGCAAACCTCATATGTGGTATCAAGTCAACATTCCTCCGATTATACAAGGAATTAAGAAGAAATTGAGTAGCTGGGGGCATTTTCTTCTATTCATATCAGGACATATAGCACTGAGTTAAGATGATTCTAATTCAAATGGTACCTTTCTTGTTTTTGAGAAAGGTTATACAACTCATACAGAGTCTTTGTTCTGTTTATTTTTGGAAAACAGTAGGGAAAGGTTTTCAATAGCCTGGTTAATGGTTCCGAAAGAAGAAGGTTTGAGGTTTTCTAATCTATGAATGTACACTATAGCTTGCACCTTAAGACTGATCAATAAATGGCTACAGAGTAAGTCTAACAACCAAGTAGTGTCCTTTGAAGAGAAGTATGCTCACCCAACAGCTTACCCTTTATTTTGCATGCTAATAAAAAGTCTTTGCAGTCCAATTTAACTCAATCCATATTAGTTAACACGCTTAAAAAGGTTTGGTGCTTTATTTGGGATTTACTAGGTCTTGACTGGAAGAAGATATACTGTTTACCCTTGGTTGTTAACCCGCATTTTCCCCCAGGAAATATGTATAAACAATTCTATCCATTAAAAGAGTTGGATATTCTTAATTTATAACCATTAATAAATTTGCAGTCACAAATTTTGTATTTGTAGAAGGGAGATGCCTTTCTCTATCTGCAGTTAAGTAGCTGTATAGCTACCTTGGCAAGATCAGAGGGAAAAGGGATCACTATGGTTTTATTCAACAGCTTTTACACCTGTTTAGTAAAAATTCAATATATGTTGCATGTATGTATAAATATCTTCATGCTAATTCCAACTATACAATTCTATGCTCATTGGCTGATATTTGGTATCAGGATTTGCAATTGTCTAAGTTGACGATATTTTGGCATGCTTCACTTTGGTTAAATGGGCAGTGTCCAATGTTGTATTTTGGCAAATCCATTTTAGATAAAGCAAAATTGCTTACCTTGTAATAGGTGTTATCCCAGGACAGCAGGATGTAGTCCTCACATATGGGTGACGTCACTGACGGAGCCCTATTGCGGAAAACTTTCTGTCAAAGTTTCTAGAAACTTTTGACTGGCACTCTGAGCCCACTGAGCATGCCCAGCATGCCATGATATTCTCAGCCACAGGGGTCTCCCTTCAGTCTCGTATGTAGCAATAAGCTTTAGGAAAAAATAAAATAATAAAATGTATCGGACCCAACTCCGCGGGGTGGCAGGTAGGTTTCGTGAGGACTACATCCTGCTGTCCTGGGATAACACCTATTACAAGGTAAGCAATTTTGCTTTATCCCAGGACAAGCAGGATGCTAGTCCTCACAAATGGGTGATTAGCAAGCTAGAGGCTGAGTCATTTTGTAGTGAAGCAACACTGAAGCACTGTTGGTCAAAATGATGCAGCCGAAAATCAGTGTCAGTCGGATGTAGAAGGAGTTGGGATTATACTGGAAACAAGTTCTTTAAGACAGATTGTCCGAAGGCTGAATCTTGTCGTTCTTCTTTGTCCAAACAGTAATGAGCAACAAAAGTGTGAAGAGAATGCCATGTTGCAGCTTTACATATGTCAAGAACTAGCACTGAACGATAGTGTGCTACTGAGGTTGACATTGCTCTTACTGAATGAGCCTTTACTCGCCCTTGGAGAGGAAGGCCTGCTTTTTCATAACAGAATTCTATACAATCTGCTAGCCAGTTGGAAAGAGTGTATTTGCCCACTGGATTACCCGATTTGTTTGGATCAAAAGATACAAAGAGTTGAGTGGATTTCCTTTGGACTACAGTGCGGTCTAAGTAATATGCTAGCGCACGTTTACAGTCCAAGGTATGTAAGGCCCGTTCCCCTTGGTGAGAATGAGGTTTTGGAAAGAATGTGGGCAAAACTATGGATTGGTTCAAGTGGAATTCCGTAACTACTTTGGGAAGGAATTTTGGATGTGTACGGAGAACCACTCTGTCATGTAGGAATTTTGTATAGGGTGAGTACGTGACAAGTGCTTGTAATTCACTAACCCTTCTAGCTGATGTAATGGCTATAAGGAAGATAGTCTTCCATGTAAGAAATTTAGGATCACAGGAAGTCATGGGTTCAAAAGGAGAATGCATGAGCCTTGTTAAGACCAGATTCAGGTCCCATTCTGTGACTGGTGGTTGAATTGGTGGTTTAAGATGAGTTAAACCTCTCATAAATCTGACAAGAGGTTGTATGGATATTTGTGCATCTCCCATCTTGTTATGGTAAGCTGAGATTGCACTTAAATGGACTCTGACAGATGAGGTCTGGAGACCAGAGTCTGAAAGATGGCATAAATAGTCTAGTAGAGAAGTTGTAGGGCAGGAGAAAGGGTCAATGTTCTTTTTCATGCACCACAAAGTAAACCTTTTCCATTTCAAAGAATAATTCTTTCGTGTTGAAGGTTTACGTGAAGCTATAAGCATTTGAGAAACATTGGTTGAAAGGTTGAGTGGTTGTAAGATCAAGCTTTCAACATCCATTTTGTCAGGGTTAGGGATTGAAGATTGGGATGGCGCAACCTGCCCTGATCCTGAATTCTGAGATTGGGAGCTACACCCAGGCGAATTGGTTCTCTGATCAAGAGGTCTAGGAGTATGGGAAACCATACTTGTCGAGGCCAATATGGGGCTATGAGTATCATAGGCCCCTTGTCCTTTTATAGCTTCACTAGAGTTTTGGTTATTAGCAGTATCGGAGGATATGCGTATAGAAGGCCTGAGTTCCAAGGGCGAGCAAAGCGTCCTTGGCTGGCTTGTGTTTCTGTCTGTGCAGAGCACAGAACTTGTCCACTTTGTGATTCAGGTGTGATGCAAAGAAAAACAACCAATAAGGGCTGAATAACAGTCTGGGTAAAACAAATAAGCATGGGTGTAGCTTGCTTATTGCGGCAGTTACTACCCCTAACTAATCAAGCTTGATATTTCACTTGGATGCAACTCCATCACTGCTCTCTACCTCAATGGTGGGGGTGGAAGGGAAATAGAACCAAAGAGCTAAGAGACAGATAAGTATGAGAAAAAAAAATGTGTGAAGCTTGCTGGGCAGACTGGATGGGCCGTTTGGTCTTCTTCTGCCGTCATTTCTATGTTTCTATATGTTTCTATATTGTTGGGTGCCCCCAACGCTGAAATATCCTGGTCGCTACTAAGGGATCCAGGGACCACTTGGGTGGTTGGAACTGACGACTGAGGCGATCTGCAACTACGTTGTGGATGCCCGCTAGATAAGTTGCCCATAGAAACATGGAATGTGTCAGGGCCCAGTCCCAAATCTGTGCGGATTCTTGACAAAGGAGATACGAGCCCGTACCTCCATGTTTGTCCAGGTACCACATGGCTACTGTATTGTCCGTTTGAATCAGAACAGTCTTGTGTGAAAGGCAGTTCTTGAACGCATGCAGAGCATAACATATAGCTCGAAGTTCCAGGAAATTGATTTGAAATGTTGCTTCGAGTTTTATCCAAGTACCCTGGGGGTTTGGAGATTGTCTATGTGAGCTCCCCAACCTAAGGTGGATGCATCTGTAGTTAAAGTTATCGGTGGGACTGGTTGTTGGAAGGGCAGGCCCTTGCGCAAGTTGTCATTGTTTGCCCACCAAAGGAGAGATGAACGTAGCTGGTGGGTTACATGAATTGGAGAGGACAGTAGTTGAATGGCTTGGATCCATTGTGATTTTAATGTCCATTGGATTATTCTCATGGCTGATCTTGCCATAGGAGTGACATGAACTGTGGAGGCCATGTGGCCTAATAAAATTAGAAACTGATGAGCTGTTGCTTGTTTCTTCGAATGTAGCAAGTTTGCCAATAGGGAAAGGATTTCTGCCCGATCCTCGGGTAGAAAGGCTTTTGAGAGGATGGTGTTCAATTCTGCTCTGATGAATTGAAGCAGGTGAGACGGAATGAGATGGGACTTTTGATAATTGATAAGAAACCCCATTGAGTGAAGTAGAGTAATTGTTCGGTTGAGAGAAGTTAAGAGCTCCTCGTTGAGACTGACTTCAGATGAGCCAGTCGTCTAGATAGGGGATAATGTGTTCACTTTCCTTGTGTAAGTGTGCTGCTAGTACTGCCAGGCATTTCATGAATACTCTGGGAGCTGAGGCAAGTCCGAATGGCAGTACGCTGTATTGGAAATGCTGTTGACCCACCCACCCAGTGCAGATACTTGCGATGAGGAGGGAATATTGGAATGTGAGCGTAAGCGTCTTGTAAATACCGAGAACAAAGCCAATCTCCTGTTTGAAGAAGTGTAAGCATGGTGCCTAGAGAAACCATCCTGAAATGTTCTTTCTTTAGAAATTTGTTGAGCTTTCTGAGGTCTAGGATGGGACATAGGCCTCCGGTTTTCTTTGGAATGAGGAAATAACGGAAGTAGAATTCTCTGCCCTGCTGAGTCCGGGGCACTGGTTCAACGGCTCTGGCTCTCAGAAGGGTAGATAATTCTGCTTGTAGATGAATTATGTGAGTTTCATGCAACGAAAGAGATTTTGGAGGAGAGTCTCTTGGAGTTGAGAGAAAATTGAATTGGTAACCTCAAGATATTACTGAGAGTACCAACTGGTCTGTTGTTATCTGTAACCAATGGTTGTAGAAGGAGGAAACTCTGCCTCCTACTGGGAGGTTTGGTGTTGGATTGTGGAGATGGCTTTGGTCTCTGGTAGTGGCCTCAAAAACCTGCAGCCGGTCCCGTCTACGGTGGCGTTTGAGGCCTAGCGGCTCTAGGCTGTCTGGTTTGAGATCTTTGCTGCAGACAAGTAGATCTACCCCTGGATGCTGGTTGATAATATCATCTCTGCCTATAGAAAGGTTTTCTAGTGTCCTTTCTTGGTGGATGGCGAGACACTGAAGAAGAAGAAGAGTCTTGTGGAACTGACAACAGTTGGTGCAATGTCTCCGTGTGTTCTTTTAGTTGGGCCACTGCATCTTGTACTTTCGACCCAAAGAGGTTGTCACTTACACAGGGCAGATCCACCAGCTTCTCTTGTACCTCAGGCTTGAGGTCAGAGGCTTTTAACCATGCCCTGACCTCAAGCCTCAGGAATAAGACATGCACTTATTCCTGAGGCTGCCACCCTTGAAGCTGTTTCGAAGCTGTCATAGGTGACCCGGACTTCATGCTTTCCAGCTTCAAGTCCTTTGTGTATTATAGCCTGAGCTGCCTCCTGGTATTGCTGAGGTAGGGAGTTGGAAAGTTCCTGCATCTGCTTCCATAGATTCCTTTGGTATTGCGTCATATATAGTTGATAGGATGCAATCCTTGAGTTTAGTATAGCTCCTTGGAATACTTTTCTCCCCAAAGAGTCTAGGATAGCCTAAAATTGATGTCCACCCTCAGTCTTTGATTTTTCGCCTTGTAAGAACCCTTACCCTCTCATACTATCTCTACTTCCTTCCACTTAACTCTTCCCATTCTGTCCACCCTCTCTTTTTTCTCCCCTTTATCACCTTGAACCTTATCGCTTTAATTCCACAACCCTTACACTTTTAATTCTCTATTTTCATACCTCTTCACCTCCATTCTGACTTCTCTTTATTCTTAAACTAATATTCACCTTTTCTTAAGAAAACCCAATTATATGATACTTACTATAGTTATGATATCTAATGATGTTCCTTATCACTCTGCTTTTGCTGAGATGTTAATTATAACACCAATGTTTTTACGTTTATATTCTCTGTTATTAAATGTTTTCATGTATGAAGTTGTTCAATGTACACCGGAGTGAAGGCTTCTCGCTATACTTCGGTATAAAAAAGAATCTAAATAAAAATAAAATAAAAATAAATAGGAATCTATGGTCTTTTCCAGGTGGAGTGGAGGAGTGAGGTCGTACTCTTTTTGACTTCTTTTGAGCCGACGCAACCACAACCGATTGATGCGGGAACTGTGATTTCTGGTAACCAGGAACATGTTGGACGAGATAGGTGGTGTCCACTCTTTTGTTAATAGGTGGAACCAAGCATGGATGTTCCCAGAGTCTATGTTGCAAGTCCAGAAGTACCTCATGGACAGGAATGGCCAGGACCTCTTTTGGGGGATCCACGAACTGTAAGACTTCTAAAGTCTGCTGTCTTGTGTCTTCCTCAGACACTAAGTTGAACGGTATTGTGTCTGCCATGTCCTTTATGAAATTGGTGAAGGACAAGACCTCTGGTGGAGATTTCTTCCTGCCTTCCGGAGGAGAAGGGTCAGACATGAAGCTTTCCGATGAAGAATCAGTATGCTTGTCTTCCCATGAGTCGTATGGTGCTTCCCTGGAAGGAGAAGTGGGAGAATATCTCAGTGGAAGAGATGGAGCTAGTGGCTGAAAGAGTCCTGAAGTTCCTGGCTGAGGATCATCGACAGGTCCCTGTCTAGGAACATCCCCGATAGGCTTAGTTGGGATAGACTTCGGTGGAATAGCACCGACGAGGGTGTCAAATCTATCTATCAACATTTGGAATAAAGCCATTTCTGGTTGATCTGGAGTCCCAGGTAGTGGAATCGGTGTCCTTGGTGATGGTCCCGGGCTTGGAACGGGTTCTGGCATCGGCAGAGGTTTCGGCATCGGTGCGGGCACCGGCAATAGTGTCGGCAAGGGCATCGGCATCAGCGTTGATGGTCATTGCTTTTGTAGCGCTTGTAGCACTGCTTGGCGGATAAATCCACTCAATTCCTCTGAGATAGCTGGTGCAGGCAGAGCAGCTACACGTGGTGGCAGTGGGGGCGTTACTGGTCCTACCACAGGGCCCTGTGGAGGTTCGATGGTTGGCACCTCGACGGAAGGTGAACGCCTCGGTGTTTCCTGAATGCGAGACCGCTTGGCTGTCGACTTCTCCGGGGATAGCAGCGACTCCGGAATCGATGATTGGCGATGTTGATGCCGATGTTTTGATCGATGCTCTGACGCTGACTTTGTCGATGCCATGGATGGGGTCAGTGATAAACGATCCCCTGAACCTTCCGGACGACGTTTTTTTAAGTAGCAGTCATTTGGAAACTCCAGCCAGAGATGACTGCGTGGACAACAATGGGGAAGGTAAAAGCTGAAGTTGGAACAGGTGTTCCATCTTTTCTTGGCGCATCTTCTGACCTTTAGAGGTCATTTCAGTGCATTTTGGGCAAGATGTTATATCATGCGATCGGCCCAAGCAAAGTACACACTCGAGGTGTGGGTCAGTAATGGACATGGACATGGTCCGATTACATTTGGTGGATAAATCCACTCAATTCCTCTGAGATAGCTGGTGCTAATTGCCTTGAATTTTTGGGACTGTATAACTTTATCTTAGCACTCATCTTTGGTGTGGACCGATTACATTTGGGACATTTTTTGAATCACATGGCCATGATACAGTCGACAGTCATAGATGTAAATGAAGAAAAATTCTTTACTCAAATGAGAATGTTTTACTCACCGGCCGGTGGTAATGAGAGAGAGAGAGAGAGAGAGAGAGACCCCGATATGGGAGAAAAATTAGTGACTTTTTCAATCTGATTTTTAGTCAAAATTTGTGTGAGAAGTCTCGCACAGGCTCCTACTCCATGATGCCAAAAGCAGCGCGGAAAAATGAAGAGTGAAGGGAGTCCCCTGTGGCTGAGAATATCATGGCATGCTGGGCATGCTCAGTGGGCTCAGAGTGCCAGTCAAGAGTTTCTAGAAACTTTGACAGAAAGTTTTCTGCAATAGGGCTTCGTCAGTGACGTCACCCATATGCGAGGGCTAGCATCCTGCTTGTCCTGGGATAATAATTAGAATGATATACTGGCCAAGTAAGGCATTTGATTCAAATATTGTGTCTACTGATAAATGTCTTAAATGCTTGCAAGCATCGGTCTTCTTATTTCATTGCTTTTGGGAATGTGCAGTGATTCAAAGTATCTGGAGGCAGTTACAGCAGTACTTTTCAGCTTTATTGAATGACTTTCTTACTGGACTACTGCCTTCTACATATTAGGTCATGTAGGATTATTGGAATCATTGAAGAACAATTATAAAATGTTGATGGTAAAAGGATGCCTGGTGGATTTTAAGTTAATTTTGGCCAAATGGACAAACCCCATAGATCGTGACTTGGCCACATGGGAACTCTCAGTGTTAGTAGCCACAGAGGCATTCACGGAGCGGGATGCCAGTGGCCAGTGGTTGGTGTTCCACCTTCACAGAACGGAAGGATTGAGGGCTGCCATCTCCCAATTAAAAAAAGAAAAACAAACAAACAAACAAAAAAACAGGGATGGGTTCATGGGCTATAGGTATTACTAATTATTAGGCTTATTCAATTACCAATTATTAGGCTTTTCAATATTTGATGATAGTTAATGTAACTTTCAAGGCATACTTCACTTTCAATGCATATCCAGCATAGCTCCCTGCTTCAACGGCAGGGGAGAAGAAAAACTAATACTTCACGCATATCTCTGCTTCAACGGCAGAGAGCTATGCTGCTGCTTACCCAACTAATCAAACTTAACATTTCACTTGGAAGCAGCTCCATCACTGCTCTCTACATTAATAGTGGGGGTGAAAGGGAAGTAGAACCTAAGGTTACTAAGAGCCAAGAGAAACAGATATGTATGAGAAAAAAAGAAGTGTGAAGCTTGCTGGGCAGACTGGATGGACCGATTGGTCTTCTTCTGCCGTCATTTCTATGTTTCTATGTTTCTATATTAGAGCAGAAATTGGCAGACTTCAATTCATTCAAGAAGAAACATTTATTTCAACAGACATGGTTAGGGTTTTTTTTTTGTTTATTTGTTGTTGTTTTTTTTTACTAAGTCCCTAGCAGCAGAGGTGAAGAGCAAAAACTCGCTAATACTCTATGATCAATAATCAGTGAGGTTCAATAGCATCACATATTTTGCTTTATTCTAACCTATTGTCTTTTTCATCATTCTGTATTTGGTATGGTTATAGTCATTTTTACTTCGCTCCCCTGTAATGACTTTTGAGGCAGATGGGATATGGTAATGATGATGATGATGATGCATATGGGATCTTTGGGTGGGGTTTGGGAGGGGATTCAAAGTTGAATTGTATATGCATCTGTTGTATGCTTTCAAGTTTTAGGAAAATTTTTCAGTAAAAAAACATTATTAAAAAAAGAATAATAAAAAACAAAAAAGAAAATTAGGTTAATTATCAGTGCCATTTTTCCCTCAAGCATATTTTTTTATTTACAGACTCTTATCCCGTTTAAGAGGAGAAGAGGTACAGTTTTCACAACAAGAATCAATCAGGGATTTAGATAAAAAAAGGAAGTAACCCAACCCGGATTTTCAAAGGACTGCATGTGTAAAACCGGGGTTTACGTGCTTGGCTGGGCTTTGTGTGTGTTGCGCACATTTTAAAACAGGCCCAGTGCTGGGCCTCTCCAAAGGGGTTGGGGAGGGGCAGGTGCAGCAATTGAAGAAATTAGCTTTTTTGTTGGATATGATGAGAAAAACAGATAATGAAACATCAAAAAGCAAAATTTTCCCCATAGAAAAGGGCAGACCAAAGCTGCAGAAACGGCCACAAATAAGAAAACAAATGTATAGGGAACCTGTTTTCCTAAAGAAAAAACAGAGACTTTAAAGTAGCAAAATGTTTATCTAAAAAAATACAAGATAAAGAGGAAAAGAATTTTGATTGAGCAAACAAACTCTCTGTCAAAGTCCCAGTATAAGAGAGAATATGTCCAAATGCCACTGCAGGCAAAAGCAGAGAGCTATGTGAGGAGGCATAGCACAAGAAATTCTATGCATGGCCAGAAAAGATTGGAAAAGCTTTCCCAGAACTTTCTTATGAGACCGTTTGTCTCTGCACTATTGCATAACATCATTCATGCTCGTGAATGAATTATCTTGCTTGACCTCGGGGAACTTCTATGAAAGATGCAGCAGAGGATATAAATATGCAATATCATACTATAACTATACCCAAGTCAAATTCTGTACATAGATTCACAGTCCTTAGTTATTTTATCTGTAATTTTTTCACATGCATAGCCTAAGCTGATATACATATCATAACTTACCGAGTCTAAGGCATTGTCGCATTAAGCCTCCAGAAGACATATTTTTTTCAGCTTCAATCTCACTAAAATTCAGAGAGCTGGCAAACACCAATACATCAACCATAGCCATCAGACGACTGAGGAATGTCACTGCTGTCTCCGCTGACATTCCTTGTGTTACTTCAATATTTTCCAATTCAGTCTTAAGAAACCAAAATTATAACAATTAAAACATTTTTTTACAAAAGACAAAGAATTGAAACATAGCAACTTGATAAAGTTATTCAATATATTAATATATCATGGTAAGAATGCAAAGAAAATTGTAGTCTGATGATGAAATCCATATTATCTGTGAAGTCAACTTACTCAATAGGAAATGAATGAAAACAGAGGGAAGTATAAAATTCATATTTCTATCTACCATATAACCATATGAAATATGTCCATGTTTACTCAATCAGTAAAAATATATAAATAACTCAAAAATAATAGAAAACAAATATAAAAAAAAACTAGAGTGAATGTTTCTATAAACCTAACTGAATAATCTTGAAAACCAAATACATGCTTTAATTTCTTATTTTCTTTAATTATGAAATCTTCATACAACAGTGTAAATGTCACAACACAAGGAAACTTGTTTTTGTTAGGGATGTGAATCGTTTTTTTGACGATTTAAAACAATCGTCAGATATATTTTAAATCGTCAAAAATCGTTAGAGCCGCGATACAATAACAATTCCCCCGATTTATCGTCAAAAAATCGTAAATCGGGGGGGGGGGGGGGGGGGAGGGCGGGAAAACCGGCACCCTAAAACCCACCCCGACCCTTTAAAATAAATCCTCCACCCTCCCGAAGCCCCCCAAAATGTTTTAAATTACCTGGGGTCCAGTGGGGGGGTCCCGGCGCGATCAACCGCTCTCAGGCCATGGCTGTGTTAAAAGAAATGGCGCCGGTGGCCCTTTGCCCTTACCATATGACAGGGCAAAGGTAGCGCTGGCGCCATTTTGGTTCCTATCACCCGACGTCACGAGTGCAGGAGATCGCTCCCGGACCCCCGCTGGACCCCCAGGGACTTTTGGCCAGCTTGGGGGGGCCTCCTGACCCCCACAAGACTTGCCAAAAGTCCAGCGGGGGTCCGGGAGTGATCTCCTGCACTCGTGACGTCGGGTGACAGGAACCAAAATGGCGCCAGCGCTACCTTTGCCCTGTCATATGGTAAGGGCAAAGAGCCACCGGCGCCATTTCTTTTAACGCTGCCGTGGCCCGAGAGCAGGAGATTGCGCCGGGACCCCTCCACTGGACCCCAGGTAATTTAAAACATTTTGGGGGGCTTTGGGAGGGTGGGGGATTTATGTCGACATAGTGAGGGCAAAAGTAGCGCCGGTGCCATTTTGAATATTGGCAATATGGCCCGCATGCAGGAGGTCGCTGCCGGACCCCGCTGGACTTTTGGCAAGTCTTGTGGGGGTCAGGAGGCCCCTCCAAGCTGGCCAAAAGTCCCTGGGGGTCCGGGAGCGATCTCCTGCACTCGTGATGTCGGGTGACAGGAACCAAAATGGCGCCGGCGCTACCTTTGCCCTGTCATATGGTAAGGGCAAAGGGCCACCGGCGCCATTTCTTTTAACGCAGCCGAGGCCCGAGCATGGGAGATCGCGCCGGGACTCCCCCACTGGACCCCAGGCAATTTAAAACATTTTGGGGGGCTTCGGGAGGGTGGGGGATTTATTTTAAAGGGTCGGGGTGGGTTTTAGGGTGCCGGTTTTCCCGCCCTCCCCCGATTTATGATTTTTTACGATTAAAAAAAAACAAAAACCATGACGATCAGATGTCCCTCCCCCCCAGCCAAAATCGATCACCCAATTCACATCCCTAGTTTTTGTTATTACTCTGACAATTATTGTATTACCAATATTTATAAAATATATTTGAGTAGAACAGACTAACTGAGCAGGAATTCTAGGGCAAAGATGACAAAATTCATCATACATAACTGATCTATATAAAAGTGTGTGTTAAATTTCATAGGCTACCAAGATATACATACACACATTTAACCTCTTACATTAGCTAATATTTCATATTTAATTTGTTTACCCAGCAAATGGGGTTCAAAACACAAATTATATTTCTAGAGTATTAATGTCATTTGATCAAATCAATCTGACAAATCAAATAAATATTCTACTATAGTTAACTTCATAAGTCAGTATTAAATAAGATTATTTTATAGATGAAATATTAAGACAAAAACATTTATTAAAAAAACCAAGTAAGGAACAAGCATGGCTTCAGGAATATTTTCCAACACGTTTCAAAAAGAGCAGGGGTATCTAAAAGGGGGAGGATGTTTGTGTATGCGCACAGATGGGTGAGTTTGGGAAGTTAAGCAATTAGGATTGTGTTTGGTTTGATGAGTTGAAGTGGGCATTTTTGGTAGTATGGATGAATATTTCTAGATACTGGATGTTGTCATGAGGGAATATGCGTGAGGGTTGTATGCAAGTTGGGTGCTGTGAGTGGTGGAGATGGGGTGCCTGTTACAGGTAGAAGTGCATGTATATGTGAGGGGTAAAGTACGTGTGTGTGTGGGGGGGGGGGTGTTGGGCTATGTATTGGGGATGAATGTGTGTGTTTGGGTATATTTGTGTGGGGGTGAACTGAGAATTTGTCTCTGTGGGGTGAATGTAGGTGTTGGGTTGTGAGGATGTGCTAGGATAAGGGGTGAGTGTGTCTGTGTATGAAGGGCTCCATGTCTGTAAGGATGGTTGGAATATGTGGGATGGTGTGTGTTTATATATGTAATGGGAGAATGTGAGGGTGTGTATGTTTGGGGGCATGGGGTATAGATGGAAGTGGGGTGGGGAGGTGCAGTGCAGAAGGAGGGATATAATTTGGAAGTACCTTTTTGTGCCAGCCTTTGCCATTGCTTCATTTTTCTCTGTCTATCTCTGCCTGTGTTGCCCTGTGGCAAAGTGCTGCTAGGGTTATGGGGGAATTAGGAATGGATTGCTAATCAGCATTCTAATGTCATTGTTTAAACAAACCTAGCAGTATGTTTTGCCCTATGTTATATCTCTCACTGTTTGGGCTGCAGATGCTACTATCTTTGTAAATTTATTTGAGCTTATTCATTTTAATTTCATTTCATGGTTTCGGCTGTAGATGCTATTTCCTTTGTGATTTTATTTGATATTATTCATTTTGATGTTATGTCCATTTTATTATTTTAAGGATTTTATTATGTCCATTTTATTGTTAGCCGCCTAGGATCTTTGTGCATAGGTGGTATATAAATAAATGACACAATAGTGGCACATTTTATGGAGCACCAACATTGCTTTGAAGATCTAAGTTGGACAGTACTAGAATACATTTCCAAACATTGGTGCGGTGGTGACAGGATAAAACAATTAAGGCAACATGAACAGCAGTGGATCCTTCAATTAAACACAGTCTCCCCACATGGGCTGAATCGAGAAATAGAATGGGCCCAGTTCATGTGAATCCCTGTGATTCTCAATTCAAGCTAGTTGCATCTGTGTATAATCATGAATAATCTGTTCATTCAATTCATGCCAAGCGCATGCACTTAAAAGCAAGATCGCGGCGATCACCTCAGTAGGAGGCATCTCCCACACTGCGATGACGCAATGTATATGCTCGCGGCTCATAAGTATATCTCAGAAGCGGGGCAAGGCAAGTGGGAATCCCATGAAAGTGGTTGTGATAATGTTTTGTCTTTTCAGAATGACCTTAAAATATAACCAAGAACATCCCATTACAACGGAGAATAAACCCAATATCAGGGAAGTTCCTGAGGCAGCTTTGGACGCGAAACGTGATCATGTCGAACAGTACTCTGGTTATCACCTAAAGGAAAGTATTCTGAACTTACCTTTTTTAAGAGCAAAAACGATAAGAGGATTTCAATAGCTTTGCTTTGAAAAAGCAAACAGCATACTTTATATAAACAAAAATCTCTTGAACATATAAAAAGAAAAATTTTGATACTGGTGAAGGAAAGACCTATGACTAAATAATGATCCCACAAGCGGTTTAAGCAAAGAGCAGAGATGCTAAAAAAAACAGCAGGATGGTATGAAGGTCTATAAACTATTGAACTACATATATAAATAATGGGTTCTCGTTTTGAAAATTGAAGATTCTGAAATAACTAAATAATTGATTGTTGACATGGTGTTTATATTATTTTGAAATAATAGTCAACTGAAAAAAAAGGAGTATTCACAGTATATAAATAAATGAACCATAACAGTACAAATAGCTTCTAACAAGATTCCCAAAGAAAGCAATGTGAATTATTTTAGAGGATCAGCCCTCTGAAAATGCCAATCTGAATCAGATTCTGAAGTATTCACAATTTCTTCTTGCATGCCAAATTTAGTGAACTTGCGTCTTTTTTTTGTACGGCTATTGTGCCTACAGATGGATGGGCAGAGAGAGATGAATATTGATCCTTTTCACTTAAGTTCACATTTTGTATGTTGGAAAACCATAAAAAATGAACTGTAAATATAAAAAGGAGGTTGAAGCCCGAAGCACTGTCGTCATCAGGAGGTGCTGCGGGGCTTTTTCTGCCACGATCCCTTTAAAACTTGAGCAGGGTCACACACGCGTCCCTATGGAAGAAGTGCCATGCCAGGGATTGCCGGCGCATCTCAGCACCGCATGGATGACCAGAAGCATCTCTCCTGCTGCAAAGTAGCTGCACAGGTCTGCAGAGATGGTGACATTCAACCACACAGGTAACAGAGAGGTGTCTCGTGCCATGGGATGTGGCAGCAGCATGGGTCTGGCAGTGTCGAGGTTCAGCAGTGCTCTGAGCCTGCACAGAAAAGCAGAGGCAGCAAAAGTGGAGTCCGGGTGACCAAGGCTGCTTGCGGAGCCCTCCCTCAAGCAGTATAGCAACAAGATATAAAGCTCTTGGATGGAATAAATGACGGCTTTATGCAGCAACTGGTTCAGAAACTGACAAGAGAGGGAGCTATTTTAGATGTAATTCTTAGTGGAACACTGGATTTGATGAGAGAAGTAACAGTGATGGGGCTGCTTGGCAACAGTGATCATAACATGATCAAATTTAAATTAGTGATGGGAAGGGGGACAATAAGTAAATTGGCTCTAGCACTAAACTTTCAAAAGGGAAACTTTTGAATTAATAAGAAAAATATTTAGAAAAAAAACCTGAAAGGTGCAGCTGCAAATGTTCAGAGTATGCAACAGGCATGGACATTGTTAAAAAATACCAACTTAGAAGCGCAGTCCAGATATATTCCATGCATTAAGAATGGTGAAAGGAAGGCTAAATGATTGCCACTATGGTTAAAAGGTGAGGTGAGAGGCTATTTAGCCAAAAGATCTTCCTTCAAAAATTGGAAGAAGGATCCATCTGAAGAAAATAAGAAAAAGAATAAGCATTGGCAAGTTAAATATAAAACATTGATAAGACAGGCTAAAAAACAATTTGAAAAGAAGTTGGCCAGAGGCAAAAACTCATAATAAAAACTTTAAAAAAATATATATCAGAAGCAGAAGCCTTGAGAGAGTTGGTGGGACAGTTAGATATCGAGGGGTTAAAGGGGTACTTAGGGAAGATAAGGCCATTGTGGAGAGTCTAAATGAATTCTCTGCTTCAGTATTTACTGAGGAGGATGTTTGGGGAGATACCCGTTCCAGAGACCTGTTTTCAAGGGTGACAATTCAGATGAACTGACCCAAATCAAGGTGAAACTGGGAAAATGCAGTAGGGCCAAATTGACAAACTGAAGATTAGCAAATTACCTAGACTGGATGCCTTACATTCCAGAGTTCTGAAAGAACTAAAAAATGAAATTTCAGATCTATTACAAGTAATTTGTAACCTATCATTAAAATTATCTATTGTACCTGAAGACTGGAAGATGACCAATGTAACCCTGATATATCAAGAAGGGCTCCAGAGGTGATCCAGGAAACTACAGACCAGTGAGCCTGACTTCAGTCCCGGGAAAAATTGTGGCAACTATTATAAAGAATAAAATCAAAGAACAAATAGACAGACATGATTAAATGGGACACAGCCAGCAAAGATTTACTCAAGGGAAGTCATGCCTCACAAATCTGCTTCATTTTTATGAAGGGTGAATAGGCATGTGGATAAAGTTGAACTGGTAGATGTGGTATATTTCGATTTTCAGAAGCTTTCTGGTACCTTCAGCCAGTACAAAAGAAATTGAAATACTCAATGCGATCAAAGAAGAAAGCAAGGACTCTTAAGTGATATTATCATCCATCTGGGAACCAATGACCTTGCTAGAAACAGAATCCAAGTGGTACAGAGACGTCCAGTCTCGGGCGAAGCAGATTAGTCACATGGCAAAGACTATTGCCTTTTCAGAATTCTTACCTATTCATGGAAAGGGGGAAGAGAGACTAAGCCATATACATAAATTCAATACATGGCTCAAAACTTGGTGCAAGGAAAATGTTTGGATATTATTGCAGGCTGGGGCAATTTATGGAACAGAAAAGGACTCTATGTCAAAAATGGCTTACCATCTGTATGTAGTCGGGCTGTTCCTGCAGCATTAAGCCACGATCGCAAGAAAACGATAAGTGTTCAGTGCCCTTGATGTTAAGCATTAAGCAAAAGAAAAAAAATTTGAAAAATCATAAAAAATTGAAAAACCAAATGCAATGAGTGGAGATCAACAATTAAAGGGCATAACAGTCGGAATAAATAATTTGACTGTATACAAATTGACACTGCAAATCAGCAGTAGAGAGACTTCAAACACAACAAGAAGTTCTCATTAACACTTATGAGATCTCCATTCATTAATAATATTAATACAGGTTTCCGTATATGATGTCGCATTGTTAAGGTTACATCTGTATGTGGCAGGAAAAGTGATACTAATGGATAAATTCAAATCCTATGCCATTATGCATTTTAACTAAACGACAGGGGTGGTAGGAGAATTGGAACATCACCCCCAACAACAAAAAAAACCCAAAAACAAAACCAAATACAAAAACAAGGAAAAGGGTGAAGGGGATACGAAAGTCGCTGAATAAGGCAAAAAACAAGTCAAAGAAAAGCAGTAAACAGAACGAAATAAAATGGAAAGCTATGAGCACAAATGCTCATAGTCTGGACAATAAACTCCCAGACCTGCAAGCTCTAATGGTGGAGGCAGACTTGGATGTTGTTGCTGTTACAGAGACATGGGTTCACGGAACCTCATGACTGGGATATGGCCATACCGGGCTATAACTTAAGGAAGGATAGAGAAAAACAGAAAAGGGGGAGGAGTAGCTCTTTATGACAAAAACAATATCCATGGAACTGAACTGGAAGAAACAAGGGTTAGAGAAGAAGCATTATGGGTCCTAAAAAAAGAGGATGGGTGCATCCATTTTTAATGGAGTGGTTTAAAGGCCTCTGACTCAAATGGAAGAACTAGATAGAGAGCTGAATGAAGACATTCAAAAGGTGGGAAAGAAGGGAGATTTGTTGATTGTTGGAGATTATTAATCTGCCGGATGTAGACTGGAGGATCCCTTGTGCGGAATCTAATAGAAGTAGATATTGTGGGTAGATTTTAAAAGGTTACACATGGGCGTACAGTGTGTGTGCGCTACGTAGCACGCACATGTACACCCGATTTTATAACTTGTGCGTGCCGATATTTTATAACTTGTGCACGCCGAGCCGCGCAGCCTTCCCCCATTCCCTCCCATGCCGCTCCGAAATCAGAGCGGCCTTGCAGGAGCTTCCTACCTACCCCCCACCCACCTTCCCTTCCTTCTCCTGCCCTTTCCCCCTACCTTTTCACCTTCTTTTTTTGCTGATTGTTGGAGATTTTAATTGGCCAGATGTAGACTGGAGATCCCTGTGTGGGAATCTAATAGAAGTAGATATTGTGGTAGATTTTAAAAGGTTGCAAACGGGCGTACATGAGCGCGTGCACATGTACACCTGATTTTATAACTTGCGCGC
This sequence comes from Rhinatrema bivittatum, assembly GCF_901001135.1. Taxonomy (NCBI): domain Eukaryota; kingdom Metazoa; phylum Chordata; class Amphibia; order Gymnophiona; family Rhinatrematidae; genus Rhinatrema; species Rhinatrema bivittatum. The sequence goes on along the minus strand of NC_042619.1, from coordinate 105,257,913 downwards.
CCAGGCGCGCACAAGTTATAAAATTCGGGGTCGGCGAGGGCAAGGGGCCACGCACTAAGCCTAACAGCCTTCCCCCGTTCCCTCCCAGGCCGCTTCGAAATCAGAGCAGCCTCGGAGGGAACTTCCCTACCCCCACCCCACCTTCCCTTCCCCTATCTCCGCCAGCCTTTTCCCCCCTACTTTTTTCGTCTTCTTTTTTTGTTTTAAAACTTACTTCAGCCCTGGGGCTGAAGTAAGTTGCGGCGCACGACCCCCAGCCCAGTGGAGGCCTCTAGCCACGCCCCCTCCCACCCCTTTTGTAAAGCCCTGGGACTTACATGTGTCCTGGGGCTTTACACGCGCCGCCTGGCCTTTTTAAAATCCGGCCCATATTGTGGATGCCCTTTAAGGGGCTCTGTTAAAACAAATGGTAATGGAACCCATGAGGGAGGGAACTCTTCTCGACTTAGTCCTCACAAACGGGGATAGACAGAACTTGAAGACTGGGAGAAAATAGGAAAAGTGGAACAACTGTGGGCCAAACTAAAAGGAGCAATTACAAACGCAACTAATCTTTACATTAGAAAAGTAAATAAAAGCAAGAGAAATAAGAAACTTATCTGGTTCTCAAAGGAGGTGGCTGATAAAAATAAAAAGAACAGCGTTCAAGAAATATAAAGGATCCCAAAAAGACGAACACAGGGAAGAATATCTTGTTAAACTGAGAGAGATGAAGAAAGTAATCAGGAAAACAAAACGTCTGGCGGAAGAAAGGATTATCAAAGAGGTAAAAAGAAGTGACAAAACCTTTTTCAGATATATCAGAGAAAGGAGAAAGGTCCGAAGTGGTATAGGGAAACTGAAAGGAGAAAATGATTAATGTGTGGAAGGAGATGAAAAAAAGGTGGAAATATTAAACAAATACTTTAGTTCAGTATTCACTAAGGAAGACTCGGTAGAAGGACAGTTGCTGGTTAGCAAGGCTGTCGATGGGGGTGGATTTGACAAAACCCTGTTTCCGGAAGAGAATGAATGGGAAGAGCTAGGAAAATTGAAAGTAGACAAAGCCATGGGGCCTGATGAGATTTATCTGAGGATACTGAGGGAGCTCAGAGATGTGCTGGGGGGTCCACCGAGTGACCTGTTCAATAGATCCCTGGAAACAGGAGTGGTGCTGAGTGGCTGGAGAAAAGCAGTGGTGGTCCCACTTCACAAGGTGGGAGCAGAGAGGAAGCTGGAAATTACAGGCCAGTTAGCCTCACCTCGGTGGTGGGAAAATTAATGGAGACTGCTGAAAGAAAGAATAGTGAACCACCTACAATCTTGGTGGCTTGCTCGATCTGAGACAACACAGATTCACCAGGGGAAGGTCCTGTCAGATGAATCTGATTGATTTCTTTGATTGGGTGACTAGAGAATTCGATCTGGGAAGAGCGCTCGATGTGATTTACTTGGGTTTTAGTAAAGCCTTCGATACGGTCCCGCATAGAAGACTCATGAACAAAATGAGAAGCTTGGGAGTGAGCGCCAAGATGGTGGCGTGGATTACAAACTGGTTGAAAGATACAAGACAGAGTGAGATGGTAAATGGAACCTACTCTGAAGAGAGAATGGTGTTAAGTGGAGTGCCGCAGGGATCAGTGTTGGGGACCGGTTCAGTTCAACGCCTTTGTGAGCGATATTGCAGAAGGGATAGAAGATAAAGTTTTCTATTTGCGGATGATACTAAGATCTGTACAGAGTGGACACACCGGAAGGAGTAAAGAGAATGAGACGTGATTTAAGGAAGCTTGAAGAGTGGTTGAAGATATGGCAACTGGGATTTAATGCAAAGAAGTGTAGAGTCATGCATCTGAGATGTGGTATTCTGAAAGAACTGTATGTGATGGTGGGTGAAGCGCTGCTGTGCATGGACAGGAGAGAGACTTTGGGGTGATAGTGTCTAGCATCTAAAAATGGTGAAGCAATGTGACAAGGTGATAGCTAAAGCTAGAAGAATCCTGGACTGCATAGAAAGGAGGAATATCTAGTAAGAAAAAGGCAGTGATAATCCCCTTGTACAAGTCCTTGGTGAGGCCTTACCTGGAGTACTGTGTTCAGTTCTGAAGACTGTATCTCAAAATGGACAGAGACAGGTTAGAGGCGGTCCAGAGAAGGGTGAGCACAATGGTGGGAGATCTCCACCAAAAGTTTTATTAGGAGAGGTTGAAGGACTTAAATATGTATACCCTGAAGGAGAGGAGGAGCAGAGGAGATATGATACAGACCTTCAGATACTTGAAAAGTTTTAATGATGCACGATCAAACAACAAACTTTCCGCTGGAAAGAATCCAATAAAAAAAACTAGGGGTCACAAAATGAAAATCCGGGGAGGATGACTTAGAATCAATGTCAGGAAATATTTCTTCATGGAGAGAGTGGTGGACACCTGGAATACCCTGCTAGAGGAGGTGGTGAAGACAAATATGGTGCAAGATTTCAAAAGGGCATGGGATAAACACTATGGATCCCTAAAGGCAAGGGGGAGAGGAATGAAGTAAGAGGCATAGGGGTAACTTGCTGGTATGGCAGATAATATTCTTAACAAATAAGCCTTCATACTGTGATGCAACTCCATCATCGCTCACTACTTCAACAGCAGGGGGGCAAGAGGAAAGAGAAATTGGATTCAGATAACAACCAACAAGGACACTGAACTGTACAGTCTGGGAAAACAAATAAGCATGGGTGTAACTTGCTTGATGCGGTGGCTATTACCCTTAACCAAAAAGCCTGATACTACACTTCTAATGTAATTCCAATATTGCTCTCTGCTTCAACAGCAGGGGGAGGGGAGGGAAATTAGATTCAAACAGTAATTAACAAGTGCCCTGACCTTGGTGGTCTGAGTAACTGATAGATATGGGAAACTGATAACTATGGAAGCTTGCTGGGCAGACTGGATGGGTCATAAGGTGCTTTTCTACCATTGCTTCTATGTTTATGTTTCTATGTTTATGACAAAGTCCCTCATGAGAGGTTTCTAAGAAAACTAAAAAGTCATGGGATGGGAGGTGATGTCCTTTTGTGGACTGCAAACTGGTTAAAAGACAGGAAACAGAGAGTAGGATTAAATGATATGTTTTCACAGTAGAAAAAGGTAAACAGTGGAGCACCATAGGGATTGTCCTTATCAGGTGCTTCTTAATATATTTATAAATGATCTGGAAAGAGGCCCTAGCTTGATAGTACCCAGGATACTAGAAATATCATCTTTTTGTATGACTTTCCTCACTCCAAATGATGTCAAATCTTCACTGAGGAGTACTGTGCTGTTTGTACATCTCACTCAGCATGTAAAACTGGCACCAAAACCCTATACCACCACCAAAACCTCACCTCGAGTTACTAGCTGGCCCTTCTATAAATAGTTGATTACTATGTGTGCCACTCCAGAGGCTCGTTCACTCTCTCTCTCTCGCTTCCCTCTCTCCCATGCCCAAAACAGAATGTGCAAAATTTATCGCAAATTGAGTTATGGCCGTTTTGGGCATATCGCAGTGCTTAATGTCTGCAAAAAAGGTGTATTTATTTCCAGTGTTAACAGCTTGCAATAGTGTTCATTATGCATGGTGTGATAATGCCCGCCCAAAACCCTCCTCAATCCAGCCGCTTTTAATAAATCTGCATTCACAGTGAGCGGTACGATAACTATCACATGTGTTATGGTGTTATTATGGGCATTAATGCCATAACTCACTTTGATGAATAAACCTGTAAGATATTTAGCAAGACAGTAAAATATGTAGTCAACACCATACGTGCAAAGTCTGCATCCACCTGGCCTGCACATCCAGACAATAAAACTTGGAAAAAGTATGTAAGAAGGACGTCACAGCTTGGAAGATATCGACTGGAGACAGACTAACCTCCGCCCATGACACTGATGAGCCCCAGTGGAATGAGCCCTAATCTGAGAAGGCAATGGCTTTCCAACATCCACATACGCGGCCAGGACCACCTTCATAATCCAAAAAGCTATGGTAGCCCACAAAGCCAGAGCACCCTGCTTACTCTCGCCATGGAAAACAAACAGGCAATCCATTTTTCGAAGAGACTCAGAGACCTCCAGATACCGCATCACAGGATGCTTAACATCCAAGCAGCACAAAAGGTGAAACTCCTCTGCATCCCTGACCTTATCCAGGGATGGCAAGGAGATGGACTGATTCAAATGAAAGACCAAGAATACCAGGGGCAAGAAGAATGGAACAGTATGCAACTGTAACATCCCCGGAGTCACCTGAAGGAACAGGTTCTGGCAAGATAATGCCTGCAACTCAGAAATCTGACACGCAGAACTTATAGCCCAGCAAGGGCCACGAAGGAAAGGCTTAAAGCAATCTGTCTTCCAACAACCATAGGGAAAGGCTATGCAGTGGCTGAAATTTAGGGCCTGCAAAAAGTCCAGCTCCAAATTAAGACTCCACAATGGAACTGGTAACCTCAAGGAAGACCTAAGCTCCTTCACTCCCTTCAAAAAACGGGCCAAAACAGAATGAGATGACAAAGAAACACCATTCACCAGACCTCTAAAACAGGCAAGAGCTGCATCTTGCACCTTCAAGGAATTAAGGGCCAAGCCTTTATTCAATCCATCCTGTAAAAAATCCAGAATGAGGGATCTTAACTGAATGAGGAAGAACACCCCATTCCTCACACCAGGCACACACATGTCTCGCAGTAGAGCAGAGAAGGAAGCAGGAATGCAGATAGATAATATCCAAAATAAAGGCAAATATTTAAAAAAAAATGCTTTTTTTTCAGTCTAATCACCTGAACCCCCCCAAAATGTTAAGTTACCTGGTGGTCCAGTGGGGGGGGGGGGGGGTGTATGTCCCGGCACGATCTCCCGCTCTCGGGCCATCGGCGCCATTTTGGCTGCCACTAATTAAAATGGCGCCGATGGCCTGATAAAAAAAAAAACCACCCAACCCTTTAAATCGACCCCCCTTAGCCTCCCCCACCCTCCCGACCCTTTCTTTTTAGGGAGGTCCGCGCCGCTAAAAAAAAAAAACCCACCCGACCCTTTAAATCGACCCCCCCCCTCCCGACCCCCCAAAAACCTTTTAAAATTACCTGGTGGTCCAGGAAGGCCTCGGGGGGCCTTGGGGAGAGATCCAGGGGGGGCTTCGGGGTGAGAAGAGAGATCCAGGGGGGCCTCGGGGAAAGATTTCCCATTCCCAGGCATCAGCTGTTCTAAAAAATAAATGGCGCCGATGCCCCTTTGCCCTTACCATGTGACAGGGTATCCATGCCATTGGCCGGCCCCTGTCACATGGTAGGAGCACTGGATGGCCGGCACCATCTTTAAAGATGGCGCCGGCCATCTTTACTCATCAGCCCATAGCTGAAATTTAATTGGACAAGTGCAAGGTGTTGCATATAGGGAAAAATAACCCTTGCTGTAGTTACACAATGTTAGGTTCCATATTAGGAGCTAACACCCAGGAAAAAGATCTAGGCATCGTAGTGGATAATACTTTAAAATTGTCGGCTCAGTTTGCTGCAGCAGTCAAAAAAGCAAACAATGTTAGGAATTATTAAGAAGGGAATGGTTACTACAACAGAAAATGTCATAATGCCTCTATATCGCTCCATGGTGAGACCGCACCTGGAATACTGTGTACAATTCTGGTCGCCGCATCTCAAAACAGATATAGTTGTGATGGAGAAGGTACAGAGATGGGCAACCAAAATGATAAAGGAGATGGAACAGCTCCCCTATGAGGAAAGGCTGAAGAGATTACGGCTGTTCAGCTTGGAGAAGAGACAGCTGAGGGGGGATATGATAGAGGTCTTTAAGATCATGAGAGGTCTTGAACGAGTAGATGTGAATCGGTTATTTACACTTTCAAATAATAAAAGGACTAGGGGGCATTCCATGAAGTTAGCAAATAGCACATTTAGGACTAATCAGAGAAAATTCTTTTTCACTCAACCCACAATAAAGCTCTGGAATTTGTTGCCAGAGGATATGGTTGGTGCAGTTAGTGTAGCAGGGTTCAAAAATGGTTTGAATAAGTTCTTGGAGGAGAAGTCCATTAACAGCTATTAATCAAATTTACTTAGGGAATAGCCACTGCTATTAATTGCATCAGTAGATGGGATCTTCTTAGTGTTTGGGTAATTGCCAGGTTCTTGTGGCCTGGTTTGGCGTCTATTGGAAACAGGATGCTGGGCTTGATGGACCCTTGGTCTGACTCAGCATGGCAATTTCTTATGTTCTTATGCATGGGCCAGTCTGGCACCACCAAGAGTACTAGCCCCCTGTGGCCTTCAATCTTGAAAATTATCCTGCCCAGCAAGGGCCACGAAGGAAATGCAATAAAGAAATCTGTCTTCCAGCCAGACCTGTACAAGAAAGTTTATTCCCAGGGACCACCGATCTCTCCTGTGACTGTAGAAGTAAGGAACCTTCGCATTTCAAGAAGTCACCAGGTCTAGGAACGGAAGTCCCCAGCGATGCTCCTTGGCAGACGACATCTACTCTCTTGGAGCCAGACTCTCCTTGCTGCTAAAGTCCATTCTTATGTTGTCTTTTCCTGAAATAAGAGAGGCGGAGATCATCTAAAGATGACACTTGCTGGCTCTTGGTTCCTCCCTGGCAATTGATAAAGGCCACCATCGTCACATTGTTTGACATCTCGTCAACTGCTTGATTCCGCAGCCTGTGGCTCAACTGCAAACTTGGCAGCCATACTGCCTGGGTCTCTAGACGATTGATGTTCCAGCAGGATTCTTCAGCATTCCAGTACCCCTGAGCCATTAACTCCAGACAGTGAGCCCCCCAACCATGAAGACTCGCATCTGTCATGAGCACCAACCAGGCCAGAGAGGACAAGGGATCTCCCTTTCTTAGATCTTCCTGCAACCACCACTGGAGGTGGGAGCAGATTTCCATCGGCAAGTGGATCCAAACTACATAATTCTGATACTGCGGGTTCCAACGAGATAGCAGAGAGCGCTGAAGAGGACACATATGCGCCTTTGCCCATGGCACCACTTCCAGGGTAGCTGCTATTAAGCAGACTACCTGTAGGTAGGACCACACTGTCAGGTGTATGCTGTTCATCAACTGATGTACTTGAGACATCAATCTCTGGATCCAAACGTCTGGTAGGAAAACTCTGTCCTGTCCCATGACAAACCAGACCCCAGATATTCCAAAGACTGGGATGGTTGAAGATTGCTCTTGGTCAGGCTCACCACCCAACTGAGCTCCTGCAATAAGGAGATCACCTTGTGTGTCACCAGGCGGCTCTCTTCCTGAGACTTGGCTCAAATCAGCCAGTCATCCAAATACGTGTGCACCAAGATTCTTTCTTTTTGCAAAGCCGCCACTTCCACCACCATATTCTTGAAATATGTTCTGGGAGCAGTGGCTAGACCAAAAGGCAGTGCCTGAAACTGATAATGGCGCACCAACACTGCAAAGTGTAGAAAGCTTTGGTGTTGTAATCAGATGGGAATATGAAGGTAAACCTCTGACAGATCCAAGGAGATCAGAAATTCCCCCTACTGCACCACCAATGTTCCAGAAGGTGAGTCGGCAAACCTTAATTGGGAAGCTCGGGAAGGTCCACCACCTGAGCCCGCTCCTCTCTTGGGTTGCCGAGGATGAAAGGACTGAGATCTACTGAAAGTGTGAGTCCGCTGAAAGGTCGTCCCTCTGTAGGGCAGAAAATGCCTGGAACCCCGGAGAAAACCTCTCATACCAAAGAGGCACTGTAACTGCTTCTTATCTTCCGGTTACTGAGGAACCGGAGACTAATCCCTCTTACTGGTCAGTTTCTCCAGCTCGCTTCAAAACAAGAGCGAGCCTTTAAAGGGCGTCTTGGTAAGACTGGCTTTGGAAGCTGTGTCAGCTGACCAATTTCACAACCAGAGTTGACGCTTGGCCGATATCACCAAAGCCTCTCTGGCCGAGGTCCGGACCAAATCACAGCCTGCATCAGCTAAAAAGCTGGCAGCAGGCTCCATAACCACTCTGGAATTCCCTCCAGACTCATCAACTTTCTGAAAGAAAAGCAGACAAGATCTTGTCATTAGAGTGCAATAGGAGGCAATCTGTAAATTAATCACTACTGCCTCAAAGGCTTGCTTAAGAATAGCCTCAATCCTTCTATCATGTGCATCCTTCAAGGCCTCTCTTCCCTCTACAGGGATAGTTGACTGCTTAGACATGGCACATACCTGAGCATCTACTTTGGGAAAACGCAAATGCTCTCTCACAACCAGATCCAGTGGGTACAGGCCTACCAATGTCTGAACCCTTTTAAAATTTGCCTCCGGGGCATCCCATTCTAGATCAATTCCTGAATTGCATCCATCATTGGGAAAAAACAAGAGGCTTTATTGTAAGGAAACCAAAATGGGATTCTTCCTTGGCTCTGACACAGCATCTGAACTAGGAACACCCAGCTGTTTCAAGGTCTGGGAAATCAGGGCCGGCAGTTCATCTCTATGAAAGAACCGCAACAAAAGTACGGAATCTGAGAGTAATAATTGACCCTGAATTAAACATGAAACAGCACATCTCTCAGAAATTAAAAGAAGGATACGGTAAACTGATGACACTGAGAAGACTAAAACCCCTGCTAACGATAAACAATTTTTGCACAGTTCTACAAGCAATGATATTCGCAAGTACAGACTATTGCAATTCTTTGCTACTAGGGCTACCACAATCAACAATTAGACCACTGCAAATATTGCAAAATTCCGCTGCTAGAATTTTGACTGGCAAAAAAAGAAGTGACCACATTACAGGAACACTGGCTGAACTACACTGGCTTCCAATTGAACAAAGAATTCAATACAAAGCATTATGTATAATCCACAAACTAATTCACGATGAGAAAGCTGACTGGCTCAATACAGCATTACGTGTACACGTCCCAAACAGAAACCTGAGATCCGCCAATAAAGCTCTACTAACCATACCCTCTTAAATCAGCACGCCTTACTCAGGTGCGAGAAAGAGCACTGTCACTGGCTGGTCCTGTGCTACGGAACACCATGCCACTCGAGTTGAGACTACAGAGAGACTTTAAATTATTCAGAACCAATTTGAAAACATGGCTTTATAAACAAGCTTTTTGTATAGACAAAGAGAAGGAGAAATACAGCTGAGTGAAAAGGGTCGCACCAAGCAAATAAGTTGTTTTTAACCTTAAAATATATCATTACATTAAAATTCAAATCAATATTTCTTAAAATACATATAGGTTTAATTTATACACATAGTTTATTATTACGAAAATGTTACCGTACTTTGATGGCACATGGTTAACTTGTAAATCTATACCATTCATATTTTACTTTATCGTGCCTCCATGTAAACCGTTGTGATGGTTACCTAACTTAACGACGGTATAGAAGAATTTTGAAATAAATAAATAAACAAACATGGTTGGATAAGGTTCCAGCCATGGAGGAATTTCCCCATCTTTCATGGAATCTGGATCTACCTCAATATCAGTGACATCCAGATTCCTGTCGGGAACACCAGCAGGGAGCAGAGGCGAGCCCCAGTGCTTAAGCACAGGATTGGAAGAGGGAGGAGTCACCAGCTGAGGGTCCGACCAGACAGAAATGGGGGAAGTGGAGGACTGTGCCTGAAGAAAGGCATGTAAGCCTTGAAAAAATTGCACCCAAGAAAAAGCAGCCAGGTCCAGACCAAGCCCAGAAGAAAATGGAGCTGGTCCTACAGAACTGCCCTCAGCAGCAGAGGAGCCAGTCAAGGGAGAACAAACATCTGGCATCCCCCAGTCAAGGCCGTGACCAACCCATCATCAGAATGGGAAGGGCCAGGCTTAGCTAAATCCGAGGAAGACAACTCTCCTTGAGTGTCTGTGAAGTGCTGACATAGGTTAGAAGCCAGGTCAGGCTGAGAAGCCCTAATATGACAGGTAACAAACAGGAAGACGTTTTAGCCTTCTTCCTTTCCAGCACCATCACTGCAGTAAATGTGTGCTGGAAAAGCTCACGCTAAAAAATGAAATGTGCCCAAAAAATATCGCCTAGAAGAAAGCGCAAGGGGCACGCACAACCTTTGCACCAAGTTAAGGGCGTAAAAACGTTTGTATGGGTAAAAAGCATACCCAAAAGCTGAGTGCACAATGCGTGTGCAGAGCCGACACACTGTGCACACCGCCGACCTATAGAGGGCAGCAGAACACACCAAGAGTGCGGGAAAATGGCTGCGGCGGACTACCATGCGGCATAAAAGAAAAAAGCCTAAGTGCAAGGCCTAGCCCACTGGGGCCGCTCAACACACCAGGCTGCCCCATTCCCCAACCCGAGAGGGAACGAACGTCGGTACGGTGCGCCGAGAACGAAAACTAGAGGAAGTCCTGAAACCACTCTAACTGTCTTTGATTCAGGTAAAACTTTCTCCTCTTTTTTTTTTTTTTTTAAACCTTACCTGAGCTCAGCGCTTACCAGCTGAGTACAGAGACGGTCACCGGATGTGGGGGGAGAGGGCATCTGCCGTCACCGCCACGCTCGACCTCCTGCACCCGCTGCCTTTCAGCTGAACTAGCAGCTAAGTCCATGCTGGGAAACCCAGCAACCGAAGCAAAGCACACCTCTTAGGGACCATGGAAATTGCCTCAGAAATTCTCAACTGGGAGAGGGACCTTTAGGTATTACCGAGGGTGAGCAGGCTTTTCTTTTCCTGAATTTAGAATTTCAAATTTCTCCTTTCAAAAAGCTCAAAGCAATTCCTATAGGGAGATGCACATCCACCATCTTCCAGGATCCACCATCTTCCAACACTTCCAGGATTACCGATCAGTCCTCCAAGCAATAGTTTACTCTAAAATCGACTATTGCAATTCTCTGCTAATCGGCATCCCAGCTAACACCCTTAAACCCCTTCAAATGCTGCAAAACGCCACAGCCAGGATACTGACCAAGACCAACAAGAGAGACCATATCACCCCCATCTTAAGAAATCTTCATTGGCTCCCAATAAAGTACAGAATCTTATACAAAGCTCTAACAATCGTTCACAAAACCATCCACAAACACATCCCGCTGGAACTCAACATACCACTTCAACCACATCTTCCAACCAGACCAACGAGAACAGCATACAAAAATACTCTTTTAACAGCACACATCAAAACCTCTCTAAGCAAACGTGCCATGTCCGCAGCAGGTCCATCACAATGGAATTCACTTCCACCAGCACTCCGGGCAGAACCATGCCCAATCAACTTCAAAAAGAGACTAAAAACCTGGCTATTCGAACAAGCATTCCAGTCATGATAATTATATACCTCTACACTACCACCCGGCCCAAAAGCCTAAATAAAAACTTTCATACCATTCTTGTATTAGAACACAGACGCCTATTAAGATAAATTTGCTTTCTTCCCTCTCTAGTATGTTCCAAGTTTTTGCTCCCCACTTACTCTGACTCAATTTTACTCGGACCCAAACTTCATACCCTGTATTATGTATTTAGCATTAGCATTCTCTCATGCTTGTTTTCACAGTTCCATGCAACTAGCATTACATGTAATGAGCATTTAGCATTCTATGTTATCAGCATTTTATGTTCTATGTAATTAGCATGCTCTCATGCTTGTTTTCAGTTTCAATGTAAACCGAGACGATATTCAATATCTTGTATGAATCCCAGTATATAAAAATGTTAAATAAATAAATAAATAAATCTGCTGGAAACTGAGAGTACTGGCAGGCTGGGGTCACTGCAGGGTTATATATACTGTGACGTCAGCTTGCTCCATCTCCATCTGCTGGCAGGGGAGCATAAACCCACTGGTCTTGAGTCCATCTGTCTACACGCTAGGAAATTATCTTTTCTCTTATTATAAAAAAAAAATCTGATGATGAAATACACGTTATTCAAATGTTCATAAAATGTAATTTTATTAATAACCACCAGATGGAAGTATTGTACTTACAGTTGGTGAAGTAGCTGCTGACAATAATGGCAAAATTCCTCCACAGGCAATAATAATGTTGTCAACCATCTGGGAGATGAGGTGAATTGTGTTGTGCACAAAAATAATATTTTCATTACTATTAACAAAGTCCATCACAGACTTTGTGGAGTGGCTAAATCAAACAAAAACACAAACACAAGCAAACAGATGGTTAAAAAAAAATTCTACTGTTTTGTTTTTTCATTATTAATAATTATTCATAAAATGCAATATACATAGTCGTATACAAAATAAATCACCATAGATGCAATGTCCCTGATTCATGAACTTGGAGTTTATAAACACACATAGACGCTAAGTGACTTGCATAAAACAAATGTTGGAAAAGTGATTGGGAAATAGTACTAGATACTCAGATTTATTGTTCCATACTTTTAACCTCTGCACTACACATTTAAACATAAAAGGGCAAAAAAGTTACAGAAAATTATTGTCTTTTCAAATGTTCTATCAATAGCAGCAATAGGCATAATGTCCAAAAAAACAAACATGGGGAAGGGAAATTTTCAAAAACTATTTACCCATGTAATTGGCTGTTTACCCAGGGAAAAGGGCATTTTAAAAATTGCCCATTCTATATGTGAGTCTATGTATATGTATTCTACCACAACACATGTACCCGCAAAGGAGGGAAGGCATTCTTGGTGTGGGGATAGATCAGGGAGAAAACAATATGCAGATTTTCAAAACTATGCATGTTTTGGTTTAGAAAAAATTATCTTTAGAGAAAGGAGATGCAAATCTTTGTGGCTAGTATTTTTCTCTGGGCATTTTCAAATAGAAAGTAAGTGTGGATTTTGTATCTGTCCTCACAGTTTTGAAAACTGTCCCCAGATGAAGAATGCTGAACACTCAAAATATTAGAACACCCTCACACAACATCAATATGTTCAATTACTGTAAATAACAAACGCACAATTGGAATATAAATATAATAAAGGGACCTTCATATCCACAGGTACTGTGCATAGCTGCCTGGCTTTAATTCACTAAGATTACTTTTGTTTTGCCCAAATCTAATCATCGGTCTCTTAAAAAAAAGTAATGTTTTAAATTTTAATTTTCGATTGCAAGTAAAATATAGGAGTGTCTATGAAGAGAATAGATGCAGCTTAACTTCAGGAAGCTTGTGTATCCGAGATCACTGTCTCCTCTCTTCCTGCCTCAGGCGGACCCAATCCCGGCATGGCGTTTTACAGCATGGCGGATAAAAGCCAGGTAGTGATGCACAGTGCCCGTACATATGAAGGTGCCTTTATTATAAAATTTGGCATGTTCCCATTGTTGAATTTATATCTATATAAATAAAAATGTTAAATAGTTTGTACAAAATCGCTAATCTCAGAAACCACTGCACCGATTGCTTTCAAATTTGGACACAACCTTCCTTTCGCATACGGGAAGGTTCTTCTGTACTTACATTACATATATGTCACACCTGTGACAGGTAAAAAAGGTTTAAAAATTGGTTCCACAAAACAGCGACACCTGGTGGACGTCGGACGTCAGCGCAACCACTTACACCTTTCACAAACACTCACACACCCCACACACATGACAAATGTATTTAATTCACACCCTCCGAACACACAGAAATCCACACTCCTCACACCCCCCCCCCCCCCACACACACACATGCCAATTGGACTTACTTCACACACCCTCCCAAAACACACCAAAACGCACCAAACTGCAGGCTGCTACACCGGGAGGCCACGCACATGTCACATGTTGGCAATTCCCACACCCTCCGAACTCACACAAAAACACCCTCCTCACACCCCCCCCATGCACATGCCCTGTTCTACTTACTGCCCACACCCTCCAAACACATACAAAAGCGGAAATACGTCCGCCCTGCTCCAGCGGGGCGCCAAGAACGGTCCGGGACACATAGCGTACACTACAGCCGTCGGCTGCCAGCAATCAAAATGGCGCCGACGGCCCTTTCCCTTACTATGCCACTCGGAGACAACAATGGCGGCAGTAGCCCATGTGACATAGTAAGGGCAAGGGCCCATCGAAGCCATTTTCAGGACTGGCAGCCAGCGGACCTTTGCCCTTACTATGTCAGGGAACCTAGCGCTCCCATTACTCCTCCACGGTGACATAGTCAGGTCAAAGGGCCATCGGAGCCATTTTCATTGCTAGCAGCCGATGGCCCGAACTCAAGACTTCAATCCCAAACCGAACACTCGCTCCACCGACTGACTGTTTGCACAGGTATCCGGGGGGCTGCACGGTGGGGGGCCGTAGTTATTTTCTTGCGTGCGTGTTCAGGGGGGGGAGGGGGTATTTCGGTTATTCTGCAACTCTCACGGGGGGCGGGAGGGTGGGTTACTGTATTTCGCCGGGGGGGGGGGTGCGTATTTAAACACTGCGTTTATGGTGGGGTTCTTTTGGGGTGGAAAGACGGAGGGCACACACAATCACAAACACAAAACGTCCCTGATCTTGGAAAGGCACCAAATTAGCCCTCTACAAAACAATTAACTAAATAGAGAGTGCTAACTTGGTTAGGCACTCCCCTATTTTGATACAGAACACACACAACCTCCCACTGACGGACCACGTTTACCACCACCAATTTCTATTTCGGTGTTTTTTTCTCAATTGGCATCCTAGCTGCTTCTTACAGTCTGGGTCCTCTTATCTAAGAAACCATACATTTCAGGGGAGGGAGAATGAGGGGGGAGGTGAGTGTGAGGGGAGAGAGTTGGAGTGGGGACAGGGGAGGGAAGGGGGGGTGAGTGGCCAAGGGGGAGAAGGATGAGTGACTGAGGTAAATGAGCAAGGGGAAGGGGGAGGGAGGGTAAAGAACCTGACTCTGCCACTGCAGCACGTGGCCGGGTACTGCTAGTAAATAATAGAAATGCACTCAGTTGTATGAGGTTGTTCAAATGTCTTGAATAGTTTACCATTAAATTAATCACTAAGCTATAATGCTAACAGTAAATCAGAAAATCATCATATGAGAAGTGATATTACAGAGATCAATCATTGGGTAAATAGGCAACAGTTATTTACCCTTTCAAATAATACTACAAAACTTTTAAAACATATTAGAGAAAGTATTTTTTTTTTTTTTTTATTAACCACATAGTGAAACAGTGGGAATTTGTTATCAGGGAACGTGATGAAAACAGTTAGCATAGCTGGGTTTAGACAAGTTCCTGGAGGAAAAGTTATAAACCATTATTAGTCATGTAGATGTGGGAAAGCCACTGTATTTCCCTGGTTATCAGCAAGAAGGATTGTTGTTTAAGATCCTCCTGGGTATTTGTGACTTGAATTGGCCACTGTCAAAGACAGGATTAGTGGACTTAATGGACCTTTGGTCTGACCCAATGTTAGGTTCCTTATATTTCATATACATAGAAAAATGCAAACATATAGGGGTCGATTTTAAAAAGTCCACATGTGCATCCATGTGCACATGGTTCCTGGCACGTGCACATGAACACACTAATTTTATAACATGCGTGCGCCGGCACACGCATGTTATAAAATCCAATGGCCACACACATGTGCAGGCAGCCCGCAACTCGCTGTGGGGGGGGGGGAGGATTTTAGAACCTATGCACGGCGACACAATCAGGCCTCAATTAAGGAGCGGACTGGGAGGAAACTTTCCTATCCCTAACCATACCCGTTCCGACCTCTTCACCCTGACCCCTAACCTAACCCTACCTATCCCTAATTTTTTGTTTTGTTATTTTCTGCTCCTTCAGAGCAGAAATAATCTGCACACGCCGGCCGGCTGCTGGCGGGCGCATCCCCAGAACAGCGGCTAATGGTGCTGACCCAGCCTGCCACCCCGTCCAGACCCCCCCCCCTTTCTATAGGCTTCGTGTATCGGTGGTTACATGCATGACTGGGACCTTTAGAAAATGCGGAGCCCAGCCCACGCGTATAACCGCTGGTATTTGCATGCTCAGGCCTTTAAAAATTCGGCTGACAGTGGTTTTTTTTTATTATTTTAAGCAATAAAAAAAATTAACAAAACTGCAAAATTACTCAACATTAAACCATATAATCCACACACTCTGCAATCATGTTCCTTTCATTTTAATAGCATGATCACATACCATGTTTAGTTTCTCTTTGTTTAGGATAGTGCTCCATCTGACATGACATGAGAGAGTGGGGGATACAGCCCTGATTGCATGTTTGTGATCATGTAGGAAACTATTTATTAAGGTGTATTAGTGCATCAAATATCAAATTAACTTCTAGATTCAATGAAATGATGTAATATTGCAGGCCTAGCACCTGCATAGCACTTCACATAGTGCGGTAAGCTTTTTGCACCCCCCACTGAGAGAGAGCGCCAGGCAGAGACAGAAACTATCTATAAGGCCTTCATAGTAGTCAAGTATTTATTTCTCTATAGGAGGGCCAGCTCTAGCTTGATGGCTCTATAAAAGGGTACCATCAAGCTAGGGCGAGATAACATAGTACAAAATGTCATCTTTGTGAGACTTTCCTCATTCCAAATGCTGTCAAATCTTCAATGAGGTGTACTGTGCTGTTCGTACTTCTCACTCTGCATGAAAAACTGGCCCCTAAACCACCACCAACACCTCACCTTGAGATATTAGCTGGCCCTCCTATAGGCATATAAATAGTTGCATACTGTGAAGGCCTCTCTACAGGCTTGCTCTCTCTCTACTTCACTCCACTCCCCTCCTCTCTCAAGCCCAAAAATGGCCAAAATGCAATTAAAAAATGTTATCGCGAATTGCGTTACGGCCATTTTGGTCATATCGCACAGCTTAATACCAGGAAAAAAGGTGTAGTTATTTCCGGCATTAAAAATGTGCGATAGCATGCATTTTTCTATCGCATGGTGTGATATTACCCATCATTTTCATAAATCCCACCCAAACTCCTCCCTAATCCTACACTATCGCATGGCAAATTTGCATTTGCCATGCGATAGTGCTATTATTGCATGCATTATGGTGTTAACGTATGTGTCATGGCTCTGGGAGAGAGGGTAAAGCAGACAGTTTCACAGGTGGTTTTCTCCTCAGGTCTCTCAATCAAGGATAAAGGACCAGAAAAGAAAGGTCACATCTTAGAGATGAATGAATGGTAGTGTAAATGGTGTTAACAAGAGAGTTTTAGCTTCCTGAACCATTGGATGTTGCTTCAAGGACTGCCAAGCAGAGATGGGGACCACCTGTCAAAGGAGGAGCACATGGACTTCCAAAACACACTGGAAACCTATTGAGGAGGGCTGTAAACTAGGATAAACAGGGATGGGTGGACAAAGCCCTAAGGTAAGTACAAGTACTCAGGTAAGTAAAATTTAAAACAGGTGTAAAGAAATGGGTAAAAGGAGCAACATGTAAAAAGCTATGTGCTCTAATGCTTAAAATAAAGGAAATAAAATCCCAGATGTTCTGACATAGTGAGGTTTTGTTTTGTTTTATGTTATTTTAAATAGTATGTTTAATGGTTTTATTGCAGTACAATGCTTTGGGCATGTTTGTTTTAAAAATAAATACATAAATAGATCTAGTGGCATTCATGCAAGAGGTTGATTTGCACACAGTCAAAGTTCTGGAAACTTTGGGCTGAGCTCCACCAGATGTTATCATCCACTTGTGAGAATTGTCATCCTTCTTGTCTTTGGAGAAATAAATGATTCTAGAGGCAGTTATGGAAGAGACTGACTTGGATATAATGATGGTCACAGAGACATGGTACACAGAGAATCATGACTGGGATATAGTTATCTAGCAGTTGTGGCTTCCAATCACCATTTAATTATACTCATAAGGGTTTGTTTTAAAAGCATTGCTGGGGATCCAAGATGGTTGATCTAGCCGGACGCACATGAGGCTGCTATCAAGTCCTTGCTCCTTCCTGGATATGCCTCAATCAACTAGAAAACGGTGGGCCAGAGAATGAGAGGCCTTGTCCGTTTCTTCACCGATTCAAGTTCTGGGCCCGATGGACGCCCATATGCGGCAGGGAGCCTAGACTCTGGGAATCAACTCTCTGGAAAGTGTTTGGGAGGATATCGGACCCGACACTCTCAGAGTTAGAAACAATTTTATCACCGGAGGAACAGACGGCTCCTGTGAACCCTGCTGAGGCAAGATCTCTAGCTCAGCCCTGCGGAATTGCATCGCCTGAAGAAGGGGAAGGCGTTGGCCCACGGTTTGCGGCTGAGAGTGCACTGGGGACTGCCCTGAAGCTGCTTGAAACCCTTGGAGAAGCCAAGGGCATTGCTGGAAAAGCTGCTTTGCTAAGAATGGTAGGACAAGTCTCAGATTTGCCTTCTATTCATAAGACAGAGCTGGTAAGAGCTGCTTTTATTACCCTTGATGCTATCTGGGACACGATAAAGACTTTGAATTATAATATATTCAATCAGATAAGTCCAATAGTCAGCTCCTTGGGTATACTTGATAATAGTTTAAAATCTGTTGAAAAAATAAATAAAAAAATAAATAGAATCCGTTGAAAACGCTGCCAATACAAATAAGAATACCTATGACTTCCTGAAAAAGGATATTGGAAGGATCTCAGATATTCAACATAATCTGGTTAAGGAAAATCAGCTTACTTCAAATAGGCTGGAACACTTAGAAAATCAAGTGTGGGGAAGGAATCTCCGTCGTATTAATTTTCCTAAAGATCCTTTAATAACTCATAAAATTTCTGAGCAAGCATTACCCCTTATCTCGAGAGTATATTATATCCTTCTGTTTAAAAAGGGTTCTCCTGATTCTAAAGGGTTGCAGGTTCTTACATCTATTGAGTCACCCCAGTTAGATCTGAGTAATATATTGGAAACCATTCAGAAGGAATCAATTACATCTGCTACACTTATTGTATCCTTTCTTCTGGAATCTGACAGAGAATGGATTTTGAGGTTGTTTTTCCATCATCGTCTGGAAACTTTTTTGGATTTCAAAGTCTGTGTTTATCCAGATCTAGCTAGAGAGACTCAAAGAAAGAGGAAGCAGTTTCTACTGTTAAGGCCCAGAGTATTAGAACTGGGTGCTCTTCTCCTGCTTAAGTTCCCTTGCAAATGCATTATTAAATACCTGAATGTTTCATATCTTTTCCTTTTACCTTCACAACTTTCCTCTTTCTTGAGCAACAAAGTACCAGCTGTTTTAAGTCCTTCTCCTATCGCTTCCAGTAGAGTGGAAGATTCTAACAATTAGTCTGAGAATATTTGAATTTGTTCCTTGTAGCATGCTAGTTCTTTTCCTCTATAGATTAGAAGGTATTTTTCCTGTGGTTGTGTAATTGGATTCCCTATAAAGGACTTAGATTATAAAACAATAGTATAATTTCTTTCTTTTTCTTTTCTTTTCTGTTTGTCTGCAATTTCAAGTGTTTTCCTTGATATATATATTTGGAAAATGAATGAAAAAAAAAAGATAAAAAGCATTGCTTGTGCAAAAAGACCCATATATGTCAGTATGTGGACCGCGCTTGAGCAACGCAGATTTTACAAGAAGCAAATTATGTGCATATATACATGTACGAGACCAAAAAATAAGGGTGGGGAAAAGGGGCCGGGCATAGCCATTCTGGGGAGGGGCCAATAGTTACATGCATAACTCCATATTTTAAAACTGGAGGATGCAACATGCGGTAGTTTGTTAGCTGCATATGTTTACTGCTGCTCCTGATGAGGAGCAAGTCTGCAAAAATTGTGTTTTAGGGCTTACATGACAGGGTGAGGGTCCAGGTCAACTGGGGGGCAAGCAGGATGAAGAACCAGAGGGGTCTGAATAACTTTGAGATTAACTGGACAAGCTGGTGGACTAACTGGAAAAACTGAGAGTGTCTCTCACACAAGAATGTTTTAAGATCTGCTTACATATGTACCTTACAGCTGACAAAGTCCTAGGGAATGTACATGACGTATATTTATTCGAGTAATCACTTAAAATTAAGAGCATACTTATGCGTACTAGGTGTATTTTAAATCATACATGCATGATTTACAATTCCAGCGTATCTCTGCTCACTTACTCATACGCATGTGTATCTATGTCTATATTTTTATGCAAATAAAATTATAAACTTATCTGGTTTGGAAGGTTGCTTTTAAAAGTATCCACACAGCATATCTTCAAACAGTATTCCCCAACACAGGTCCGTGTTTCGAAAAGAGGATCTGCATCAGGGGGATCTTTTTCTTTCTCCTATCATTGATTTCTGCATCTTTTTCTTGTATGCCTTAAATAAATAACTTAACATAGTTGTTCCAGATGACATTTTCCTAGCTTAACATCATAAAAAGATCACATCAATATGCATCATATGTGAAGCACAAGCTAACAATCCTTAATACAAATTATAGATGGTAGCCAGCTCACCATATATAGGTCAATGTCTTCTCTCATTTTGGCCCCAAATTCTTACTGGAAGTTAATCAGGTTGCAGTGAATGCCGATAGAATATAGCTCCTATTAGATCATAACATTCAAGGTACTGGTCTGTTATGCGTTGTAAAATACACATATATAGCGGCATTGGGACATTTTGAAATTACATTCAGTACTTTCCTGAACTCTAACTAGCCTATTCTTGGGGAAAAAATATTAGAGACAATGTGGGCCAAGTTTGTTTACCCTATGTCTATACTACTCAAAAGGCATCTTCGGTGGATCATGGCCCCTGTGGAAAATTGCTTGTTCTGTGCACAACCTCTAGCAGATACCACTTGGTAAGATCCACTTTCTGGCAGAATCTTCAATATACTGGGATATATTGATTGTTCATCATCTTTTGTTATCTATTTTATTGTCTGCCCTTGTCTAAAAGTATATATTCGCAGAACTAAAAGGAAGATCAAAACATGGCTGGTAGAGCACAAAAACTACTTGACCATGAAGAAAATTCAAATCCCTATGGTATTACATTGTTTCAATGTAGGATATACATTTAGTGATCTTAGATGGGATATTTTAAATAGCTCCCTACCCCTCCTCGAGGAGGCAATTGCCAGCACTGTTGAATCTTAGGGAACAGTTTTGGATTTTTATTAAACAAAACACAACTCCTCAAGGATTGAACTTTGATATCTATATTTGATTTGAAGTGCTGAAAAGTGTAATATAAATCAAAGAAATAAATAATGAAAATAAATAAAATATTGAATGGTATTCTATCATTTAATTGTTGCAGTGGTTACCAAATTAGGGTAGCATGAATGACATCAATACACATCTTTAAAAAAAATTCACTACAATCGGTATGGCTTTTGGTAAGAATTTGGTACCAAAATGAGAGAAGATGCTGTCCTTAACATGGTGAGCTGGTGATCATCTATGAATTTTAAAGATTTGTTAGCTTGTGCTTCACATTTGCTATATTGATGCAATTGTAGGTATATGATATTAAGAAGCTAAGAAAATGTCAACTAGAACTACTCTGTTCTTAAGTTATTTATTATAATATACAAGAGAAAGATGCAAGAAACAATGATACCTTGATGTCTAACACAGTGGCAGAAGAAAGAAAAGGACCCCCCCCCCCCTTTGATGCAGACATGTGTCAGGAAATATTGTTTGAAGATACTCTGTGTGCTTACTTTTGAAAGCAACCTTCCAAACTAGTCCAAGCCCCGGGACTTATGCACGTCCCGGGGCTTTGCACGCGCCAGCGGCCTATGCAAAATAGGCGCTCCGGCAGGATTTACGCGCACAGTGCTTTTAAAATCTAGCCCAAAGGTGATATTGTAAGGACAACAAACCTTTATGTTAGGAAAATAAATAATAGAGGAAAAAGAGGACACTATATGCTTCAGCAGGGATGCACAAAAATAGACTTTAAAATCAGGCAGTGCCATTCCTTCTTTAACCTTAAGGGGGTTAGCGCCTCTACAATGCGCATCCAATGCGGAGTGAAACTAATAGTGCTCATCATGTGTGACTGAGCCTATTAGCTATTCACTCCCGATGCAAAAAATAAATGTGCATTAATTGCTGAGCGCTCCTTAAACTAGTACAGAAAAGCAGAAAAAACTGCTTTTTTGTACTGTCTCCTACTTAATATCATTGAGATATTAAGTAGGAGGAAAAACTAAAGTAAATTAACTTAAAAAAAAAGAAAGTAAAAAAAACCCCCAAAAACCGCCAGCAGCTGGGTGCAAGAAACAGACACTCAATTGACAAGCGTCCATTTCCTGAACCCCTGGCTATGCAGCGTTTAGGAAAACCGACGCCAATAAACTTGGCGTCAGTTTTCCTAATCGGCAAACGACCAATGCCAATAGGGCTCTTGTTAGCAAGGAGGTGCTAGGGGCGAGCAAGCAACACTAGCGCCTCCTTGCTAATGTGACCCCTAATTTAAATATTGCAAGGTGCCCCCCAGGAGGGGAGCCTGGGGGCGCGTTAGGAACGCGGGCGTTGACTGTTCAGCGCCTGCTTTCTGTGTATAAATATTGCATCGGCCCCACTGAAAGTCTGTGAAGTTGAAATGCTTAAATTCTAAAGCAATCCAGACACTCAGAAACAAAGGCAGGGTAATATCCTGGGATATCCTTTGTTATATCTAGTGAGAGGTATATGGGTGGTTGTGTTAAAAGAAAGCACTGGATGCTGGTGGTAGAAGAAGGTTAACAGTGGAAACTCTCATACTGTATGCTTGTAGAGTTACATTTGCACAAGGCTTAATAAAATTGTATGGCCCATCCAGTTTGCCCATTCATCCAATTAATTTAGCATTATAATTCTCATCACTTCCTTAGAGATACCCTATAGTTATACCATGCTTTCTTGAATTCAGATACTGTTTTTGTCTCTACCACTTCCACCACCCTCTCTGTAAATAAATATTTCCTGAGATTAATCTTGAGTCTACCCCTTTCAACCTCATTTCATGACCCCTTGTTCTACAGCCTCCTTTCCATTTGAAACCTTTGAGATATCTGAATGTCTCTATCATCTCTCACCTTTCTGCTAAGGAATACATGTTTAAATCTTTAAGTCTACCCCCTTTATGCTTTAGAAGAAAGACCACCGAACATTTTAGTAGCTACCCCCTGGACTGACTCCATCTTGTTTATATCCTTTTGAAGGTGCAGTCTCCATAATTGCACACAGTTTTCCAAGTGAGGTCTCACCAGGGACTTATACAAGGGCAATATTACCTCCTTTTTTCTGCTGATCTTTCGTCTTGCTCTGCAGCCAAGCATCTTTCTGGATTTTATTGTCATTTATCCACCTGTAAGGCCACCTTAAGATTATCAGATACAATTTCCCCCCAGATCCCGCTCTTCCTATGTCCTTATAAGAATTTCATCTCCAATACTGTGCCTTTCCCTTAAGTTTTTGCTTCCTAAATGCATTGCTCTGCATATTTTTTTTAGCATTAAATCTTAGCTGCCAGACCTTAGACCATTCCTTGAGCTTTGTTAGATTCCCCCCCCCCCCCCCCCCCCCCCCCCCCCCCCCGTCCTCCACTGTTACAGATTTTGGTATCAGCAAAAAGACAAAGCTTTCCCCGACAACTCTTCCTATGTTACTCACAACAAGCAACTGAACCCCGAGGCACACTGCTAGTAACAACACTCTTCTCAGAGCTAAAACTTTTACCAAACTGGACCTTTGTAGGGTCTGCAATCTATTAAGGATTAGACAAGATGACAAATGAAAGACTGCATTCAATACAAGAGACAGGCATTATGAGTATCTAGTTATGCCGATTGGACTCTCCAACTTCCCTGCAGCGCTCCAAACCTTCATAAATATCATCTTCCGAGATCATTTACAGACGCATGTCCTGGTATATTTGGACGGTATCCTAATTTTCTTGCAGAACTCCGTACAACACTGGGCACAAATCAGAACTGTCTTTCAGTATATTTGGGAGAATAAACTATCTGCAAAACTAGAAAAATGTTCCTTTGAACAATCCAAACTATCTTTTTTAGGCTACATTATTTCAGCTGAAGGGCTAAAAATGGACCCTGCTAAAATCTCTGTCATCCGAGATTGGCTGAGGTCAATGGGCTTTAAAGCCTTACAATGTTTCCTAGGATTTGCAAATTATTACTCTCCATTCATTCCTTACTATTTGTCGCTGATCGCTCCGCATATGTCTCTCACTTAAAAAAGGGGCTACACCTGACAACTGGCCCATTGATGCCTTTCAGAACTTTGAGCAACTCAAATAATCATTTGAGTTAGCAACCATCCTTCATCACCCAGATGCACAGCGACCTTTTTATTTGAAGGTAGACACATCATTTATTGGAGCAGGAGCGGTTCTATCCCAGGCAGTGCCAAATGGCAAACTATGCCCCTGCTCTTTTTTCTCCAAAAGTTTGTCACCACCGAAAATAATTATACCATTGCAGATCAGGAGCTACTGGCCATTAAACTTGTACTTGAAAAATGACACCACCTTTTAGAGCAAGAGTGGCCAATTCCAGTCTTCGAGTGCCACAAACTAGTTGGGTTTTCAGGATATCCCTAATAAATATTCATGAGAGATATTTGCATGCACTGTGCCTCAGTTATATGCAAATTTATTTCATACATATTCATTAGGGATATCCTGAAAACCTGACCGGTGTACAGCCCTTGAGGACTGGAAATTGCCCACCCTGTTTTAGAGGGAGCTAAACATTTCCTCATAGTCATGACAGATCACAATATCCTCCTCCATCTTCAGGAGGTCAAAAGGCTTAACCCCTGCCAGGTCTGGTGCTCACTGTTCTTCAATAGATTTGATTTCTTCATAGTCTTTCACTCGGCTGAGAAAGAATACCTTATCATGTTCCTTCAATCCATCTGATATGGTCACTGAACCCCAATTCATTCTGGACCCAGCTAAGATTCTTGCTATCACCTCCTTCACCATCCCATTTGGCAAGACTGTAGTACCCTCTAGTCTTTGAGAGAAAGTTCTCAAGTGAGGGCAAGATTCCAGGTTGGGCGGACATTAGGACATCCAGAAAATGGTAGATTTCCCACCAATATTCATGGCCTAGAATGGCCCACATGTGAATTCGTGCTCTATCTGCGGGAATCCATATTAACATCCTTGGGGTCTCCTCCAACCCCTGCCAGTTCAGAACAAGTCTTGGACACACATAGCCACCAATTTTATCATGGATCTACCTACATCCGATGGTTGTACTGTTATGTAGGTTACCGAGGATTGCTTTTACAAAATGGCTCATTTCATTCCTTTATCATCTTTGCCTTCAGCGTCTAATCTAGCACTTTGGTTCTTCAAATAATTTTTTTGTTTACATGGACTACTTAAACACATAGTAAGCGATCGAGGAGTACAATTCACTTTAAAGTTCTGTAAGAAGCTCAACGTATCCCCTGACTTCTCCTCAGCATACCATCCCCAATCGAATGGGTTAACAGAAAGAATCAATCAGACTTTAAAAGCCTTCCTTTGTGCCTACATTTCCAAACATCAGAACAACTGGTCTCAGCTCTTACCATGGGCTGAGTTCTTTTATAATAATCATGCTCGAAAATCATCCGGTCATCACCAGTTTTCATTGTGCATGGTAGGCCACCTGAGGGTTTCTCTTCTGCTAATCAACATGACCTCAGTGTCCGATCAAACCAATTCAAACCTCTTAGAAATTTGGAATAAGACTGCTTCTAAAAACAGCCAGAGTCTACAAGAAAAAAGCCAGCAAAGGAAGATGTCCCACATCCTTACTTTTACCAGGAACACTGGTTTGGTTGAGTATGCAGAATCTCCACTTGAAGCTTCCCTGTATGAAGTTTGTCCCTTGTTTATTGGCCCATTTTAAGAGAAATAAGACCCATCACATACCAACTTAACTACCTTCTACTTTGCGAATTCACAATGCCTTTCATGTCTTTGTTGAAGCCCGTGAGCCTTAAATGGAGGCATAGACAACTACCAACACTCATGACAATTTCTTCTGATGCCAACACAGACTTTAACATACACAAGATCTTGGATGCTAAAAAAATATGAGGAGTACTCCATTACTTTGTTTCATCAGAGGGATACAGTCCAGAGAACACGTAGGAGTCAGTATAAAACGTTCATGCCCCTCAACTAACGGGATTCCAGGGACTGTTCCCTTTAAGCCCAAGCCTACAGGATTGGGGAGGGGGCTATTGTTTAACCTCTCACCTCTAGTTAAAAGTTAACAAACTGTACCTGTTAATGCACTATATTAATGTTATAACCTTTAATGTAAGAATTGTTATACATGTAAACTGGAGTGAAGGCTTGCTCCAAACTTTGGTATATAAAAACACATAAAAATAAATAGTCCGAAACTCCTATGGTATCATGTAGCATCCTAGGAACATGGCTGAATTTACAGCTGTTCCTGAGCCGTTCTTATAGGCTTTTGTTGTTTGGAACACATACCCTGATGACATCACTTCTTCCCTTATATAAAGGAAGTTCAGAACTACCATTCAATGCTCTCACAACCAGCCTCCAGCTCTTCAGCAGTGCTAGTTGTCAATGTTTTTCTGTATCTCACATCCTGTTTCCAGTTGTTCCTTCTCCTCTCCTGGTTCCACCTCTGTGTCTGTTCATTTGGTCCCTGTTCTTCTCTCTCATCTACCCTGTACTGTCCTCCTTTCAGATTTGTTCTCTGCCTGCCTTGACCCTGGACCGGACTTCACTGCCTTGCTCTCAAGTCTGCCTCAACCTCGGATTGGACTTTAACGCTGTCTTTACTTCAGCTTGGCCTGTAAGTCCTGCCAACTTCCAGGACGTGCAGGCTCAACCCTAAGGGGAGGTGGTTGGCTTGGGGAAAGATCTCGGCCACATTGACTTAGCTGCCACCTATTAAGGCCCATTTTGTGCATGCACAAAATAATACCAACTTAATAGCAGTCCAAGAGCTCATTCATCAGCCAGCATGACACCATGTCTCAAAAAAGATATAGCAGGACAAGAAAAAATACAGTATATTTTGCTTAATAGGTTTCATTGACTACAATTGAAATATGTAGGCATCCTCTCTTAGTTAGCATATAGCAAAATACATTTATAAACAAAAACATTCACTAAAATATATATTAAAGCTTGTACAATGGATATATTTCAATTTTTAATACTGTAGTAGAAAAATTACTTACAAAATGTTTAAAAAATAATATATAGAACACGACAAGTGCAGAAAATATTTCATAGTCCATATAACTTCCAATGTGTTTTTATTTCATCACTTTATCATTCATATTCAAGCGGCAACTCTACTGTTATAATAATTTAAATTAAATCGGCTCCCCCGACGCGGACCAGTGTTTTGCTGAGGCTGCGTCGGGTGGGACATAAGATTCGAAACAAATCTGTAAATAAACATATTGAAAACATGGACTATGTAAAACAGGCAAACAGACTGACAAAAACGATAATAGAAACTTTAAAAAGCTGTTACCTGCAGTAAGACTCCCGTAAACGCCAACATCCCTCCTCGACGCCAGCTCCCGGTCTGGCGCGGCACCGCGCGAATCACGGGCTGACTCCGCCCCCTTTTTATGTCGGCTGCCGGTGGAAGTTCCTGCT
The DNA here is from genome assembly GCF_901001135.1 of Rhinatrema bivittatum. NCBI lineage: Eukaryota > Metazoa > Chordata > Amphibia > Gymnophiona > Rhinatrematidae > Rhinatrema > Rhinatrema bivittatum. The sequence goes on along the minus strand of NC_042619.1, from coordinate 105,230,400 downwards.
AGTGCGGGAAATTAAGCCCTATTTAAAGGGAAGCTCTCCAGCATCGCGCTGCTTCGGCCACAAGTTGCTTGTGTGGGAACACTGTTGGATAGTTGCTTTTCTGCCTCCTGATCTGACCCAGACTGTATTGGATTCGTTGCCTGATGCCTGCCTTTGGTTTTGTTGCCCTGGTTCTCGTCTGCTGCCTGTCCAGACCCGGACTGCTATTGGATTTGTTGCCTGCTGCCTGCCTCTGGATTTGTTGCCCTGGTTTTCTTGTCTGCTTCCTGCCCCGACCCGGACTGTTATTGGATTCACTATCTTCTGCCTGCCTGCAGAATCTGCTGCCCTGGTGCCCTGATCTGCTGCCTGTACCGAACCGAACTGTTCCTCGCACTCCAGAACCTCTACAAGACAAGGTAGGTGGTCTTCTATTTTAGTTCCACTAACTCGTACGTAACAAAAGTGCAGACATACCAGTGTACTTCAAGGTTAGATTTTGACAGGGAGCGCATAGTAAAAATGGTGTACCAGGGTTTTAAACCATTAAAAAGGCGTGAAACAGTTGCACCAATCAAATCACAGGTGTAGGAATCAATCAAAAAGCAGCCTTAAGAGGCCATACAAAATCTAAGTAAACAAATGCCATTCCAGTTCTTTATTGAGTCCTTTAGGTGAGATTGTGTCCAAAATATGTATCCACCTCTGTTCCGATAGGTGAATCATAGGGAGCCTTGAAAAATCCTGTTCAAGGAAAGTTCATTCCAGTGTTTACGAATTATATCTGTTACAGATCTACTCAAAGTAGATGCACTATCCTTGAACAGGATTTTTCAAGGCTCCCTAAGATTCACCTATCGGAGGGGAAGATATTTAAAGGATATGTTAACACACTCTGACTTTAATCATAGAAACCCTGACCAATCTTTGGTTGGCCTTCATAGTCCATGGGAACATTGTACAGTCTGTCCATACACTGACACTATGTCTAGCTTTCAACATCCTATGCAAGATAAAATTTACCATCTGAGAGGTTTGTCTGACTGCACTACGCAAGGCGTAGTATATGTAATTCAATGTACTCTGGGTGGGGATTACTCTGAGTTTTTAATACGTAAGGAACAGAGGTGGATACATATTTTGGACACAATCTCACCTAAAGGACTCAATAAAGAACTGGAATGGCATTTGTTTACTTAGATTTTGTATGGCCTCTTAAGGCTGCTGTTTAATTGGTTCCTACGCCTGTGATTTGATTGGTGCAACTGTTTTGTGCCTTTTTCAATGGTTTAAAACCCCAGTACACCATTTTTACTATGCGCTCCCTGTCAAAATCTAACCTTGAAGTACACTGGTATGTCTGCGCTTTTTAAAGTTTCTATTATGGTTTTTGTCGGTCTGTTTGCCTATTTTACATAGTCCATGTTTTCAATATGTTTATTTACAGATTTGTTCCGAATCTTATGTCCCTCCCAACACAGCCTCAGCGAAACACGGGTCTGTGTTGAGGACCCAATTTAAATTATAACAGTGGAGTTGCCGCTTGAATATGAATGATGAAGTGATGAAATAAAAACAAATTGGAAGTTATATGGACTATGAAATATTTTCTGTGCTCGTCGTGTTCTATATAATTTGTGCTAAGTGCAGTACTTGCACGTATTATCTCTAAAATAATAATATACCATATAATATCCAAAAATTCTTAAAGTAATAACATAACAAATATACCAAATTATTCACAATCAGCAAAAAATCAAAAACAACAAAAAATACTCCAAGCATACACAACTCATTCACACCCACACCACAAATCTTAAAAATCTTGCTACTCCATCAAAATAAGTGCACTTGGATTCATTGGTTTTTCAATACCAGTAGGTCTAAAATGTTCAATATCCAAAAGTTAAGTGCTATGCACAGTTGAAGATAGTCATAATCGATGGATCAGCTTCAACTTGTAGATGTTACACAATGATTTGTAGATAAAAACTGGTTACTCAGTAACCAAAGTTCCTTCCAAGCCTAAAGAATTCAAGGGCAAAAAAAAAAATGCTTATCCACAACACAGATGTTATTCAAAATTCCAGCAATATTGAGTACCCTTTAAGCCAGTCCAAACAATAATAGAAAACATCCATACCAAAAGGGAGAATATGAATTAGTGACAACAGCTTCTTCAGGGGTGTACCAAACAACAAAGATGATCTCAAAACATTCACTATCCTCTCTGAGAAGAAATATTGCCTGATTTTGGTTCTGAGTCATCACCTCTGGAGTTTCATTTCATGACCCCTAGCTCTAAAGTTTTCTTTCCAACAGAAAAAGTTCAAAAGTTTCTGCATCAATAGCTTTCTGAAGGTCTCTATCATAACATATTTAGATCCTTCAGCTTCTCCTCTTCTGATACAGAACCCACACCATTTTTGATGCCTTTCTCTGGAATGCTTCCATTCTGACCATCCTTTCTAAGATACAGTCTCCAGAACTGAACACAGTACTCCAGGTGATGCCTCACTAAAGACCTGTACAAGCACATTATCGTCTCCTTTTTCTTACTGGTTATTCCTCTTAATATGCAGCTCAGTACAGGTCTGGCTTTAGCCTTGTCACATTACTTCACTGACTTCAGATCACCAGTTGCTAGGAACCAAGGTCCTTTTCCATGTGTGTGCACATTAATCTTTTAAACCCCCACCCCCATCCCACATATAGCTCTTTTGGATTATGTACTCCAGTTTCATGACTCTGCACTTCATGGCATTGAATCCCAGCTGTCAAATCTTTGACCATTCTTCAAGCTTTCTTAACTCTGTTTTCATTTCCCTCTACCTCATTCAGATGTGTCCACTAAGTGGCAGATCTTAGATTCATCCGCAAAAAACAAATTTTAACTTCTATCCCTTCCACAATATTGCTCAGACACTTAACTGTTTAACTGAGCATTGAGGCACTCTATATAACACTGTTTTCTCTTTAGAGTAGGTTCCATTTACCATTACACACTGTCTCCTGTCTGTCAACCAGTTTGTAATCCACTTCCGACCTTGGTGCCACTCCCAAACTTCTAATTATATTCATGAGCCTTCTATGTGGGACCGTATCAAAAGTTGTGCTCAAATACAAGTAAATCACATCAGTGCTCTTCCTTGATCCAACTCTTCTAGTAACGTAATCAAAAAATCTGATTGTGTCTGACAGGACCTCCCACAGTGAATCCATGCTGCCTGTGGTCCAGCAACCTATCGGATTATAGTGAGTTCACTATACTTTCCTTCAGCAGTATCTTCAAGTAATTATTCCACCACTGAGGTTGAGGCTAACCAGCCTGTAGTTTCCAGCCTCCTCTCTGCTTTGCTCTTGTAAAGCGTGACCACAACTGCTCTTCTCCAATCTTGTGGCACCATTCCCATTTCCAGGGATCTATTCAAAAGGTCTTTCTGTGGACCTGCCAGCACATCTCTGAGCTCCCTTTCTATCCTGGGATGTACCTCATCCCGTCCATGGCCTCATCCATTTGCATTTTTCCTAGCTCTTCCGATTCATTCTCTTCTGTAGAAGGGGTTGCAACTAAACAACTCCCACCCATGGGCTTGTCAATCGGCAATGATCCTTAATCAGGGTTTTCACTCAGCGCATAGTTAAGCTCTGGAATTCATTGCCAGAGGATGTGGTTACAGCAATTAGTGTAACTGGGTTTAAAAAAAGGTTTGGATAAGTTCCTAGAGGATAAATCCATATACTGCTATGATGGTAATTAATAATTAATAGTAGCTTCTGATCTATCTAATGTTTGGGTACTTGCCAGGTACTTGTGACTTGGATTGGCCACTGTTGGAAACAGAATACTGGGCTTGATGGACCCTTGGTCTGACCCATTATGCCATAACTTATGTTATGTTCTTATGAACACCAAACTGATGTATTTGTTTCATCCTTCTCCACACATTGCTCATGGTCACCTTTCAATTTTACTATATCATTCTCAAGTCTTCCTCTGATATATCTGAAATATGTTTTATCACTTTGCTTTATCCCTTTGGCAATCCTTTCTTCAACTTGGATCTTTTGCTTTCCTGATTTCTTTCATTTCCTTCAGCTTCAAGAGGTATTCTTCCTTGTGTTCCTCGATTTGATATCCTTTATACTTTTTTAACTCTGTTCTTTTTGCCTTTATTTTTCAGTCACCTCCCTTTAGAACCAGCTCAGTTTCTTTTTCCTCTTACTTTTGTTTACTTTTCCATCATATAGATTTATTGCCTTTGTTTAAGCTCCTTTTAATTTTGGCCAGTGTTGTTTAACCTCATTTATTTTCTCCTTGTTCTTCCTTCAGGTAAGTCCCCATTTTGACAAAGTCTGTATTTATGAAATTCAAACCATAGAGCTTCATGTGACTTCTCTCCGTTCTGGCTATTACATCAAACCATATCCTCAGGTGAGCACTTACCCAGACATTAGAGACATTACCCTGTTTGTGAGCACTAGGTCACATATAACTACCTCCCTCGTGATTCGATTACCATTTGTTTGAGCAGAGCACCTTGAAGGGTATCCACTCTCTCTCTTCTTGCAGATTCTACAGTAGGGATATTTCAATTCACACCTAGCAGATTACAGTGTGGATATCTTTGTGGATTACAGTGTGGATATCTTTGTGGATTACAGTGTGGATATCTTTGATCTGATTTCTCTTCAGTTCTGTTTGAGTCGGAGGCCTGAGACCATACCAGTGTAAATGGAAGCACCATCTTCTTTTTTTAAGATATCCCATAAATTCTTCTTCCCTACCCCATGTCCCTTGCATTTCAGTTGCCTGGATATTGTTTTCACAAAGAGCTACTCCTCTCCCTTTTCTCTCTTCTCTATCCTTTCTTAAGTTATAGCCTGAGATGGTATCTTTAATTTCAACAATGTCCAAGTCCACTTCAAACATTAAAGCCTGCAGGTCTGGAAATTTTATTGACCAGACTACAAGCATTTGTAGTCATAGCTTTCCATATTTTCTCTCTTGGACCTAGATTTATCAAAATGCGGTAACTATCGCATGCGATAGCAAAAGGGGTGTGGTTTATGCAAATATTCAGTTTATTGCAATTTGTGCTAATTACCTTTGCAAAGAGCTAAGTTAGGGCAAATTGAGAACATTATCAGAATTTGTGATAGGAGCCAGACCTGTTGTATTTGAGAGAGAGAGAGAGACTGGCCATAATGTCATCTCCCTAGATAGGTATTTGTATCCCTATGGTAGGCCCACCTAGTAACTCGAGGTGAGGTTTAGGTATCAGTGTAGGGGGTTAGGGGCCCCTTTGACATTCAATGTTAGATGTACGAACAGAACAGTGGTCTCTTGTGAACATTTGATGACCCTCGGAGTGAGGAAACTCTGGGAGCTTCCAGGAGCTTCAATTCATGTAAATAGGCCTTGCGGGAGACATCGCGCAAGGCGATAAAACCTTACCGCCCAGTCACCGCAGCTATTGCACAGCCTAACGCAATTCAAAAAGGTGTTGTTAAAATCGGCGTTAAGTCTGTGCGATAGCTCTTCGCAGACAGGCAAACCCAGCCCACTCCCTGCCCCTAACTCCTCCTATTTTCCATATTTGCTTCGCACCATACGATATGGTGCTATCGCATGCGTTAAACACATTTTCGCATCCGGAAAGGGCCTATCGCATGCGTTAACAGGGCTTTTCGCATGCGCTAAGCCCGTAACACATGCGAAAAAGCTTTAGCGCATTTTGATAAATGACCCCCTTGGTTTGCTGTTCTTCCTATTCATCTTTTATGCTCCTTTGCTTAAGCATGTAATATTGAGTTGATTAATTGTATTTTCTCCTCTCATTTTCTGTATTGCTTGGAGGCGACATTCCAATTTTATTGGCCATCTTCTGCAACTCTCATCTTCTAGTGTAAAGTCTGATGATGTATGATCTGAATTTCTCACTTTGGGTCTTCTTTCCTGCCACTGACAAATGTAAGCCATCTATACAATATAGTCTTTTACTGCTTTATACATGGTCCTAGTCTCTAATGTATCCAAATTCACTTTCTTTATATCATGTTTTGAAATTTTCCTTCCAGCTTATCCTTTCCCTTGCCATGAACAGGTAATATTTCAGAAAAAGGCAATATTCTTTGCCATATGTCTAATCTCTTCCCTCATATTCTGGAAATCATTCTATATTTCTTGGAAACTGTTTCTAGCAAGGGTGGTCCCCAGATGGATAACATTGCTTTTAGAATCCTTACTTTCTTCTATAATTGCACTAAATACCTGGTATGCATTTCTACCAGCTGAAGATCCTGGAAGGCATTTATTGTGTCCCTCTCAAAATGAGTTCCCAGATTAGTTCCTCTAATGACAGAATCTCCCAGCAGACAATGCTTCTTTTTATGAGACTTGATAACGTTAAAGGGTTTTCAGGTACATTATTAACTCATTCTAATTGCCTGTCTATAAGATTGTTGTTATTCATTTGTTGTATTATTATGCCTTATTTGTTGTATTATTATCCCTTATTTTAATTAATTTTTTCCAAGTTCACTCTCCTGTTCTATGTAAGACTCATATGTTTAGTCATCCTAATGTTATATGTAAACCGAGGTGATTGGTAACATTGTTACCAGAACCTCGGTATATAAAAAATGTTAAATAAATAAATAAAAATACATTGGGTGTCTTCTTCCTTTCAGATAACACTTTGCTTTCTGTTTCAGGAGCAGCTTTATTTTCTAGTGTAGAAAAGGTATTATGTAAGGTTATCATTGGAGAGAGTGGATGTCTCTCCATCATAGGCCTTATTCTACCTGAACCCAACCGTCCCTCCTCCTACCCACACATACACACACCTCATTCATTTATTGATGTAGAACATGGATGCCCAATTGTCTCTCTGGATTAAAATAAGCCAAATTGTAACAGTATGACGGGGTGGCCAACCTGTGGCTGTTTCATGTACAAAATGTGGCTCTTGCTCTCTTGTCCCCAAAGCAACTAGAAAGCACTGCATAGGACAGGAGAGGATGTGCTAGGGAGGGTAGAACTGAGAAGACGGGGAGGAAGTGACGTCACTTCCCCATGTAAGCAGCACCTCGGTACTGCTCCTCGAGCTTTTGGGGCTAACAGCGCAATTCACCGATCAAACCGTACTTTCGGAGCCTCTCCGACTCCTACCAGCTTCCTGCCAACTTGAGCCATGGCAGCCAAAAAGAAAACGCCGGACCTACGCAAATACTCATACGCCCGCGGGGACGATGCTTTGGGCCCGGGTAAATCCAATATGGCGGCGGCCGATCCCCTCGAGGAGCGCGAGGAGGAGGACGATGATTTGCCTATCCCGGAAGATTCACCCCCGTCCCGATCCGAGATGCGGAGATGGTTCGGGGAGCTTCGCCAGGATTTAAAATCCTATAAGCAGGAGATAGCTGCCATGATTGCCGGCCTGAAGGAGGAGACAGCTGAGTTGGGACGCCGCGTGGAAGAAAATGAGCTGCGACTAGATACACAGGGGGAAGGCTGGGATGCCATGCGGAAGGAACATGCGCTTCTACAGAAATCTTACCTCTCCCTCTCTGATAAACTCGAGGACACTGAAAACAGAAGCAGAAGATGCAACCTGAGGATCCGGGGTGTTCCTGAGTCAGAGGATTTTGCTGATTGCGCGGAGGTGGTGAGAAAACTATCTATATTTCTATTAGCCCAGGGCACGGAGCCTGAAAGTTTGGTTGCTGCTGATATCAAGGTGGACAGAGCTCACCGGACCCTGGGCCCTAAGATAGCTAATCGCCCCAGAGACATTGTGGTTTGTTACCACTCATATCCACAGAAGGATAAAATTTTCAACATTGCTAGAAGGCAGAGAACCTGGCAATGGGAAGGTCATGATGTGGCTATTTTTGCAGATCTCTCCTCAGCCACCTTGAGGAAAAGGCAGGAGTTTCGGTGTGTCACAGCTAAGCTTACTGAAGCGCATGTCAGATATCGATGGCTATACCCTGGGGGGTTAGCCTTTACATTACAAGGTACTACGCATAGCACCAGATCCGTCAGAGAGGCCGTGGAGGTACTTCAGCAAGAAGGCATTACCGTGGTTGTACCTACAGCGGGGCCCACCGAATCGGGAAGGATGACAGCGCGAAGTGCCCCTCAACCACGCTGGCAAAGAGTTGCCAAGGGCCGACATCGATTGCGCAGGAATGCGCCCGAAGATGGTGCAGAAGAACCACCTGCCTGATATAAACAAAATGTTCCTGTTTTTTTTTTTTTTTTTTTTTTAAAGAAAGCGCTCTTGACTGCAATCCTCTGGCTGGAGCCGTTGCTCTATTTTTCTGGTTGGTTTTCTTGAAGCTTGTTCACAAATTTGGTCTTTTGCTGCAAGCTTATGATGACACATGTTTGATCGGTTATGTTGACATTTCTTACGTGAGCCCAGGACCTGAGCTACAGGGGGAGTGATTTCATTACCTCCATGGGCGGATGGCACGATGTGGTGGTGCCATTGTTTGTTTTTCAGGGGGGGAGGGGGTGGGGGGTGGGAGTCTGGGTGGGGATGGGGTCTTTTGATGGTTGTTTACAAGATGGGTGGGTGTGCTCTGAGGTCTATGGAACCAGGAGGGTTGGTAGAGGTCTCTGCATAGGCGATGCGGGGAATGTTTGCTTTCAATATGATGGCTAGCTTTAAGTTTTTGTCCTTGAATGTTAAAGGGCTCAATACCCCTAGAAAGAGGAAATTATTATTTAAGGAATTAGACCGCATGAAGGTGGATATTGCTATGTTGCAGGAGACCCATCTCCGAAAGCGGTACCAGACCTTAATGTGTAATCCCAAATATCCATATCAGTATTGGGCTGCGGCTACGGTGGCCTCTAAGTACACTGGGGTGGGAATATTAATACACAAGGATTGCCACTTCGAGTTCATAGATATGTACGATGATCCGACCGGTAGATTCATTTTGGTAAAAATCCGCATAGGGACTACATTGTATGCACTGGTATCTTTATATGGTCCTAACTCACAAAAGCACGACTTTTACAATACCTTAAATCGGACTTTACACTCCCGGGTTGAAGGGACTTTACTTCTGGGTGGGGATTTTAATCTGACATTAAACCCCAGACTAGACACCTCGCTGGGGTCTAGCTCTGATCCTAAAAAAGCCAGGGACGAACTCAAAATCCTAATGAGGAGCCTAGGCTTACAAGACATTTGGAGGTCCCGAAATCCTAAATCGAGGAACTATACCTTTTATTCCTCCCCACACGACAGCTACTCCAGAATTGATATGTTTCTGGGAAGTTCTGGTTTGCTACCCAGGATCTCGAAAGTTGACATATAACCTATCCTGTGGTCGGACCATGCACCATTATGGTTTACCCTACAAGTGAGGGACTACGACCAGGGTACTAAATATTGGAGGATGAATGACTCGTTGTTGGATGACCCTGCTTTTGTAGCACAGATTGATCTAGACATTCAGGAGTATCTCCAACATAACGATACAGGTGCAGTCAACCCTGTGACGGTTTGGGAGTGTCTCAAGGCTGTTCTTCGGGGTAAATTTATTGCCAGGGGGGCCCTGTTGAAGAAACAGAGGGAATCGGACTGGGATCGCTTGATGGCCCAGCTTAAGGCACTAGAAAGTTTTCATAAACAGTCTGGGTCCTCTGTACCACTTCTCCCACAGTTGCAGGATCTCCGTAATCAAATAGCTTCGCTGGACTCGGCTACTCTTGCCCATCAGTTGCGGATGACCCAGCAAAGGTATTTTGAAGGGGGGAACAAGGCAGGGAAAATACTTGCCAATGTTCTAAAGCGCAGGCAGGCTCAGACTACCATTGTTAAAGTCAAGAGTAAAGATGGAGAGATGTTGACTGACAATAGGTCTATCAGAGGCCGCTTCCATCAATTTTACTCTGATTTATACGCGATGGGATAAGGATATTAGTCAGAGCGCTATTGATCAATATCTTGCGGGGTCCCAGGTCCCTAGTTTAGAGGAGTCTCACCAAAGGGTCCTGAACAAGGATATTTCTGAACAAGAAATTATCCGGGCTATCCGGTCCCTTAAACCAGGGAAATCACCGGGCATTGATGGGTACACGGGCAGATTCTATCAAACATTTGCATCTCTATTGGCTCCAGTTCTGGCCCACATGTTTCTCGCACTGAAAAAGGGGGTACCAATGTCTGCTGCAGCTAATACAGCTGGGATAACCATACTCGCTAAACTGGGCAGGGATCCGACCGTATGCGGTTCCTATCGACCGATCTCCCTTATAAACATTGACCTAAAAATATTAGCAAAGATATTAGCCACGAGATTGAAGAGTTTCATTGCCCAAATTATCCACCCTGATCAGGCGGGCTTTATTCCCGGCCGTCAGGCCAGCGACAATGTACATAAAATCATTGATCTGTTTTGGTGGGTAAAAAAGCGCAATATCCCAGCAGTGGCCCTGGTGCTAGACGCCGAGAAAGCCTTTGATATGGTGCACTGGCCCTATCTTTTTGCTTTATTACGGAAAATTAAATTTGGGGATACCTTCATCCAATGGGTGCAGCAATTGTATTCCAACCCGCTAGCATGCCTTAAAATTAATGGGGGCTATTCCTCTGCTTTCCCAGTGCGGCGGGGTACAAGACAAGGCTGCCTGTTATCCCCGATTCTTTCTGCAATTTTTCTTGAGCCTTTTGCGACCCTGGTCCGCAATCATACTGGTATCCAGGGGGTGGAGATGGAGACGTTTTCCTCTAAACTCTCTATGTTCGTGGACGATATACTGCTCCTTATAACTCATCCTGAATCATCTATGCCGCACTTGACACGGGCTATAGAGGAGTTTAGTCGGGTATCCGGTTTTCGGCTGAATTGGGATAAGTCGGAACTGCTTAATATTAACCTCCCTCCCTCATCTGAACAGTTTCTTCAGCAGCGGTTTTCAATTTAAATGGGCGCAAGACAAACTGAAATACTTGGGAGTGTACATTAGCGTGTCTCATGATCTATTTCCCCTAAATTATGGAAAATTGTGGGCCTCCATTCTTCGTGAGTTGGAGGAGTGGAATCGATACAGCATCTCGTGGCTCGGTAGAATAGCAGCGGTGAAGATGACAGTGCTCCCCAAATTGCTTTGTTTCAAACCCTGCCCATTGGTATACCCCATCGAATCCTCGCACAGTGGCAGAAGAGGTTATTGTTGTACATATGGGGGGGGGGGAAACATCCCCGCATTGCTCGTTGCACTCTATATCGCCATAGAACTCGGGGAGGCATGGGGGTTCCGAATTTGGAGCGCTATTATAGGGCGGCTCGTTTTAAATCTATTGTTGATTGGCACAAGCGAACCAGCCCGAAGCAATGGTTTCGCTTCAGTCAACAACTATTCGGGGAGGTCCCGCTCTGTAGTTTACTATGGCAGCCTAGAAGCACGTGGGTGGTGGATCCCATGACTGTTCTACCACCAACTATGCTTTTAGATCTTCAATATTGGGGTACTTGTCAGAGGGCGGTGGTGGGGACACGTGACTACCACTTGTCTACTTACTTGTACGCAGACTCAGCCTTTCCCCCAGGTTATGGGAGTACGTTTGCGCTTAGATGGAAGGCCAGAGGTATCAGCAATTGGGGACAGATTATGGGTGCTAGGGGTTTACACCCTTCCCAGATTTGCAAGCAAGATATGGACTGGAAGAGGGCGATGTCTTCTTCTATCTGCAAATCTGCCACTATGCGCGAACGGCGCTGGTTCCCACGCATATCCAACAAGGGCCATCTGAGTTTGAAAAGCTGTGTCAGAAAGCTGACTTTACGGTTAAGCTAATGTCTGGTCTGTACAAGTTGATGGGTCTGGATTTGGGGAAATCAAGGGCTATGATGGCATGGGAGTGCGACTTACAGTGTACCTTTTCCTCATCCGATTGGGAGGGAATATTTGCGAGCGCAGGAAAGGGCCTCATTTCAGCATCGCTGGTGGAAAATTCATTAAAGATGTTGTTCCGTTGGTATTTCTATCCGACCCGGCTACATAGTATGTCCTCCAAGTATTCTAATCTGTGCTGGAGGGGATGTCAGGGTGAAGGTACCTACTTACACATGTGGTGGACCTGCCCTGTGCTACGTACTTTCTGGCAGGCAGTGGAGACTTGGATCCACCAGTTGTGCTTAATTTCAGTGGCTCTGTTACCACAACATGCCCTTTTGGGTATCCCAATGATCCCGAGTAATGAGAACCATTCCCGGCTAGTGAATTTTATTTGTACAGCCACTAGGAATGAAATTGCCAAGAAATGGAAAACAGCCATCGTCCCAACGATCACTGAAGTGCAAGCAAAATTGAGCCATATATATAACATGGCGGAAATTACCGCTAAACTCCGCAGACAACAGCGGAGGTTTGGGGAAATGTGGTTGCCATATCGTACGTAGCTGGAGTTGCAATTGACCTCCACCACTTGAGACTTTGTCTCCTCTGTGATATATGAGAGGAGTAATTCCACAACGCAGCAATCTGTTCCTTTTTACCGTGTTCCTGATTCTGACTTTTGCACATCACCCTTTTGAGCTCACTGGCGGGGGGGGGGGGGGGTTTAGTTAGTTTCGATAAAACGAGACAAGTGCACATGGGTCATTCGCAGTTAGCATGTCATGCCATTTTATTATTGTATTCATTATTGTGTACATCTGCGTTTTATGCTATGTTTGGCATCCTTTCGTATGCTGTATCACCCTATGCCTGGCTGTATTCTGAATCTGGTGATTTTTTTTTTCTACCTTTTTGGGTGGACTAACTGCCTGTTGTTGCACCTGTTACCTGTTGTTTGTGTCACATGTCTTGAATAAAATATTTCATTTAAAAAAAAAAAAAGAACTGAGAAGACGGTAGGGAAGGAGAAAAGTATGTGGGAGGGCAGGGAGGGGGAAAAAGAGAGGGGGGGTAGGGGAATATTGGTATTTGGAGGCGGGTGGGGAGATGGGGGGAGGAGTAAAGTAGCACAAGGGATGGGGTAGAAGATGCTCTGCTGGGGCAGCCAATACTCCATCATTGTTCATGTGTTTAATGGAGGATGCTATGCTAGGGCTGCCAAGACTCTAGCAGGAGGGAAAGAATGGAGGGATTAGAGAGAGACTGGTGAGGGCAGAGTACAAGGACTAAGAGAGAGACTGGTTGGGACAGGTTGAGGAAATTGTGAGAGACTGAGAGACTGATAAGGAGAAAATAGGAGATTGGGGGAGGGGGAGAGACTGGTGGGCACCACGGTGAGTAGCGTGAGAGATTTGTGGGCACAGGGTGGGGTAATTGAGAGCAAGAGAGAGACTGGTGGGTAGAAGTAAAATGTTTGAGAGAGAGCACCTGGTGAGAGGATTGAGAGAAGTTGGTGGGAGCAGGGAGGGCAGACAGATACTATTGGGGGACAGGATGGAATTGATTGAGATATTGAGAGAGACCGGTGGAGACAGAGAGGGAGAATTAAGAGAGACTGTTCAGAACAGCATGAGGGACTGAAGGGAGGACTGAGAGATACAGGTGGTGGGATTGAGAGAGAGAGAGAGACAGACTGGAGGAGACAAAGTGAAACAAGTGAGAGACAGACTGCTGGGGATTGGCTGGAGGAATTGAGAGAGACTGAGAACTGATTTGGTAGGGACAGGATGGGATTGAGAGAGAGACTGATGGTGAGTCTAGGATTGGGTGAGATGAGAGAGAGGCTGTGAGGATTAAGAGAAACTGGTAGAAAAAGGGGGAGGATTGAGAGAAAGGAAAGACTTGAGAGAGTAGGGGATTTCAAGAGGCTAATGGGAAATATGAAACTTGGAGACAAGATGGGAGGATTGAGAGATACTGGTTGAGACAGATAGAGGGAAGTGAGAGACTGGTGGGGACTGGGTGGGGGACTGAGAAAGAAAGACTGATAGGGAAATGGTGGGAGGATTGAGAGAGAGGGGTGGGAACAGGATGTAGGGATTGAGAAAGAGACTGGTGGGGCAGGGTAGAAGATTGAGAGAGAGAGAGAGAGAGACAGACAGACAGACTGCTGGGAACAGAGTACAGGTGAAGGATTGAGAGAGTGACTGCTGGAGACAAAGTTGGAAGAATGAGTGACAGAGCTACATTGACTACCTTAACCTCATCCTCTGGCAATGAATTCTAGAGCTCAACTGTGAGTTGAGTGAAAAATAATTTTCTCTATTTGTTTTAAATGTGCTATTTGCTAACTTCATGGAGTGCCCTCCCAAATCCTTCTGTTATCTGAACAAGTAATTAACCAATTCACACTTACCTGTTCAAGTCCTTTCATGATTTTATAGATCTCTATCATATTTCCCCTCAGCCGTCATTTCTCCAATCTGAACAGCCCTAACTTCTTTAGTCTTTATTCATAAGGAAGACGTTCCATGCCTTTTATTATTTTGGCTGCCCTTCTCTATACCTTCTCCAGTGCAACTATATCTTTTTTGAGATGTGGAAATCAGAATTGCACACAGAATTCAAGGTACAGTCTCACCATGGTGCAACATGGTGCAATGCAAAGGCATTATGAGAATCTCCATTTTATTCACCATTCCCTTCCTAATAATTCCTAACATTTTGTTTGCTTTTTTTGACTGTCAAGGCACGATAGGCCAACAATTTCAATGTATTATCCACAATACATCAAGATATTTTTCCTGGATGGTATCTCCTAATATGGAACCTAACATTGTGTAAATATAGTATGAGTTATGTTTTCCTATAAGTATCACCTTGCACGTGTCCATATTATGATGGTAAATAACTTAATGACGGTATAGAAAAGATTTTAAATAAATAAATAAATATTAAATTTAATCTCCTATTTGGATGTTCAATCTTCCAGTCCTCCAAGGTACTCCTGCAATGTATCACAATCTGCTTGTGATTTAACTACTCTGAATAATTTTGTCATCTGCAAATCTGATCACCTCATTTGCCGTTCTCCTTTCCAGATCATTTATAAATATATTCAAAAGCACTGGTCAAAGTAAAGATCCCTGAGGAACTCCACTATTTACCTTTTTCAACTGAGAAAACTGACCATTTAATCCTACTCTCTGTTTCCTGTCTTTTAACCAGTTTGCAAACCACAGGACATTACCTCCTATGCCATGACTTTTTAGTTTTCTTATAAGCCATGAGGGCTTTCGTCAAACTCCTTCTGAAAGTCCAAGTACACTACATCTACCAGTTCATGTTTATTCACATAATTATTAACCCCTTCGAAAAACTGTAACAGATTTGTGAGGCAAGACTTCCCTTGGGTAAATCCATGCTGACTGTGACCCATTAAACCATGTCTATCTATGTGTTCTGTTGTAGAATTTGGGACAGAGATTTTATTGGGAGATAACCTGGATGGTTTCTTAGAAATAGAAGCCAATAGTAATTTTAGTTTATGTGGAGGACCCCATAGAGCAATATTTGTTTAGGTCATTGGTACATAAAACATTTTAGTCTTCCCTTTATGGGGATCCCCTTGGGACCTGCAACTAGGGCACTAGCAAAGCTTTTTAAGAGGACTCAAAAAGTTGGCTAACTGCAATGTTAAGTCCAATTTCTTCCTTTTACTGTCACATGGATGACACTTCTAAGACTGAGGTTGCCAAGATCGTGATGTAGAGTAACATCTTATGTAACAAAAGAACTGCCTGTTTTGAAAGAACATTAGAAATAGGCTCTGAAGTTGCAATACAGAGTAGTTGGCGTGCAAAACAATGATCCTTGATAAACAGAAAAAATGCCATACTGGGTCATATCAAGTTATATTGAACTCAACATTCTATCTCTAATAACTCGCCTGCCGTCCAGCCGATCGCCGGCCTAACCCGACTGCCGTCCAGCCGCTGTCCTTACCTGCAAGGCCGCGAACCTCCTCCCACAGCCGACGACCATCAGGGCCACGAGCCCTCGCCTCCAGCCGGCCTCGATCCGGGCCGTAGGCCCTCACACGAACCGCCGACCACAGACCAAGCTCCGCCCACGAACCCGGCGCTGCGGTGACGTCAGAGGCGCGACCAGCGGGGTATTTAAATCACCCCTCTCCCTGGCGTCGCACGCCGAGCGTCGCGCGCACGAAGGAGCGCGACAAAGGGGCCTGCCCCTTTGTTTCGCCCCTTCGGTTCGCCCTGCATCCAGCAAGGCACCTAAGGCCAAGAACACCCCGTCAAAATCCGACGCTTGTCATGTGGAGACAAGAACTAACACCAAGAGAACACTTTCACTAAGGACAGGCCATGAACAGCTCACTAAGGTCTGCCCCCCATGCTAAATGCTTCCTTTTTCGTGCTCCTCACATCAAGCGCATCAAACGTAAGTGTGTCCTGCACTTTCACTCCTCTCAATCAATGGACATAACAGTATCTGCAATTCATAAACTATGCTATTTAAATGCCTACCTACCATGTTCAATTGCTTTTAGTTTGTTATTTTGCATTAAGCCATTCACCTGGTTCACTCTTATCAACTGCTTTCAGCTGTTAAATTTACATCTTACATACTCCTGCTACACCACGATAATTTGTTTAAGTTGCCTTAATCTGTTCTTTTGCAGTACGCTGCATGCATCTGCAGTAACCTGCTACAATTGCTGTAAAACTGTTTAAAATTGCATTCTGTTTAATTGCACTCTGTTTAATTGCATTCTGTGCCCACATTTCACAATCTGCATTCTGTGCCCACATTTCACAATTTGTTTAATTGCATTCTGTGCCAACACTTCAAAATTTGTCCTCCTCTCCACCTGTCCTCACTCCCCCCCCCCAAAAAAAATGTGTTTCCCTACTATACCTATCATACACCATCCCAACCGGCGAATCCTACGCCAAGTACACCCTCACCTCCTAACCCAACAAAAATCCCTAATCCCCATCATGACTTCCCCCATCACACAACTCCTAGGCCTAGCCACGCTCGCCATCTCCCTCTTCAATGCACAATCCATTCTTAAAAAAGCCCCCATACTCCAAGATTTGCTCACTGACACCAACCCTGATATCTGTGCGATCACAGAATCCTGGTTAAAAAAGTCTGACCATGTTTTTATCAACCAACTCCCCACACAGTCATACGACATTTTCTCAATCCCAAGGCCTAAAAAAAAGAGGAGGAGGCTTACTCCTAGCTACCAAGAAACACCTCAACCTTAAGCTACAAACCATCTCCCCCCCACCAAGACTTGAAATTGGCCTACTTAAATCGAAATCCCTACAGATATGCCTTATCTACGCCCCTCCTGGAATACTCGAACAGGACCCATCCCCCTTCATCGAATACATCACTGAAAACATAAAACCAGATATACCCGCAGTAATTCTCGGAGACTTCAATCTCCATATTGACACCCTCCCCGCAACGCCTGCCTGTGAAACCCTACTCGTCACCTTAAACGCCCTGGGTTTCAGACAACTTATCTCCAAGCCTACACACAAAGCTGGTCACACACTCGACCTCCTTTTCGTAAATACAGACATCATAGTACCACACGCACCCACCACCACCCCCATCCCCTGGTCCGACCACTTTCTCATCAATGCCCACCTTACTATCAACACCAACACACCGATCTCAAATCCACTAAAAAAGAAAACGATCTCCTTCCGTAAACCATGTCCTTCTGAGCAACTCTCCCTAGCATTCAACAATATTAGTGAATATCTCGACCTCACCAATCCAGATACTGCTCTACAGTCCTGGGATAAGTCCATCTCCGACATCGCTAATGCCCTCTGCCCCACCATCCACAAAACCATAACACCGACACGCACTGAAAAAAAAAACCCATGGTACACAAATGAACTAAGAACACTAAAGCAAGAGCTCCGATCCAAGGAACGCACCTGGCGTAAACAACCCACACCCTCCCTCAATATGGCTTACAAGCATACTTTGCATACATACCGGCAAGCTATTCTCCTCGCCAAACGTGATTATTATGCAGCCAAAATCCATAACTACACTTTCAACCCCAACGCCTTATTCTCCTTCGTTTCAGATCTCACAAAATCCCCCTTTCCCTCCCCCCAAGATGAAAACAGCTTAGAGAAATGTGAGAAGCTTGCCGACTATTTTAAAAATAAAATCTCCAAAATCTTAACTCGGCTCCCATCCAACCCTGCCCCTACAGACCCACTACCTTTCCACAATGGAGGTACCCTCAGCTCCCTTGACCTCACCTCCTTGAAGGAAATTGAATCCATACTAAAAAAGATGCGGCCAGCCACCCACACCGCAGACACCATCCCATCAAAAATCCTCCTTACCATTCCTACCGCCATTGCAAAACCAATAGCAGACATTATAAATTGCTCCATCACCACCGGCAAAGTTCCCGACCCCCTTAAGCTTGCTATTGTAAAGCCCCTACTAAAAAAACCCACCCTTGACCACAATGATCCTGCAAACTACAGACCCATATCGAATCTACCTTTTATCTCCAAAATCATGGAGAAGGTGGTCAACACCCAACTCACAGAATTCCTAGAAGAAAACAATATTTTACACCCTTCCCAATATGGCTTCCGCCAAGACCGAAGCACCGAAAAACTCCTACTCGCCATAACAGATACCATCCTTAAGGGCATGGACCACAGCCAATCCTACATCCTTGCCCTCCTAGATATCTCAGCCGCATTTGATACTGTGAACCATCAAATCCTAGTATCACGCTTATCCGAGATAGGCATATCAAACACAGCCCTATCGTGGTTCTCCTCATACCTAGATCATAGAATGTACTTAGTCAAACTCGATGACTTCGAATCCGCTCACATTCCCCTCACGCAGGGCGTCCCACAAGGCTCCTCCCTATCATCCACCCTCTTCAATATTTACTTACTCCCACTCTGCCACTTACTCTCTAAACTAGGACTGAAATTCTTCCTATACGCAGATGACGTACAAATTTTGATTCCCATTCGAAAATCCCTCAACGAAACCCTGCAGTACTGGGAAACTTGTCTGACCTCCATCAACTCACTCCTCTCCAATCTCCACCTTGCACTCAACACCTCCAAAACTGAAATCCTTATCCTAACAAATCAATCTTCCGACTCGATCCACCATACGATCCAAAACGCCTCACAAGCTCAATCACTACCACATAGCGTCAGAGACTTAGGAGTTTACCTAGACAACCAACTAAATTTGAAATCCCACATTAAATCACTGCTAAAAGGAGGCTTCTTTAAACTCCAAACCCTCAAAAAACTGAAGCCCCTCCTTCACGCCCATGATTTCCGCACCGTCATGCAAACCACCATGTTATCCAAACTCGATTATTGCAACGCCCTTTTCCTAGGCCTCCCAGCCTCTACTACTAAACCTCTTCAAATCCTCCAAAATGCCATGGCACGTATCCTAACAAACACAAGAAAATCCGATCATATCACTCCCATACTACAAAATCTCCACTGGCTCCCCATTGCATTCCGTTCCCAATACAAAACACTTACCATCCTACATAACACTCTATACAAAAACAGCTCCCCCTGGCTTGAAGATATGCCTCAATTCCGACAATCGAACCGCCCCACCAGAAACGCCCTCGCCGGCACCCTCCAAACCCCCTCACTCAAAATTGGGCACCTCACCGCCACCAGGGAAAGAGCCTTCTCTATCGCAGGCCCCTCCCTCTGGAACTCCCTCCCGTCCAAACTCCGACTAGAACCATCCCTGAGCCACTTCAAAAAAGGAATAAAAACATGGCTGTTTAAACAGGCCTACCCCAACTCCTCTCAACCCTAGGCCTCCCACGCATACAGGAACCTGCATTCTCCATACAGCCCTTCCCACCTTTCCCACCCTGGTAACCCTTCCAGCACACCCCATGCTCCCCCTAACTCCCCCCCTCCCCTCCCCCCCCCCCCCCCCCGCCTCTTAGCCTCTTCAGCCTCCCCCCCCCCGCCTTCTTTACCATATCAATCTCTCCTTTACCTTTACCTCCCCTCTCGCATATTTTCTCCCCCCCTTTCCCTCTCCCCTCACCCCTCCCCCCAACGCTGTAAATAAGTTCACATATGTAATATGTAATTTTAAACCCATATCTTTCCAATTAAGTTATCCATGCTTGCTTTCTCTTTTCTCTCGTTCTTCGCTTTTTACCTTGTTCCTTTTATCCAATTATTATCCAATTCTCCCAGTTAAACCCCCCTTGTTCAATGTAATTTCCTTTCTCAGTTAATTGTGAACCGACATGATGTGTCCTACGAATGCCGGTATATAAAAATGTTAAATAAATAAATAAAAATAAATAATAAAGACCAGCCCAGGTCACAAATATCCAGCAAAACCCAAAAAGTAGAGTTATTTCTTGTTACTTACTCTAAGGGATAACAATGGATTTCCCTAGGCAACCTGGCTAATCATTCATTTAATTTATTTCATAAATTTCTAACCTGCTTGTAACAGTAAAACTGTGCTGAGCGGTTTCCAATTAATCATAAAATGCAAATAAAATAATACAAAAATAAATATAAAATATAAAACTAATGAACATTCTATATTCCTCCAGGACCTTGTCAAAAGGAGAAATTACTACTTACTTGAAAATTTCATTTTCCTTAGTGTACACAGATGGACTTGGGACCAGTGGATTATACACCTCTGCCAACAGATGGAGAACATTGATGTCACAGTATATATACTCCAGCAGCAACATCAGCCCACCAGTATTCTCTTCAAAAGCAATTGTGAAGAGACTAGTAAAAAAACTTGATTAAAAACAGTCAACCAATACTGTACTCAAACAACAGGAAACACTGAACTCAAATAATGAATATATGCACTCCAATCTAGGGACTGGATGAACACTTACCAATAATGCCCTGGAACACATATCCTCTCAGGAAGACAAGTAGACCAATAATTCAGCAGCCAAGGGTGGGAAGCTGAGTCCATCTGTCTACACTATGGAAAACAAAATTATCACTAAGTAGTAATTTCTCCTTTCCTAGCATGTAGACAGATGGATTCAGGACCAATGGGATGTACCCAAGCTACTCCCGACTAGAGTTGGAGACTGCCCACGGTCCAGTCAACAATGCATGTGCAAAGGCTGCATCCTCCCAGGCCTGCATATCCAGACGATAATACTAGGAAAGAATTTTGAAAGGAGGACCACGTCGTAGCTCAGCAAATATTGATGGGAAACAACAATCTAACCTCCGCCCATGACACTGCCTGAGCCCTAGTGGAATGAGCCCTAACCTGAGTAAGCAACGGTTTTACAGCCTCCACATATGTGGCCATGACTAGCTCCTTAAACCAGCGACCTATTGTAGCCCATGAAGCTGGATCGCCCTGCTTCTTTCCACCACGAAGGACAAACAGGTGAAGGTTTAGAAACCTCCAGATACTGCATGACATGAAACTTGACATCCAAAGGACGCAACAGACAATGCTCTTCCACATCTTTCTCCTTGTCCAAGGATGGCAAGGAAATGGACTGATTCAAGAAAAAATCCAAGACCACTTTAGGCAAGAAAGAGGGAATAGTATGTAGCTGAATCACTCCTGGAGTCACCCCCGAAGGAATGATTCCTGGCAAGACAAGGCCTGCAGCTCGGAAATTCGGTGTGAAGAACATTTCACCACCAGGAACACTGACTTCAAGGTCAAAAGCTTCAAGGAAAGGCTACAAAAGCAGTCAAAACATAGGACCTGCCAAGAAATCCAACACCAGGTTAAGACTCCACAGGGAACCAGTAAGCATAAGAGGATGAAGATGAATCACTCTTCAAGAAACAAGCCACATCAGGATAAAACAAAAGGATTCACCATTGACCTGGCCTCTGAAACATGCAAGAGCCACAACCTGTACCTTCAAGGAATTAAGGGCCAACCCCTTATTTAATCCATCCTGCAAAAATTCCAAAATGAGCAGGATCTTCACTGAATGAGGAAAAACACCTCAATCCTCACACCACGCCTCAAACACTGGCCAAACTCGCACATAAGTTAAGGAAGTGGAGAACTTCACAGAACATAGCAGGGTGGCAATCATAGCAGAAGAACCACCATGCTTCAACAAGCAAGCCCTTTCATGGGCCACACCAAGACACAAAATTGAGATGAATCTTCATGAAGGGCAGGTCCCCGCTGCAACAAATTCTTGTGCAGCAGAAGATATAGGTAAGGACTCTACCATGAGTCTCCACAGATCCACATACCACGGTCTTCTGGGTCAATATGATGCCACCAGGAGCATATCTCCCTGTGGCCATCAATCCTGCAAGCTATGCTGCCCAACAGGGGCTACAGGGGAAAGGCATTCAGCAGCTTGTCTTCCAGCCAGACTTGTATGTGAGCTTCGATACCAAGGACTTCAGATCTCTCCTGCAACTGAAGAATCGAGGAACCTTCGCATTGTGAGAATTCACCAGCAGGTCTAGGAATGGAAGGCCCCAGTGATTCCACTAACAGGTGAAATGCCTCATCCGACAAAATCCCCTGGATCCAGACTCTCTTGGCTGAGAAAGTCTACTCTTACATTGTCTTTTCCTACAATGTGAGATGCCGAGATCACCTGAAGATGCCCTTATGTCCATTCCATAAGCTGGTCTATTTCCAGCGATACTTGCAGGCTCCTTGTTCCTCCCTGCTGATTGATGTAAGCCACTGTCGTTCTGTTGTCTGACATTATTCAGACCGCTTGACCCTGCAGTCTGTTGCTGAACTGCAAACATGCAAACCGGACTGCCCAGGCTTCCAGGCCATTGATGTTCCAGAGAGACTCTTTTTTGTGTCCCAGCGTGCATGCAACATTAGTTCCTGACAGTGCACTCTCCAACCCTGGAGACTCGAAGATGTCATGAGAATCAACCAGTTTGGTGATGTGAGGGATACTCCCCTCTTTAAGATGAACCTCCTACAACCACCACTTTGGTGAGAGCAGACTTCCATTGGCAAGTGGAGCCGAACCGAATAGTCCTATGACTGTGGATTCCAATAAGAAAGCAGAGTTCGATGAAGGGGGTGCATATGCGCCCCCTTCCCCCCATGGCACCACTTCCAGGGTTGCCGCCAAACTGAGTACCTGAAGATATGACCACACTGTCGGGCGTATAGAGTTCACCAAAATATGCACCTGTGACATCAACTTCTGAATCCGAGCTTCTGGCAGGAAAACTTTGCCATACCTCATGTCGAACTGAGCAACCAGATACTCCAATGATTGAAATAGATAAAGACTGCTCTTGGCTAGGTTCACCACCCAATTGAGCTCCTGCAACAAAGACATCACCTTGCGGGTCACAAAGCAGCTCTCTTCCAAAGACTTGACTCGAATCAGCCAGTCATCCAAATACGGGTGTACTACAATTCCATCCTCTCTCAACTCCACTGCCACCACCACCATAATCTTGGAAAAAGTTCTGGGAACGATGGCTAGACCAAAAGGCATCACTCAAAACTGATAGTGGCATACCAGCACTGCAAAACACAAAAAACATTAGTGCTCCAACCGGATGGGAATATGAAGTTAGGCCTCGTACAGATCCAGGGAAGTCAGATATTCCCCCAATTGCACGGTCATTTTCACTAAATGCATGGATTCCATGTGAAAATGAGTCATCCTCAAATGACAGTTGAATCCTTTGAGATCCAGAATGGGACGAAAGGAGCCCTTCTTCTCGGGCGCTACAAAATAAATGAAATATCATCCCATACTTTCCTGAGTGGAGGCACTGGGACCACAGCCCTCAGACTGAGGAGCCTTGACAGGGTAGACTCCACTGCCTGCTTCTTCTACAGGGAGTGGCAAGGGGACACCATGAACATGTCCCGAAGAACACTGCAAAATTCCAATGCATATCCTTCTTGTATCACCTTCAGGACCCACTGATCTGATGTGATTTCAGACCACCTGTGATAAAAGAGAGACTTACCCCTCTCTCTTACTCCATTGATGGGTCGGCAATCCTTTATTGTGATGCTTGGGAGGATACGCCCCCCAAGCCCGCTCCTCTCTATTGGGCTGTCTGGGATGAAAGGACTGAGACCTGCTGAAAGACTGAGTCCTATGAAAGGTAGACCCCCTGAAGGAATGAAACCGCTTGGAACCCCGAAAATGACCCCTCATAGCAAAGGGACCACTGCAACTGCCTTCTTATCCTCTGGCAATTGAGGAACTGGGGATTTGCCCCCACTTACTGACCAGTTTTTCCAACTCGCTCCCGAATAAGAGGGAACCTTTAAATGGCAATTTCATAAGATTAGCATTGGAGGTCACGTCAGCCAACCAATTACACAGCCATAATTTACGTCTGGCTGCTATAACTGAAGCCACTCCCCTAGCCAATGTATGGACCAATTGCAGCCCTGCATCTGCTAAAAAGGCGGCTGCGGGTTTCATAACTCCTCTGGAATTCACTCCAGAATTGTCAACCACCTGAGAGAGAAGCAGACAAGAGTGAGCCACCAGGGAGCAGCAGCAGGAAGGTATCTGTAACATTATCACCACTACTTCAAATGCTTGCTTGAGAATGGCCTCAATTCTCTTAACATGCACATCCGTCAAGGACGCTCCTTCCTCTATGGGGATAGTTGTATGCTTAGAGATGACACAGACTAGTGCATCCACTTTAGGAAAATGCAAACGCTCTCTCACCGCTGGGTCCAAGCAGTACAGGTCTTCCAATGTCCGACCCCCTTCAAATTCACCTCTGGAGCGTCCCATTTAAGATCAATCAATCAATTCCTGAATGGCTTTCATAACAGGGAAAAAACAAGAGACTTTATGCAAGGAAACCAAAATGGGATTCTTTGGCTCAGACATGAAATCTGCCCCAGGTACTCCCAGCATCTTCAGGGTCTGGGAAATCAGGGCCAGCAGTTCATCCCTATTAAAAAACTGCAACATGGTCCATTATGGTTTCAGTCCTGGGGGAATTTCCCCATCCTCCAGAGAGTCAGGATCTGCCTCATCATCAGTGCCATCTAAGTTCCTGCCTGGAATACCCACAGCTAACCGAGGCGTGCTTCAGCACTTAAACATAGGACTGGAAGAGGGAGGAGCCACTGGCTGAGAGTCTGACCAGACCGGATTGGCCAAGGCTGAGGACTGTGCCTGAAGAAAGGATTGCAATCCCTGAAAAGAAAACCCAAAAAAAACCCTCTACTCAAGAAAAGGTAGAAGGATCCAGGCCAAAGCCAGAAGGCACTGGAGAGGGGCCCACTGAGCTATCATTTCTTGCGGAGGAACCAGTCAGGGGAATTCCAAGGTCTGCGTACCTCCAGACAAGTCCTTAACCAGACCATAATCCAGCTGGGAAGAATCAGGTTTAGCAAAATCAGAGGAAGACAATCCTCCCTGAGCCTCTAAGCAGCGCAGACATGTTAGAGGGCACTTCATGCTGAGATGCCCGAATATGAGAGGCAAAACAGAGAAAGTTGCTTAGGTTTCTTGTTCACTGGTACCATTAGTATGGCAGGAGACTAAGAATATGCGTCCAGCTGGCTTGTGCTGAAGAGTTTCAAGCCTACAAATTTTACGAGCACAAAAATCAAGCACCCTAGATTAAACGCCGCAAAAAAAAAAAACGCACAGTGTGCCAAAATCTAGGCGCACCACCGCTATGCTGAAAAATGTGCATACAGGAAGTGTGCCCAAAACTGAGCTCACAAGATATATGCAGAGCATAATAGAGTGAATATATTGTACAGTGAAAAACTGGTAAGAGAATATGCAAGCTGATAATTGGTGTTCTGGAAAATTTTGCTCCCAAAGCCATAGCTCTGCATATGTCTTGTGAACTCAGTTTTGGGCCCACTTCCTGTACGCACATTTTTCAGCGTAGCGGTGGTGTTCCTGTAGAGGGCAGTTGAACATGCACTGAAGTGCTCAAATACACCACCATGGCCTACCACTCAGCAAACAGGAAAAAGCCTAACAGCAGGGTCTAGCCTACCTGGGCTGCTCAAATTCTCGGGCTGCGCAGTTCCCTTAAACCCATGGGAGCATGAATGAAAGTCAAAATGGTGTGCCAAGTATGGAGACCGGAGAAAGTACTACAAAACCTTTCTACACTGTCTGATTTTTATTTTTTAGCTTACCTGGGCTCAGCCCTTCACGGCTGAGTATAGAGATGGTCTCCAGTTGTGGGGGAAAAAGGCATCTGCTGCCACTGCCGCGCTCGGCTTCCTGCACCTGCTGCCTTTAAGCTGGTAAATCTCCTAAGTCTACACGGGCTAAATCCAGCTACTGGACCAAGGCAAAACTCTGAAGGACCACAGAAATCATCTCAGGAATTCTCAACTGGGGGAGAGACCAACTGGTATCACTGCAGGAGAGTGGAGCTTTTGGGGGGTGTTTTTGTTTAAATCTCCTTCTCAAATCTGAAGCAATCCCAATAGGGAGATGGACGTCTACCATTTGCTAGAGATGAATAATACTGGCGGCTGATGTCGCTGCAGGAGTATATATACTGTGACATAAGAACATAAGAACATAAGAAAATGCCATACTGGGTCAGACCAAGGGTCCATCAAGCCCAGCATCCTGTTTCCAACAGTGGCCAATCCAGGCCATAAGAACCTGGCAAGTACCCAAAAACTAAGTCTATTCCATGTAACCATTGCTAATGGCAGTGGCTATTCTCTAAGTGAACTTTATAGCAGGTAATGGACTTCTCCTCCAAGAACTTATCCAATCCTTTTTTAAACACAGCTATACTAACTGCACGAACCACATTCTCTGGCAACAAATTCCAGAGTTTAATTGTGCGTTGAGTAAAAAAGAACTTTCTCCGATTAGTTTTAAATGTGCCCCATGCTAACTTCATGGAGTGTCCCTTAGTCCTTCTACTATCCGAAAGAGTAAATAACCGATTCACATCTACCCGTTCTAGACCTCTCATGATTTTAAACACCTCTATCATATCCCCCCTCAGTCGTCTCTTCTCCAAGCTGAAAAGTCCTAACCTCTTTAGTCTTTCCTCATAGGGGAGTTGTTCCATTCCCCTTATCATTTTGGTAGCCCTTCTCTGTACCTTCTCCATCGCAATTATATCTTTTTTGAGATGCGGCGACCAGAATTGTACACAGTATTCAAGGTGCGGTCTCACCATGGAGCGATACAGAGGCATTATGACATTTTCCGTTTTATTCATCATTCCTTTTCTAATAATTCCCAACATTCTGTTTGCTTTTTTGACTGCCGCAGCACACTGAACCGACGATTTCAATGTGTTATCCACTATGACACCTAGATCTCTTTCTTGGGTTGTAGCACCTAATATGGAACCCAACATCGTGTAATTATAGCATGGGTTATTTTTCCCTATATGCATCACCTTGCACTTATCCACATTAAATTTCATCTGCCATTTGGATGCCCAATTTTCCAGTCTCACAAGGTCTTCCTGCAATTTATCACAATCTGCTTGTGATTTAACTACTCTGCACAATTTTGTGTCATCTGCAAATTTGATTATCTCACTCGTCGTATTTCTTTCCAGATCATTTATAAATATATTGAACAGTAAGGGTCCCAATACAGATCCCTGAGGCACTCCACTGTCCACTCCCTTCCACTGAGAAAATTGCCCATTTAATCCTACTCTCTGTTTCCTGTCTTTTAGCCAGTTTGCAATCCACGAAAGGACATCGCCACCTATCCCATGACTTTTTACTTTTCCTAGAAGCCTCTCATGAGGAACTTTGTCAAACGCCTTCTGAAAATCCAAGTATACTATATCTACCGGTTCACCTTTATCCACATGTTTATTAACTCCTTCAAAAAAGTGAAGCAGATTTGTGAGGCAAGACTTGTCCTGGGTAAAGCCATGCTGACTTTGTTCCATTAAACCATGTCTTTCTATATGTTCTGTGATTTTGATGTTTAGAACACTTTCCACTATTTTTCCTGGCACTGAAGTCAGGCTAACCGGTCTGTAGTTTCCCGGATCGCCCCTGGACCCCTTTTTAAATATTGGGGTTACATTTGCTATCCTCCAGTCTTCAGGTACAATGGATGATTTTAATGATAAGTTACAAATTTTTACTAATCGGTCTGAAATTTCATTTTTTAGTTCCTTCAGAACTCTGGGGTGTATACCATCCGGTCCAGGTGATTTACTACTCTTCAGTTTGTCAATCAGCCCTACCACATCTTCTAGGTTCACCGTGATTTGATTCAGTCCATCTGAATCATTACCCATGAAAACCTTCTCCATTACGGGTACCTCCCCAACATCCTC
Source organism: Rhinatrema bivittatum (assembly GCF_901001135.1). Taxonomy (NCBI): domain Eukaryota; kingdom Metazoa; phylum Chordata; class Amphibia; order Gymnophiona; family Rhinatrematidae; genus Rhinatrema; species Rhinatrema bivittatum. Next base: position 105,202,212 of record NC_042619.1, on the reverse strand, counting down.
TTCAGTAAACACCGAAGCAAAGAAATCATTTAATCTTTCCGCGATGGCCTTATCTTCTCTAAGTGCCCCTTTAACCCCTCGATCATCTAACGGTCCAACTGACTCCCTCACAGGCTTTCTGCTTCGGATATATTTTAAAAAGTTTTTACTGTGAGTTTTTGCCTCTACAGCCAACTTCTTTTCAAATTCTCTCTTAGCCTGTCTTATCAATGTCTTACATTTAACTTGCCAATGTTTATGCTTTATCCTATTTTCTTCTGTTGGATCCTTCTTCCAATTTTTGAATAAAGATCTTTTGGCTAAAATAGCTTCTTTCACCTCCCCTTTTAACCATGCTGGTAATCGTTTTGCCTTCTTTCCACCTTTCTTAATGTGTGGAATACATCTGGACTGTGCTTCTAGAATGGTATTTTTTAACAATGACCACGCCTCTTGGACATTTTTTACTTTTGTAGCTGCTCCTTTCAGTTTTTTTCTAACAATTTTTCTCATTTTATCAAATTTTCCCTTTTGAAAGTTTAGCACGAGAGCCTTGGATTTGCACACTGTTCCTTTTCCAGTCATTAAATCAAATTTGATCATATTATGATCACTATTGCCAAGTGGCCCCACCACCGTTACCTCTCTCACCAAGTCCTGTGCTCCACTGAGAATTAGATCTAAAATTGCTCCCTCTCTCGTCGGTTCCTGAACCAATTGCTCCATAAAGCTATCATTTATTCCATCCAGGAACGTTATCTCTCTAGCGTGACCCGATGATGATACATTTACCCAGTCTATATTGGGGTAATTGAAGTCTCCCATTATTACTGCACTACCAATTTGGTTTAGCTTCCCTAATTTCTCTTAGCATTTCACTGTCCATCTCACCATCTTGACCAGGTGGACGGTAGTATACCCTATCACTGTAGTCTTCCCTGATACACAAGGGATTTCTACCCATAAAGATTCAATTTTGTATTTAGTCTCATTGCAGGATGTTTATCCTGTTGGACTCTATGCCATCCCGGACATAAAGCGCCACACCCTCCTCCCGACTGCTCCTCTCTGTCATTGCGATATAATTTGTACCCCGGTATAGCACTGTCCCATTGGTTATCCTCTTTCACCATGTCTCTGAGATGCCAATTAAGTCTATGTCATCATTTACTGCTATACATTCTAATTCTCCCCATCTTACTTCTTAGACTTCTGGCATTAGCATACAAACATTTCAAAGTTTGTTTTTTGATTGTATTTTTATTCTGCTTTTTTAATTCATAGGGATAAGTTAGAATTTTTTAGCTCAGGTGAGTTTTTAGTTACAGGCACTTGGACTACTTTTCTAATTATTGGAACCTCACTGTCCGGGATGCCCTAATTCTAATGCATCATTAGTATCCTTTAAAGATACATCTCTCCGAAACCATGCGCTGCTGAGCGACTGTCGGCTTTCCCCTTTGTTCTAGTTTAAAAGCTGCTCTATCTCCTTTTTAAAGGTTAGCGCCAGCAGTCTGGTTCCACCCTGGTTAAGGTGGAGCCCATCCCTTCGGAAGAGACTCCCCCTTCCCCAAAAGGTTCCCCAGTTCCTAACAAAACTGAATCCCTCTTCCTTGCACCATCGTCTCATCCACGCATTGAGACTCCGGAGCTCTGCCTGCCTCTGGTGACCTGCGCGTGGAACAGGGAGCATTTCAGAGAATGCTACCCTGGAGGTTCTGGATTTAATCTTTCTACCTAAGAGCCTAAATTTGGCTTCCAGCTTGCTTCGTCTCCATCTGCTGGCAGAGGGGCATAACTCACTGGTCCTGAGTCCATCTCTCTACATGTTAGGAAACCCCCTTTAAATCCCACTATACTAGTCACCTTGACCACATCCTTTGGCAACAGACTAGTATAGTGGGATTTACGAATACTGGTATAAAAAAAAGCCTTTAAATAAATAAATAAATATGGCTTGATTGGGCATTCAATGAAGAATGTATTTTAAATCTCCTATTTCTTAGTTTCATAGGGGACCTGATGCAGCATTGTCTGATGCATCAATGCCCAGCTATGTCAGAGTTGTCTGACTGAGAGGCTTTGTTTAGCTACTAAAAAGACTGGATTTGAACTTTGTGTTTTTACAAAGAGCTTTATCCATGTAGAACACAATAAAAATTGACAAGCTAAGCAATATTTTTAATTGTTAAAGATGGTGTTGTGGAATTTGAACTGATACACAAAGGTTTTTTTGTTATTTTTTGTGGGACTTGGATTTTAAAATGCACTATATTCACAAAAGAATTTTTTAGGCATGTGATAATGGTCAGGGCATGATGACAGAGGACATTTTCGTTCTCCTAGAAGCCTGTTTGATTCCTTTTTCTCATAAGTGAGACAATATAAAATAATTAGTAAAATAGAAATAAAAAGCAAGTTTGTAGTGCAAGTGTTTTTAGGTTTTTGATGTCCATGTTTTCTGTGGGTTTTGGTACTACTGTGGATTTTTTTGATCTCTCTCTTTTTTTTATTTAATTACAGAACATATAAGCCATCTGCCATTCAGATGCCCAGTCTCCTGGTCTTACAATGTTCTTCTGAAGTTCCTCACAATCTGCTGCTGTTTTAATAACTTCTAATAATTTGGTGACAACTGCAAATTTGTCTCTAACTTTTCTTCTAAACAAATTGTCACCTGTGCAATTTGCCAATCTGTCATAGACATGTTCCTTTAGACCTGAGGCTTGAAGCCATTCCAATCTGTGTCATTCTTTCATCAGGGCTGACCCTCTAGCATCAGCATTAAAGCCATCATAGATGTTTTCTGTATTGCGACTTGGAGACAAGAAACCAAGAAAGTCAACTTGCTTATTCACAAGAAGAGGACCAGAGTATTTTTGCAGTTACTCCATAATAGAGTGCATATATTGTACAGTGAAAAACTGGTAAGAGAATATGCAAGCTGATAATTGGTGTTCTGGAAAATTTTGCTCCCAAAGCCATAGCTCTTATATGGACAGGGGGAGACATTTGTAAGTTTGAAAGAATGGGAGAATTAATCAATGCACATGGCATTGAAGAACTCTCTACCTGTTTGGGTTTCTTAGAAGGACAGACTGCCATAATAATCATCATCATCATCACTACTAGTGGATGATACCACTGCATATTGCTAACCTCGAAGAATCAAGACTGGAGTCCGTTGCATGACCTAGATACCTCCCACTCAATCCTAATGCTTTCTACAGGGAATCTGCAAAGAGTGGTTGTCCTTGGAAATGTTCTTTCCCTGACTTAAACTCAACTCCAAGGAGGAGGAAGCAGCCTTTGATGTCAAAGGTTCTTTAGTCGATATAGAAGTCTTCTGTGTTGAGAGCTTTGAAAGTTTTGATGTTAAGGCCAATAGTCGATTCATGATAGAGAAAAGCTGCTTACTTGAAACAGGAGTTTTCTGTACAATACAGGATAAATCGGCCACACAGAAGGGGTGACATTATCCAACAGCACCCACAAGGATATGCTCCCTCCAAGCTCAGAAAGAAAAATATTTTCTAAGCATTCACGGGAGTTCCTATGCTCAATCTTTTTGCTAGCTGAACTTCAGTTTTACAGAGAAGAAGGGTAGGATTGTGCAGCTGATTTATCCTGTCTATAGAGAAAGCCTGTTACACGTAAGCAAATTTGCTTTTTCCTTGAACAAGCAAGACATAAATCAGCCACACAAGTGGAGACTCACAACCTAAGGCATTAAAAACATTTTTCTATATATTACAAGGGATATGCAACCTGCAGGTGACAGGTGAGTGAGTTGAAGTTATTACTTAAAGATATTTTTCAATACTATTTTCCAAAAGCGCTGTTTCTGCGAAAATCCTCTTGAGATCAACAGTAACTGACAAAAGTGTGAACTGAGGACCAAATTTTGAGGATGATAGCAATGGATGCTGAGTCACAGTGGGACAAATTAGATGAGCTTTGACTTTCATGGAAAGTTCTACGCCTGCTTATGGCAAAAAGCAATACAGTTTGAAAGCCAAGAAGAAAGTATTTGTTTTTCCAACTAGTCTTCCTTGAGTGTTGGGACTATGAGAAATGAACAATTGAGAACATTTCCTGAAAAACTTTGATCGGTCTAATTAAAACAAGCCAAGTACTTCTGAAGTTTTGTTCTGCTTTACTGAAGTGAGACCTTGAAAAAAAACAAAGGGAGACCTATAGACTAGTTTGAAACTAATGAAAATACTTTTGGTAGAAAATTAGAATGAGTCCTTAGTACCACTCTGTTCTTTAAAACGTGAGTAAATGTGGGGGAGGGGGGTCTATTGTTAGAAGGAGTTCGTTCACTCTGAGCAGAAGTAATCATTATCAAGAACAGAACATTTCACATTAAAAATTTTACATTAATTCTAGCCATAGGCTCAATGGGAGAATATTAGGTTGGACAAAATTAGATTCAAGTCTCATTGAGAAGTAGGATCCTTTATCGGGGGTCAAAGTTGAAAAATATCTCTAATAAATCTTATCAGAAAACATGGGAGACTGGATGTCCTTGTGAAGGATGGTGGTAGACTGCAATAGTACTGAGAAGAACTTTAACTAAAATTTTAAACCTACTTTTGAAAGATAAAAAAGATATTGAAGTTGCGTTGCTATGTCATATTGAAAAAGGTTCTGGTTGGTATACCAACTAGAGATATTTTCCATTTAAAATTGTAAGATTATCTTGTAAACAATTTTCTCACTGCTAGAAGTAATGCTTTGACATTTGAAGAAAATGGCATATTCTTTAATAATAATAACCAAAAAGGAAATGTTATATGAAAAATCTTATATTGAATGCCACTCCCAAAACATTTTTTTGACCATTATTTGTTAAGTCTATAACCGCATCATCAAGCCTGACAGCGTGTTCTCTGTAGTTTCAAACGAGAGCCGCCCGGACCTCTAATCATCTGCGGCAGTCATTTTTTCTTTTTTTCTATTTTTCAATTTCAATTTTTCTTATTTCTATTATATCATTGGTTCAATTGTCATTCTTTCAAATAATTTTTCACATTTAAAAGAAGCTCAACATACGGCCGAGGTTTTGCAGCACCAGCTGCTTCATCAGGAGCTGTAGTGCAATAGCAATATTCTTTCAATGATATTCAATCTTTCTCTGTCAGATGAATTCCTATATCGAGAAGAAAGATTTAATAAACCAAGGTCTTATGTATATATATGTTTCTGTTACTTATCTGAAGTCGGCAAACAATCAAACCTCGTAGCTGGACGAACGCCGTCTCACAACATCTTTAAACAAAAGGAACAGAGACCATCTTTGTATCAGACGTGGACTTATAACCAGGTTCCGTCCAATCCAGACCTCACATGTCATTACCAAGTGTGACGTAAGCATCAAGTTTTTTTTTTTCACAGAAATACATTTAATTCTAATTCAGCATTCAAACCTCTAGGATAAAGGGTATCCAGAAAATGTATCCATCTTTGTTCAGCTCTCAATAGTTTTTTGTTCATATCGCCTCCACGCCAATGAGGCACAATCTGCTCCAAAACGCAAAACCCGCAATTCTTCAAAAGTATGTCCTTTTTCAAGGCAGTGGGACACTATCGGTGCATTCAAACGCTGTGTAGCCAAACTTGAACGATGTTGAATGATTC